>NC_084534.1:28986970-29286970 GCF_024500275.1 Phycodurus eques | reverse complement strand
TTTCCGTCTTCAGGAAAATCGAAAAGAAAGAGACGCTCGTACCGGGAAATTGAAAATTGGAGGCTAGCGACCCAACACGCGCTTTCATGAACGTCGGAGACAATTCAGTCATGAATGAATGTTATTTCTGTAACATCCAAAAAGATTTTCTGTTTAACTGAGCTACGTTTTACACATTCAAGACAATGGAGTCCTCACTAAGCCTACGGTGCATGTTTTTGTTGTTGTTTTTTTTTAAAAACAAAGACCATTTTGAGTTTTCAAGGAACCTGAGAAAATCTGTTCTAAAAATAAACATCAAAAACAATCAAGTCGTCAAGTAACAGCTGTTTTTTTTGAAACATCAAAGACAATTTTGACGCCAACGCCCTTCACATGCGTCATTTTCAACAAGAAAGGCAATTTTACTCGTCAGTGAACCCGCGATACATCCTGTCACTTAGCTGTTAGCATTAGCATCCTGTCAGTGAAAGCTTTTAGCCTTAGCATTCTGTCAGTTAGCTGTTAGCATTAGCATTCTTTCAGTTAGCGCTTAGCATTAGCATCCTGTCAGTTAGCTCTTAGCGTTAGCATCCCGTCAGTGCAAGTTGATCCAAAGGATGTCGTCTTCGATGGACGTCTTTCCTTTCTGCTGTTTCTGTCATTTTTTTCCTTTGTTTTTTTTCTGACGCAAGTGCTCCACTTCTTTTTTGACAGTCGCAGCGCTTTTCTGGTTGTTGTTATCTCGGACGCAAATTGTTGAATTTTGTTGCGTCAGGCTGCTGAAGGTGTTTTTTTCTTTTTTTTCTCTCGTCTGCTGACAGCCGGCACCGAAACGCATAAATTATCCATGCGCCGTCTTTCCATCACAGCGATTGTTTCACAAGCGCAAGAAGCACAAAGTGAAAATCTTGCGTTGCCCGCCGCCGCCGCCGCCGATTCCTGCGGGTTTTAAAGACGCGTTTTACATCTCAGAAAAAGAAGAAGGAGAACGTCAGGAAAACGGAGAAGACAAAAAAGAAGAAGGTGTCGCTCACTCGCTCATTTTTGACGCTCAAGTTAGAAAGAATGTAAAAATGCTGCTAAACTTTGCCAAGTTTGACCTGGTTCCTTCTAAGAGTCACAGCGATTGGAAATATATATATATATATATATATATATATATATGTATATATATTGTTTTTTTTTTAAATTAGTTTGATGTGTTTGGGTGAAGCAGCAGGTGGCTCGTTGTTCAGCCCGCGTCTGCTCTGTACGACAGATGTTGAAATTGGCTCCAAATGGCTGCTTCAAACCAAAATGGCGGACTTCCTGTTCCCTTTGAGGCATGGGTCCTTGAGACGTTTTCATACGTCTTGTTGCGATTGACGTCCTCCCAATTTCACATTAATCGCTGAAACTGGTGTCGGAGGCTATTTTTTTTTTTTTTTACAAACTTTATAGGAGATGCCAGTCTTAGCGTGAAATGGCGGCCTCAAACCAAAATGGCGGTCGTCCTGTTCAATTCCGTGCATGGGTCTTTGCAACTTTTTTTGTCTGTCTTGTTATGATAGACATTTCCATCCAATTTCATATTGATGTGTGAAATGGCTTCTTTCTCTGAAATTCCAGGGGCGGGACTGAGTGCAAATTGGTTGCTTCAAACCAAAACGGCTGATTTCCTTTTCATATTCAGCCGTGGGTCCTTGAGACTTTTTCATACGTTCTGTTATAATTGACATGTCCATCCAATTTCATGTCAATTGATTCAACTGGTGTCATGGGCAAATTTCTTTCAAACTGTCCAGGCGGCGCCACTGAGTGACTGTTGGGGCGTCATGTTGAGTCCCCCCAAAATACAAAAACTTACAGCAGGATTCAGGCAACTGAGTCTTCAGGCACGTTGAGACCCTCAAAAGGGCATTTATTCGTCATAGCAATCACGATAATAAATAGGGTACAGCAATTACAAGAAAGCCTCTGCACTCCCTGGGCTCTAAATATCTTTTCATTGATATCAATCCATCCATTTCCATTTTCTGAGCCGCTTCTCCTCACTAGGGTCGCGGGCGTGCTGGAGCCTATATCATTGGGCAGGAGGCGGGGTACACCCTGAACTGGTTGCCACCCAATCGCAGGGCACATACAAACAAACAACCATTCGCACTCACAGTATGCCTACGGGCAATTTAGAGTCTCCAATTAATGCATGTTTTTTGGGATGTGGGAGGAAACCGGAGTGCCCAGAGAAAAGCCACGCAGGCACGGGGAGAACATGCAAACTCCACACAGGCGGGGCCGGGAATTGAACCCGGGTCCTCAGAACTGTGAGGCTGACGCTCTAACCAGTCGTCCACCGTGCCGCTGATATCAATCTTCATCATTATTATCATCATCATCATCACTGTCAGTTTCTTAGTGTGGCGAGGCATCGAAAAGTCTTGAAATGCGGTGAGGCATCGATAAGTGTTGAAATGTGGCGAGGCATCGAAAAGTGTTGAAGTGCGGCGAGGCATCGAAAAGTGTTGAAAGGCGCCGAGGAGTCGAAAAGTGTTGAAGTGCGGCGAGGCATCGAAAAGTGGTGAAATGCGGCGAGGCATCGAAAAGTGTTGAAAGGCGGCGAGGCATCGAAAAGTGTTGAAATCCGGCGAGGCATCGAAAAGTGTTGAAGTGCGGCGAGGCATCGAAAAGTGTTGAAAGGCGGCGAGACATCGAAAAGTGTTGAAATGCGGCGAGGCATCAAAAAGTGTTGAAGTGCGGCGAGGCATCGAAAAGTGTTGAAATGCGGCGAGGCATCGAAAAGTGTTGAAAGGCGCCGAGGCATCGAAAAGTGTTGAAGTGCGGCGAGGCGTCGAAAAGTGTTGAAATGCGGCGAGGCATCGAAAAGTGTTGAAAGGCGGCGAGGCATCAAAAAGTGTTGAAAGGCGGCGAGGCATCGAAAAGTGTTGAAGTGCGGCGAGGCATCGAAAAGTGTTGAAATGCGGCGAGGCATCGAAAAGTGTTGAAATGCGGCGAGGCATCGAAAAGTGTTGAAATGCGGCGAGGCATCGAAAAGTGTTGAAATGCGGCGAGGCATCGAAAAGTGTTGAAGTGCGGCGAGGCGTCGAAAAGTGTTGAAATGCGGCGAGGCATCGAAAAGTGTTGAAAGGCGCCGAGGCATCGAAAAGTGTTGAAATGCGGCGAGGCATCGAAAAGTGTTGAAAGGCGGCGTGGCATCAAAAAGTGTTGAAAGGTGGCGAGGCATCGAAAAGTGTTGAAGTGCGGCGAGGCATCGAAAAGTGTTGAAATGCGGCGAGGCATCGAAAAGTGTTGAAAGGCGGCGAGGCATCGAAAAGTGTTGAAGTGCGGCGAGGCATCGAAAAGTGTTGAAGTGCGGCGAGGCGTCGAAAAGTGTTGAAATGCGGCGAGGCATCGAAAAGTGTTGAAAGGCGCCGAGGCATCGAAAAGTGTTGAAGTGCGGCGAGGCATCGAAAAGTGTTGAAATGCGGCGAGGCATCGAAAAGTGTTGAAAGGCGGCGTGGCATCAAAAAGTGTTGAAAGGTGGCGAGGCATCGAAAAGTGTTGAAGTGCGGCGAGGCATCGAAAAGTGTTGAAATGCGGCGAGGCATCGAAAAGTGTTGAAAGGCGGCGAGGCATCGAAAAGTGTTGAAATGCGGCGAGGCATCGAAAAGTGTTGAAATTCGGCGAGGCATCGAAAAGTGTTGAAGTGCGGCGAGGCATCGAAAAGTGTTGAAAGGCGGCGAGACATCGAAAAGTGTTGAAGTGCGGCGAGGCATCGAAAAGTGTTGAAATGCGGTGAGGCATCGAAAAGTGTTGAAAGGCGGCGAGGCATCGAAAAGTGTTGAAAGGCGGCGAGGCATCGAAAAGTGTTGAAATGCGGCGAGGCATCGAAAAGTGTTGAAGTGCGGTGAGGCATCGAAAAGTGTTGAAATGCGGCGAGGCATCGAAGAGTGTTGAAAGGCGGCGAGGCATCGAAAAGTGTTGAAAGGTGGCGAGGCATCGAAAAGGCGATTACTCCCAGAATCGCCGCCCCAGGGAAAACACTTGCGAACCCACACATATACATAAGTGTGTATCTGTATGTAAATATTTACATGCGTGTGAGTGAGTGTGTGTTCATGAATCATTTAAAAATAAACGTCTCAGACAAAGATGAAGATTAAATCTATTTTCTAACAGTTTCTTTAAGATTATCGTTGCCTTTGAAGTGTTTTCGTTTTCATTTAAAGTTCATCACAAGAATGAACATTACGGAAAAATATGAAAATAAATCAAATATGTTGATTATTTGTACCCTAAGCAGGAAGCATGCACACACAAGCATCGGCACATTTTGTCTTTTTTTTGAAGACTTTTCTTTTGGAATGCCAATAGCTTGAAGTCATGAGAAAGGAAGGCTGCCATTTTGAAATGGCAAGGATTGAAAAAGGAATGCATGGCTTCAAATCTGAATTTAAAGCCCTAACGTTGGTTTGAATAACTCATTTGTAAACCTCACCCTGGTTTAAAACCCTCATTCGAAACCCTAATTCGGACTTGAAAGCCTTACCTAAATTTGAAACCCGAAATTGAAACTCCAAACCGTAAAACCGTCATTTGGAATACTAACCCAGCCTCGCGACCTTAATTCGAAGCCCTCACTTCGGCTTGAAACCCAAATTTCAAACTGCAACCGCGTGTGCGTCATTAAGTCTGACCGCACGAAAATGAGCCATCAATGAATGCAAATTGACATCCACATGTATTGTAGGCAGCGTGGGTGAGCGAGCGCCGACGTTTTTGGACCGCGAAGGCTGCTCATTGATCGGCGGCCGCTCGAGAAGTCAGGGATAGGAAGACACGCACGCACACGCACACACACACACACACGCGCCCGCGGGCCATCGCGACGCCTCCGTAATCCCGCCCGAATGAGGCACTAACGCCGTCGGCGTCATCGATCGGGCCTTTAGGGAGGCGCGCCCGCCCCGACCGACGCCGCGACCGGCGCTCACCGCCGATCTACCCGCTGCCACTCGCCGCCGGCCACTTTTCTTACGAGCCGGCGAATTGGCGGCATCGCTGAAGTTACGGAGCGCACCTAATACCGTTGTCGTGTGTGTGTGTGTGTGTGTGTGTGTGAGCTAAACAAATGGATAGACAGAAATAATAACAATCAAGCATAAGCATGTGGGTGTGTATGTGATGATAAGAAAAAAAAGCCAACAAAACTTTTGAAAAATACAACTAAAACATGCATGTGGGAAGAAAGAATGGAAAAAAGTAACAAATACAAACAAATCATATTCATACAGAAAAAAAAAAGAGGAATTCAGAATCCCAATCAGAATCCGATTTAGAATCCGAATCCGAATCATCTTTATTTGCCAAGTATGTCCAAAAAACCCGGTCGTCGGAGCCGCTTGAGTACGACAACAGTCGGTCAATTGACAGAGAACACTTTGGAGACATGAACAAAATAGAAACATGTACATAAAACGCGTGTGTGTGTGTGTGTGTGTGTGGGTGAGTGAAAAATCCAAACGTGTACAAAGAATACGCATTGCTGTTGTTGTGGGTTAAAAGGCGGCGAACCTCCAGGACGGGACGGATGACTTTTTGCCTGCAGGTCGTGGTGGCTCAAAGTCAGCACGAGCTGCTGCGGGCCTTTGGAAAGGGAAAATGTCACAACAACAGCAACGCTCGTTGACCTCTCGCACGGCTCATTAAAGCGGTGCTGAGGAAACGTTGTTTTTGGCCCATTTGATTTTTTCTTTGTGTGGCGTTGACCTCAAACGTGACACACAAAGTACACATTCAAAGCCAAATAATAGCATAACATTAGCTTTTGGTGACTTTTTAAAACAAAAAGGAGCTTATTTGTACATTTCCTGAATTTCTATATTTGTTATTGTTTGTTGGTATTCGTTTCATTTTTGGATATATTGTCTGTTTATTTGTTTTTTAATTTATATTTTGTCTTTTGTTGTTTTATCCTTTTTTTGGTGTCATTTTAGTTATTTTTCCTTGGAACATATATATATTTTTCATTTGTATTTTTGTGAACTTGTTTCTTTATTTCTTCATTTCTTTGGTCTATTTGTTTTTTGTTTACTTTATTTATTGTTTTGTTTTGTTCTTGGTCAATCTCTTTAAAATTGATGTATTTATTGATGGGATGTATTGTATGTTCTGTATTTCAGTTTGTTGTACGTCCATTTTTTATTTTGTTTCTTTTTATTCACATATATTACATGTTATTAGTATTTTCTCATTTTATTTTTGTTTTGTGTATATTTATTTTATACTTGTCGTAGAAACCTTTTCATTTTCCTTTGTAATATATTTTGATTGTTTGTGTGTCTTTCACTCCAATGGCTTTAATTCTTGAATCCGTTTTTATCTTCTCTCGCTCACACACGCCCACCCGACACACACACACACAAACGCGCAGACGCGCACACACACCTTAGTGATTGAGGATGTGCCGCGTCTGGCGTAGCGTGTAAATCTGGCGCCGGCCCGTGGCAGTGTTCCAGAGAGGGGACCCGTGTCGTAAAACACCTTCAAACACACTCGACGGGCAGAAGGTTTTTTTATGCGGCGGCTGCCGGCCCTCGGGGAGGGGCAATACACATACATTATTACCGCACGCACTCGCACACCGCAGTGACCGTGACAATCTCCAATGTGTTCTGATCCGAGACAAAAAAAAAAAACCCCAAAAAAACCTTATGATCCATGCTTCGTGTTCGCATTCTAATGCAAAGAATCACATTTGGTCCTTTATGTCATACAGTATGTATTTACTGTATTGCATTTTGTATATTAACAGCGTGTACTTTCAATCAGGAGACGCGCAGACGAGCACCGGCGAAGCGCGAGAACAGGCAGGCAGGAAAACAACAGTGCACTTCAGAAATCAAGCAGCAAACAACGACAGCAGTAAGGACGGAAGAAAGACGGAAATCAAATCAAATCAAGAAAGAACATCAAGCGCTGCGGTAGCGAAGCAAAGGAGTCGAGGAGCACATTATACACGCAAAATAAAGTAGTCAGTGAGTGAGTACCAAAGAAGCGCAGTTGTAAGGAAGTTAACAAGGAAAGCAGTGAGGTATTAAAGAATACCAGTACAAAAGTAAATCCGTAAAGAAGTGAAAAAAAATAGGACAATCCAATCAAACATTTCAGTTGTAAAAAGGTAAAGCAATAAGAGTATCAAATGTGGAAAGCTGAAAGGAAGTAAGAATGGAAGTTGTAAAGAAGCCAAATGTCACTGAAGAAATAAAACCCAAAAGCAAAGTAAATCAACGTACAGATGCACCGCCGGCAAGAAGTAAATCAGCCAACAAGTCACGAAGCCATGATGGACGAGAGAAGCAAGTCAATACATGAAGCTGTACACGTGAAACAACATAGTACATTGCTAAAACAGTCAAGCGTTACATTAGCGAAGAACAGAAACGTCGTTCAGTTGTAAAGTAATAAAGCAAGCGAAGAAATGAGGAAGCACTGCACATACGTAAAGCATCAACGTAGTAAAGCCGCAGCGTATTCGTTCGGTATCGCGCTAAAGTGTTCTCGAAGTCAGGCAATGGGTACACGTGTCAACGCGCAAAGTCATAAATCGGTACGAAATAAGCGAAGCGCAAAGTAGCGGAGAGGTAAAACTGTCAAGTGTCAACACACTAATACATTAAATTACGTCAGATAGAGAAGTACACTAGTAAATAACGCCAACACAAAAGTAAGGGAAAAATAAAGAGTTGACGCTGTAAATGAAAGCGGTAAAGTAGGACCAATTTAACGTAAAAAAAGGAAGTCAAGCTGTAAAGGATCAAATGAGTCAAGAGTAAAGCCATAGAGTAGTCAATAACTAAAGTCATAAATAATCACCATAAAGCGATAAAATATGAACACAAATTCAGGAAGAAAGTGGGAAATAAATAAAGCAATAAATGAGTTCATGACGAAAACAGTGAAGTATGAATACGAGTCAAGAGGTAAAACTGTAAAGCGATATTCAAGAGTTCATCCGTAAATCAGCAATGTCGTACGGATTATAGAAAGTACTAAAGAAGTCGAGTGAAAGTAAAGTTGGTCTTGAAAATCCGTCTTGTTGGTGACAAAAGCAAAAGTCGCAGAATGTGTTTGAAGACGCAACGTGTGCGCTCTTGCGCTTGTTCTTCTTGTTCTTGTTCTTGTTGTGGTGGTGGTGGTGGTGGTGGTGGAGTCATTTCTTCTCTTCCAATTTGTTTTTGCGCCTGCGCGTTAGGTCACGCAGGCGGCATGATGGCGGTGAACGCCTCGGGTCGGGCGTCGGGTCAGCGCGCGCACCTCTGCATGCCCAAACTCAAGGAAAACGACACCCACTGCATCGACTTCCTCTACTCCGTAACCGGGCCGGACGGCGCCGGCCCGGGCGCCCTCAACGTCTACATCGAGGTCGGTCTAGCGACACAAGCTAACCTGGCGGCGGGCGTCGAAGTCAACGTGTGGCGTTGTGAACCTTTTGCTCAGGTGAACGGCGGCGCTCAGAACAACCCGGTGTGGAACGTGAGCGACGCCGTGACGGACGGGTGGCTCAAGGCCGAGCTGGCCGTCTCCACCTTCTGGCCCAACTCCTATCAGGTCACACACGCATACACGCGCTGGACATCTACTGTCGATAATATCGACATATTTGCACTGAGGGTATGTGTGTTGGATTGCCTTTGCTTTTGGGGAAAAAACCCAAAATAGGTGGCGCCATTCGTGTAACGTTGCATCGTCGGGTGACCCAGCCATTTTATTGGGTCGGTAATTGGTCAAAATATCAAGACCCACTGGGGGACTTTGTTCAGCGAAATGGGAAATTGACCAAGCCGTATACGGTACACGGATAAATAAATGTATACCGTGGACTCGTGCGCGACCAAGTGGCGACGGCGACAATGAAACGACGCCGACGATCGCAAAGCGCTCGAAACAAACAAACGTCTTCATTTCCGAAGACGGACCGAGACATTAAAGGACTGCGACTGTAAACATTTGCGAGAGGTCCTTCGGAGATTTGTCCGTGTTGTTTGGAGAATGGCAGCCAAACCGATGGAGGAAAAAACTGCAACGCAATGCGCACAAAAACACACTTAACTTTCCAGGTCGGATTGTGAAATACCACCAATACCACAGGTTGTTGGTATTCACGGCGAGTGGTCGCAACGCTGACAAGTGCGGCCCCGTGTGTGCGTGCGGGCGGGCGGGCGGGCGGGTCAGTGGCGCGCAGCCCGGCTGCTGAATGTTCAAACGGACGCCAAACGTGAGGAACGGCGCGAAAAGGAAGAGGAGGACCATGACGAGGCGTCGCGAGCCATTGATGAAGACGAGGAAGAGGACAAACGAGGATGAAGATGAAGAGGAGTCAGGAGAAATGAGGACGATGAAAAATGACAACGTCTTCATATCGTTCGATCGAGAACTGAATTTCGGCTCGAAGATCGATTCGTTTGCCTGTTCGGAATATTTCATTGATTGAAAGCGGCCGTCCGTCAAAAGCTGAGAATTGTTTCGGAGGGAAAAAACGATTACTGGCAAAATCCAAATCAAGAAATACATTATACAGGGGGGGAGGGATCGGCGACGCGGCATTTGGCAAAGCGCGGCGACCGTTGGCGTCATTCCGACGAACGACGGCGCTTTCGTGGCTCGAATGAGTCGTCGACGCGCTTTTGTCAGTTAGCGTCACGCAAAACAGTTTGGCCAAAACTCGAAATTGGACTTGAAGCGTCGCTGCTTCGGCAACCGGGAAGGCGTCCAAAAACGGAGGAATCAGAATCCTTCCAAGCGTTATTGAGGTCAAAAATCGATCCAAATAATGAGGACGAAGGGGAGCCGCGAGACGGAACCATCTCGTCCGGTGTGGGTCTTGCGCTCCTCTTCTTCTCCCGTTCTCTCTCTCGCCTTCACCCTCATCCCCCTCTTCCTCCCCAGGTCATATTTGAAGCCGTTTCAGTCCAGGGCCACCCGGGCGTCATCGCCGTCGACGACGTTCGAGTTCTGGCTCATCCCTGCCGTAAGTGAGCGGGCGTGTGCGCGTGCGGTCATCATGCCCCGCCGAGCGTCCTCCGTTTCCACGCACACGCACGGAGGCAAGAAGAAGGCCTAACTCGCCGTCTTCATCGCTCCGATCCGACAAGCTAATCTGCCATAATTGTCCATGTCGCCTTTAATAGCTCCACACCTCCAAAGTCGCATATTTACATCCTACTTCACGCTTCAGACACCTCCGATGTTCCATATGTTCATCATAATGAATGTATCCTCCTCGAATTTACGTCCTATTTCATGTTGTATACGCCCCTAATGTGGCATCATTGGATCCCATTTAATATTTATATACAGCTAATGTTCCGTTATGTCGATCATATTTATTATTTATACACTTCTAATGAACCATACGTGATCGTATTTGATGTGAACACCTCTACTTGTTGATGTTCTAATGTTTATTCATGTGTAATATTGACATCATATTTAATATTTAGCTCATATTTATACATCTGTACTGTACCAGATGTACATCATATTTAACGTATACTCTAATTTTGCATCGACATCATATTTATTGTGGCAAATTCACATGACATTTGTGTACACCTTTAATGTACCGTAACTATGCCGTATTTCATCGATGATACACCTCTCATGTGGCATATTGGCATCATGTGTAATATCCGTACACTTCTAATGCAGCGTTAATTACCGTAGTTAGCGCAAACGTTCCACTTTCCCAATCGTTTCCGTGGACGTAGAGTGGCGGGCCCGGACCCAACGGCGCCCCGTGCCGTGCGCCGAGATCGCCGAGGGGGCGGAGGGCGCTGCGGTGGGAGGGGCTGCCGCCGCGCATTGCCGCCCGGAACATCACCGACCCGCAATCACGCGATCGCGCGACCTCCGACCGATCGGCGACGGGCGGGTGGCGACGCGGGTCCGGCTACGGTAATATGCACATCCTGTTTCGTGTCATTTTGCGTATTTGCATTTGCCGTTCCAGGAAAAGCGCCGCACTTCCTGCGCCTTCAGAACGTGGAGGTCAACGTGGGTCAGAACGCGTCCTTCCAGTGCACGGCGGGCGGCAAGTGGTCTCAGCACGACAAACTCTGGCTGCAGGTCCGTACGGCCGAATTACCCGCACGTTTGCGTTTGACAAAGTAGACTTTCGTACGTCACCGTAAAGTAACAATACTTACCAATGCGCCAAGCATTTAACAGTCAAAAAGGAACGGCAGCGAAGAAGTCAAAAGTCAAGATGACCATATTAACGCTGTACGTTAAAGATAATAAATCAGGAAAGCAATCAAATGGAATGTAAAGAAGCAAAGCGTCAAATAAGAAGTAACTGAAGCAGTAAAGTAACAAAGTAAAGGAGTCAGGTAAAGTCAAAAAGAAATGAAAAAGAAGTACACCAGGAAATTAAGTAAATAGCTAGCTCAGTCGAAGTAACAAAGTCAAGCAGTCATACAGTCAAGAAGAATCGAAATAAAAAAGGAGTACTGGAAAGAACACACACGAAACGTGAAGGCGGTGAACAAGCAGAGAAGAAATACAATCGTAAAGGAGTCGTGCAGGGAAGAAGGAAAGAATAATAACAATAACAAATGAAAGCAGTAAAGCTGCACATTACATCACGTAATAAAATGGAAAGAAGCAAGGCCTCAAGTATGAAAGCAGTAAGGCCACGTAGTCGCAAGACGTCAATAGTTACGCTGGTAAAGTTACTCGGTCATGTGAAGCAGCAACACAGTCAAGAAGAATTGGAAGTCACGAGGGAAAGGCGAAAGGGGAAGTTATCAAAACGTAAAAAGGTTAAACCCGTCACGGACAAATTCAAGAACAGTTGCACTGCTCAAGTAAAGTCAAACAGTAATACAGCGAAGAAGAATCGAAATCAAGAAACCAAGAAATAAAGAAGGCCGTACAGCGAACCCTCGTTTATCGCGGGAGTTAGCTTCCGGGACGGCGCGATAAGTCGAGACACCGTATTCATTTCATTATTTCACGCGTATTTTGTCCTTTTAAAACCCTCTCGACTATTTATAATGAATTTCTTTATGGTTATGTTTTGTTTAATGATAACGCTGTTCTGAAATGCTCGACCGTTTAGTTTGAATCCCATTCAAATCAAATGGTCCTTCATGTTTTCTTTCAAGAACGGAACCCGTCTTACGAATTCTGCCCGGGTAATCAAACGTATGAGCGCAATTGTGTGTTTTCTCATTCGCTAAATCAAACTAGAGCTGTGAATTTCAAAATAAGAGCAAGTAAATAAAATAAGTATTACGTGTTCAAATAAAGTGCTTAACTTCGTAATCATTATTTGAAAAAATAAAATAAAATAAAAATACAGATAATACTTCATGTTTTGATCATATGGGTACAAGCAAAATCACGCATTGTAAAAATGCGTTATACATAGGTAGAAGGGTTTTCCAGAATTCTGAGGTCAACTTTGGGGCCTGCGTGTTACACACGGGAAATTACGGTAAATAGTTACATTGGTAAAGTGGAGCAGGAATACAGTCAAGAAGAATTGAAATAAAGTAGTGTAAAGAAATAAAATAGTGGAGTAAAGAAGTACAGTCAAACGAGTAAATAAGTATAGACGTACATTAATAAAGTCAAGCAATAGAGTCAAACATAAGGGAAATACTCTAAGTTGATTAAAGAAGTGGTCCAGTAAAGCAAAAAAAAAAAAAAAAAAATCAAGCAGTAAAGACCCGTTATTTTGTTTAATTGATCATTCCAAACCATCGTCATCATCATCACCACCGTCGTCATCAT
This sequence comes from Phycodurus eques, assembly GCF_024500275.1. Taxonomy (NCBI): domain Eukaryota; kingdom Metazoa; phylum Chordata; class Actinopteri; order Syngnathiformes; family Syngnathidae; genus Phycodurus; species Phycodurus eques. Next base: position 29,274,214 of record NC_084534.1, on the reverse strand, counting down.
CGCGATGGTGACTATTGCGGCGTTATCACACGGCATGTACGGACGGGCATCCGCATCGGCCCGGATCCTCGCGTCGCTCGAGAAGAGCCGAGCAGCAAAACCGCAGCGCGATTCATTTCTGCTAATTGCAGAAAGATTTCACGCGGCGTGCCGCCTCGGAGACCCCAGCTGTAGCGCGGAGCTGATTAAAAGCTCGCGTGCAAAGTGCACCGCTAATGATGTCTGCAATGGAGGCGGGAGGGCGCCCCCTAGGGCTAGAAAAACCGAAGAAGAACACGTCGAACAACAACAAGAAGAAGAACAATTTCTATATTTCAGCTTCATTGGGGCTGGAACATTTTTCTCTGTTCTACAGCGTGTCTAAACAGTGGCATTTTATTTATTTATTTATTTTATTTTTTTTACAATACCTGGAAAATAAGCACAGAACAAGTGTGACACAAAGCGTGACAGCTATGCGCTACACAAAAGTCTGAAAAGAAGCACAGGCATTGTGAGAAAGTATAGCAGCAGCGGGTGTCATGTGGGACAGCAGCGTTGTGCTCAGAAGCCTGGAAAGGAAGCACAGAGTGAGAGGAGTGAGCGAGGGTCACAGCAATTTGCGACAAAAAAGGGGGACAGAAGTGTCAAATTGGGACTGCAGTGATACACAAAAGCCTGAAAAAGAAGCAGAGTGAGAGCGCAACGGAAGTAGGACGCCGAAAAACTTGAAAAAGAAGCACAGCATGACAGATGCGATAAAGCGGTGTGCTACATAAACGCCTGAAAAACAAAGCACGGAATGCGAGCACAGCCGTGTTTTTCGCAAAAGTCTCAAAAATACACCAAATGTGAGCATGACAACAGGATGTTACACAAAAACCGGAAAAAGAAGCACCGAGTGATTGTGACACAATGCGGGATAGCCACGTGAAAAAGAAGCACAGAGTGAGAAAAGGTGCGACATCAGTGCGCCACAAAAAGCCTGAAAAAGAAGCACAGAGTGAGAGAAGTGACGCTATTAAAAAAAGCCTGGAAAGGAAGCACAGTGACAGAAATGACAACACATAACCCTGAAAAAGAAGCTAACGTGCGCGTGTGCGTTTGCTCAGCAGCGGAACGGGCGGGACACGGCGCCGATGGTGACGCGGGTGGTCAACCACCGGCGCTTCTCGTCCACCGTCAGCGTGGGCGACACGTCGCAGCGCAGCACCAGCCGCTACCGCTGCGTCATCCGCACCGACGGCGGCTCCGGCGTGTCCAACTACGCCGACCTCATCGTCAAAGGTAAGACCCGGTCCGCGGTCTCCACCTGGCTGCGGTGAGCCGTTTCCCGTCGCCCTCGATCTCATCTCATCTCGGGATGAAATCGGTCTCGGATACGGAAGACCCTCGTTCTCCTCCACAGTCTCCGTTTTCTCCTTGCCCTCGATCTCATCTCGGGAACAAATTGTACAAAAGACGGCGTAGTTTTGGCCCGTCTTCAACCTCTGCACACTGAAGCGGACACGTTCTACAAAATAGACAAGAAAAGATGGACTCAGCTGTTTGACTTTGCAGCTGACGGGTGGGCGGGCACTCCACACGCACGCGCGCGTTTGTGTTCAACACGCCAAACAGTCACCAGTTTAACATCGTAAGTTCCCTTCAGCGCAGGCAGACATTCGGTCGTCCAATAAGAAAGCCTCAAATGTCATCTCTGCTCGCCGCTCAATAAAAGGGGAAACGAATCCCGCCGACAGGAAGCGTCCTGCCGAGCGACTTATTGACGCGGCGGCGCGGAGCCCGCTCGCCGATAATGCGCTTTCGCGGCCGCTGATACAATTACGCCGGCGCGGCGATCGCTCGCCGTCGGCCGTAATGACATCTCGTGCCCCCGCCTGCGTGGAGTCTGCATGTTCTTTTCTCCGGGTACTCCGCTTTCCTCCCACATCCCGAAACCATGCACGCGAGGTCGATCGAAGACTCTAAATTGTCCGTAGGTGCGAACGGTTGTTTGCCCGGCGATTGGCCGGCGACCGGTTCAGAGCGTACCCCAGAGCCTCTCACCCAGAGCCCGCCCGCGCCCCGCTACGGAAAATGGCTGTCGTGAGCAGACCCGCAAACAAGTCTCGATGGAAAGCAACAGGAAGTCAGCCATATTGGTTGGAGGCGGACATTTTCGGGTGACATGATGATGATCAGCGCTCCTTTTTTCGGCAGACGCCCCTTGAGATTTTGTCGGATTGCTTCCGAATCTGAAACGCGTTCGTATCGGAGACAACGGCAAATTGTCAAGCATTTGCGCTTTGGCCGTCGACGGCATTGAACCGGCCTCTCCGTGCATATTTGCCAGGAATGATGACTTTAAGCCTTTATTGCTCACAAAGCATGTTGGAATTTGCCGGCAAGCTGGAGCGCGCGCGTGCGTGTGTGTGTGTGCGTGTGCGTGCGTGTCTGCATGCGTGTGTGTGTACCCGCAAGCGAGTCACGTTCTGATGAGTTCAGGGACCCAAACTGTCATTAGCATCTGTTAGCACGATACCCACTCATGCAGCGTGCGTGTGTGCACGTGAAGCTCAGGTGTTGTAAGCCATGCATCATGCCAGGGGAAATAGTCCGTGATGCGCACGCACACACCCTTAAAGCCTTTTGTGTATTTGTAAATGTGTGTGTGCGCACACATGTTGCTAAATCTGGCTCCACTGTTATCATCCCTCTGGCTCCATTTGTGTATCTTTTTTGACGATGTTCAACCTTTTTTGTTTTTTTGAGGCACCGTGCACCTGCGTGTGCGTTTCCCTTTCACGCGCGCGTGCGCGCATGCGCACGGGATTGTTCGTCCTCCCGGGTGTCGAAGTGAAATCGGGGTTAATTAGCGTTTGGTGCACTCAGGTGTGACCGCGCCAAAGAGGCTGCCCGTGTGCCCGTGTGCGCGCATGGGAGTTGCGTGTGCCAACCTCGCTAAGATCTGGAGCGTGATCACTTTCTCTTTTTCTTTTGCAGCGATGAATTGGAACTTTTGAAACCGTGTGGTTGCAAAAGCCTCCCAGATCCGAAAAGGACCCTAAAATGGAGACTTTGCTTCAAGGATAATCGAGGGCCTTTTGAAGCATGACTTCTTTGAGTAGACTCGCGATTGACATCCATGCATGCATTTGTCTTCGGCGCTTCTCCTCATTCGGGTTGAGGGAAAACGGCTGCCTTCCTGTGTCTACCCGTAACGAACCCGTCTACACGATTGCGTTTTGCTAACGCAAACTGGCTTTGGGGCTTTTTTTTTTCCTTTCTTATTCCCGTCAGGCACAGCAAAGCAATTGAAGTTGACATGTCCGCTTCGGAGCAAAACGGCCGTCCGCCTCCCCCGCTTCGTGTGGGGCGAGGCCTTTTGAGACTTTTTGGTGGCTCTTGTCGTGACAGAGCGTGCGTGTCTGCATTTGGTGCTGCGCAAGCAACATTTTCAAATCTTTGCCAGCGTTGTGTCGATGCATCGCTGTGTGTAGCTCGTGTCGTCCCGCTTTTGTCGTGCGCGCGCGCGCGCGTGTGCGCACGGTCTGTCCGTCAGAGATAAGACTCAGTGGGGTGGAGCTTAGCTGCACGACTGCCGATCAAAACCAGCGGAGTTGTGTGTCTTCGTGTGTGTGTCGCTTTGCCCACATACTGTGCGTCTTCTATATATTTTTCCACATCACGAAAATCAATAAACGTGTGGACATTAGCGGTTGGGCCTCCGCAGTCCGCCCACGGTCCTCCATTGGAAGCCCGCACGGCAGCGCCACCGCGTGTCCGCCTTTAGCAACAACAGCGACTCTAGAACGCAATTGGTGTGAAATGCTGACGAAGGAATTGCATTGTTGAGCCTTCAGGAGGAAGTCCATGTGTACAATATCTCTTCGTTTGGGAATCTTATGAGGAAAATGTGGGAATGTCATCAGCAGTTGTCTGGACTGGGCTGAACACGTTGAAGTTGGAATGGTTGGAATTGTGGAAGGAGGATGCAAACGATCTCTTCGTTTTGGAATTTCAGTGTGAAAAGTGTGGGACTTCATGGAATCGGAATCGGAATCGGAATCCTCTTTATTTGCCAAGTATGCCCAAATGAGATGAACAGTTTCAAATTGAAATGGCTCGAAGAGGTCGAGATGTCAAAGATGTCTGAATTTGCTCGTTTTACTGGGAAGATGCGGGAATTCTGTCAATGTAATACACAATTCTGAATTGGAGTTGGATTGATTTGAATGAGTGCAAGTAATGTGGGAAGCTATGTCAGATATGAATGTTGAATGTTGTCTTGTCAAATGTCGGAATTAGGGGACGTGAAAAATTGTGTCGTGAATAAGTTCAACAGTTTAAAGTTGGAACGGTTCGATTGGAATTTTAGACAATGTCTCTATTGCGTCCTCTCCCGGATCGTCAGTGCGGCGCTAATATTAGCCGTTCTATGCAGAGGACAAAGACTATATGACGGCGAGTACCGCTATATTGTCCGTCTACATGTTGCTGCTGCATTGTTAGCGTTCACTCTGTTGCTTAAAGAGCTTCGAGCGCCGCAGTAGAAATGCTAATCAGCGTTAGCTTTGGGACGCTGTGCGGAATGTTGGAAAATGGGGGCGTTTGGGAAATCTGGATCTCGGAATTAGCTGAAAGGTTTCAAGCCAGAATGTGAGAAATGAAATTTAAAAAAAATGGAAAATGAGCAACATCACACGACAGCGTGAAAAATGGCCTTTTTATTGTTTCCAGCTCGGGAAGTTCGAAAGTCAGCGGCGACGTCGGTGTTCCGCGGAGGTCCTTTGGTTTTCTTTCGTGTGCATCGCACGCCGTGTGTGTGCGTGTGCGTGTATGCGCGCGCGATAGCCCGATAGAACACTCCTTAAAGAATTTCTGAGGCGGAAGGATAAGTAATGCATGAGCAGCTATGAGCTGCTGAGGAAGACCAAGATGAGGATGAAGAGCAGCACTAGGACTCGGAGACGTGGCGGGGTTTCGAGCCTGGGTCAGGTTTCAAGCCGTGACTGCGGACGGATGCAACAAAAGTTTCGTTTTTTAGGAGCTGGGCTTTCAGATGAGGTTTGAAGCTTTCGAGGCCGAGTCGCCTTTTCAATTTGGACAAAGGGGAGGGTTTCGGGACCCCGTCCGAGGACCGGCTTGGGGTTTCAAGACACCGTTAAGGTTTCAAATTCGGGTTTAAAGACGAGAGTTAAGGTTTCCAACCAAGATGAGACTCAGTCACGCGCGCACGCTGCCAGTGTTGACACTTGAGCGACTTTGGTGAGTTTGACTCGAGCACTTGAGAATACGGCGCAGCCTGCGACGCTTGCCAGCGGCTGTCAATCAAGCGCGCTTGCAGGCTTTCTGCTGCGCCGCAAAAACATTTCTCGTGTCTGTTTGTTTGCTTTTGAAATTTCTCCTCATTAGAATTGTTCCCCATTGACAAGAAGGAAGACGCAACTCATCTGTTTTCAAAACACACAAAGTTTTTGGGGGGTTTTTTTTCATGAAAAAAAATCGCACTTAACACTATTATGCTGCATTTTAACACACACGCGCACAGAATAAAATTCCGTTCACCGATTAATAAACACAATTTAATGAATGAAATCACTTCTTTTTTGGTCCCTCAATATTTGACAGTGTCGCAATACTTTGTCCTTTAGTATTTAACAGTTCAACTGAGAGAAAAATCTGATTTGTCTTTTCAAATATTTGCCTGAAGGTCATTACCCTCGTCTCATGTTGTCATGTGTTATTGTGTCAAAACAAGACCAAACAATTGCCAATTTTTGTTTTTTGTTTTCTTTTTGCCAATTTAAAAAGTCAGCCGATTCAATTGGATTACTCGCTCGGGCCTAAATTTGCATCTTTTTAAGTTAAATATAAAGAATTGGGAAGAAGAAGAAGAAGAAGAATTACATTTAGTGCTCCAAGCTAAAAATAATTTGATATATATATATATATCCAGCCGCTAGTCGTAACATTTGTTGTCTGTCCAAAACATGACCGTACCTAATCTATTGTCCTGGGCTGTCGTTTTTCTTCAGTGGCGGTTGGCAAAGCAGCCCAATGGCACGTTAGCGCCCCCAACTGATGGTGTCCTTCCGCTGCAAGGACACCAACGCGAACGGATGCTGCTTGCCACGTTTGCTGCGGCCATCTTGCGGCGGGGGCCGAAGCGCATTTGTACCTCAAAAAAGTCGTCGCTCGTGTCTCAAAGCACCGCTGTGTTTCGAGAGTGCGCGTGTGTTTGTGTGTGCGCCCGCGCGCGCGTGTCAGTGATTGACAGCCGGCCGGCCGGGCCTGCGGACCGCATCCGTAAATTGTATTCATAAATATTCCGAAGCGGCCTTGAGGGAAGCCAAATATTCGGGTCAGCGCACCTTCTCCCACATGTTAATAAAGCCAGTCAGTGTATAAATCTAAATGTAAGTATAACGAGGCATATAAATATATAAATATGTTTGTGTGCTTGAATTTGAAGTCGTAAAGCAGCCAAAAGCTTTTAGACGTGACAGGCTGCTTTTCAACTTGCTGTCAACAAAGGTGACAAATGAGCTTTCCAGCCAACCACTTTCACTTCTCACTTTTGCGCAAAGCTCACTTCGCATTAGCGTCACTTAGCACAGGAGCCCGCGGCGGCCCGGCCTTTGACGGACAGCTCGGGCAGCGGCAACCGTCGCGAGCGGTTTTATCGGCGCGGTCTCGCGTCTTCGTACAGAAGAGCGGCCGACGCCGCAAAATGGCCCCGCTTTCGCTGTTTTGAGGACAAACGTGTCACCCGTGCCAAATGTCACGTTGTCGAGTGCAACCGGCTGCAATTCCACAGGACGCTCGCCGGTAGCGTCAAAACTCTCTCGTGTCTTTTCGGGCGTGGCTTCGTGAGACCTTTTGATGCATGCCAACCGAATTTCAGGTTTTGGAAATTCCGCAGGGCGCCACTCGGAGGCATCGGACGTTGCCGCCGTGCCGCTTCAAACCGACGCGGCAGACTTTGCGGCCTGACTCGTGATAAACATTTGCACCGAATTCCGTGTCGCGAAGTCAAACTGGTTTCTGCAGGTGAGTTTTCCAAAGAGTCTTACCGCTGGCGAGCGCAAACGTCGATTTCTACGGCCCGAGATCAACAACGACAAAGCGCTGACGCTTTCCCGAGAGGGCCTTTGCAGCTCATGCTGTTTTTGTTCCATTTCGCAGCCCCGCCCACCCCCATCGCCCCGCCCGAGCTCCTGGCCGTGGGCGCCACCTACCTGTGGATCAAACCCAACGCCAACAGCATCATCGGCGACGGGCCCATCGTCCTGAAGGAGGTGGAGTACCGCACCGCTTCGGGCAACTGGGCCGAGACCCACGTGGTGGACGCGCCCACCTACAAGCTGTGGCACCTGGACCCCGATGTGGAGTACGAGATCAAGGTGCTGCTGTCCAGGCCCGGCGAGGGGGGCACGGGACCCCCGGGACCGCCGCTGGTCACCAGAACCAAATGCGCAGGCACGTGATTCTTTTTAGGACAAAATGTGATCAAATTGCATTTCCTCTTCAAAATAGGATTCAGCTGATATATTTCGAGAACAAAAGAAGACTTTATGATGATAAATGGGTTACATTTTCTTCAAGTCGATTCTCATTCGATGATGATTTTCTTCTTTTTTATTTTTTCTTCCACGAAAAAAGAAGAATTCATTCTAGCGAAATGAAAACCTTCTCAAAAGGAAAAATACAACTTTATGCTCACAAGAGTACGACTTTCTCCTCGAAAACATTCCGAGGTCTTTTGAATTTGGGACGTTTTGACAGATTTCCACTTTTTTCCTAGCGAGAAAATACGATGCAAACGATGACTTTCTCACAAATGCACGATTATTCTGTTCGAAAAATCCAAACGGTGCTCGGACGAGGCGGCGGCGAGGCAGGCAGGGAAACAATCCCAAGCAGTCAAAAGTGGAATAACGAGCCGGTTGACGCGGAGGTCGCGGAGGTCGAGCACCGACGGCGCCGTCTAATTGGCCGACAAAGGAAGAGCGACGCGCCCGCCGGACGGGCGCCGACCCGGAGGGAGGCGGCGGCAAATGTCAGGGAAAACTTACCGAGCCGCCTCGTTAGGCTAATGTTCTTCAGCCAATTACAGACGGCCGCAATGAGAAAAGGAGAAAAGGTCTTTTTTTTTTTTGTTTTTCTTCTTCTTTTTCCGGCCGGCCAGAAGATTTTCATCCCGCCGGCTGCGCTCGAACGTTTCATAAAAAAAGAAGCTGTAAAAAGCAAAAAGGATTCCGAAAAGCGGAAGGATCGATGTGACGTACGAAAACAGACAAAACCAAAAAAAGCCTCGCTACCAAGCGCGCACTCGCCAATCTTTCGCTTTCGGGACCTTTCGTCTCGTTTTGAGATGATCGGCGTCGGACGTCGCGGCCGCAGACGCCGACCGGCGTCCTTGCGCTTTGCGAGGGGAGAAATTGGACCGAGCAGACGCACGATGCAGGGCACACGTAGAGAAACCGTGCGGAAACAATACATCAAATCGAGCAAAACATATCAATACTGGTCGAGGTAACGAGCAATAGTGATGATAGCAACGAAGAGCGACGAGAGGTGGTTTGAATCCATTTTCCGCAAATGTCATCATCATCTTAATAGCGATCCCGTCGGTCGGAAGATGACGGGAAGCCGACCTTCCAAATTAGGCTTCAAGCCTTTTGGGGGAGTTGCGCCGCTTCGACGCAAAGCCGCTGGCGCTCCCGTCGGCACCCCCAAAAAAAGGGCTTTTCCTCTACGCTTAAAAAACAAACAAACAAAATAAGAAATACAAATAAATGTCAGTGGATGGAAAGAGAATTGAGATTTGCGGTCCGCGCGAGATGGCGCTCGGAGACCCCGAAGTCTTCGCCGCTGCGGCATTCCGGCCAATCAGAAGCAAAGACAGAAAAGGGAAAATGCAACGCGGGAGTCCACATGCAATTTGTGGAGAAATCGCACGCGAATGCTGAAGACACCAATGAATTGAATTGAATTGAACTCGTGCACTCGAAGTTGGAACGGCATTCGGCAAGGACGTTTCGAATGGGGTCCCTTCTTTTCTTTTTCGTTTGACAACTCCGTTGTGAAGTTTGATAGATTGGAGGAATGGGAACAGTTCCCGACATGAGCTGAGCACTTTGAACTTCAAATGCTTTGAAGCAGTCAAGAAATGCGCGAGACGGAGCGAAAGGTGGCGAACGTCTTTCACGTGGGAATTTGAATTTGGGTGGAAGGGGGAAAACCGTGTCGTGAGCGTGCGCGACGGGTTCGAAGTGCGGAAGGACGTCCTCCGTGAAGTTTTGGAATCGCTGGAGAAATGTGGAATGACGAGCGCGCCCCAAAATGGCGTCCTGCTAATCTTGTTGTTGTCGCGCGCAGCTCACGGCGCCCCTCGATCCCAGCGCGCGCGTGCGCGGCTCTCGGCGCCGTGTTTTAAAAGTTCTTCACGACGAGCGCCACAAACATTTTCACGGGTTCTCCAACCTCCTCTATTGTACAAAATTCCGCCTTGTTTCCGGCGTTTTCCCAAATCCTCCGAGATCGTCGCGCAACGTTGAGCATTTGCAAAGTTCTTCGGCGATTGTCCGACATTCTCGACGATCGTTTTTTGTTTTGTTTGCCCGTTTGAGTTCTTCGTGGGAAACGGCGAGCTCGCAGCGACTTTCCCTTTGCGCCTCGTCGCTCTTCTCTCGTCGGCATCGCAGACCCTCCCCCGTGTACGCTAACTTTAGCAAAACTAGCTCGTTGCCCGGGAAACAAATCTGCCCCAACGGGCCAATTATGAAAGCGTACCAATTAAAGCCCAACCTGTGTGCTCTTTATTGCCTTTCATGCTGTCAGCCCGTTGGCTACCACACACACACACACACACACACACACACACGCGCGCACACGGACGCACGCACGAGCACGCGCGAGGGGTCCGCGTAGCCCCTTATCTTGCCGCAAAAGCAGACATCACGTGCGCGCAACTACAAAGACGTCGCACGAATACAAAAGACGCACTCCGACGAGACGGCGATAAAAGACAAACTGAGAAAATAACGAGACCTTCGGAAACCCTGCCAGCGCGTCGGTGCGTGCGCGCGCGCGCGTGTGATGTCGAACTGCTGGTGTTTAGTTGCAACTCAACAGGGAGCCAAAAAGCAAACACAAACGAGCCGTGATTGCGTTTGACTGCAGGAGGATGTCGTCCTTTTCTCCAATTTTCCGACCTGCACGTGAACGCACCTCAGGAGCTCCGTCGATCCGTCCGTCCGTCCATGATTGAATGAGCGCTTTTTTTTTTTTCACGCATCCATCCGTTAAATGTCGAACGGGTCGGATGTCGGCCGAACCCCGCGCGCTGGTTCTCTCGACACCGACGGACGGGCCCCTTTCCGGAACTGTCGGTCGGTCTCCCGCCGGGCTGCGAGCGGCCGGATAATCCGGCCAGATTAGCTCCTTTACGGATTAAAAGACGGCGGCCGAGGGACTTTGCGGAGCGTTTGAGTTTTGGGGACGGCTAATCCCGCCCAATCTGATTATTTGGCTCCGTCTCGCGCGGGATCGAGGGACGGCGCCGCAACGGGCCGCTCGGCGGGAGCGAGTCCTTTTTGGTTTCAGATTTTGGCGAAGCGGCACGCGGTTCCGTCAAAGGTCCCGTTCCGAGTCAACGATCGTCCGACGTGTGTCGTCCGTAACGACCGCTGAGTTGGCTTTTCCAAATCGGTTCCTTTGACGGAAACGAGAATTTGAACGATGGGCAGTTGCGATCCCTTCAAGGGCGCTATTGTCCTCGTTCGCGGTCGCGGCGCCCATCGAGACACGGACGACCGCTCGCCGGCGCACGCTCCCCGCCGGCGCGGTCGCTCATCTCGTTTGGAAGAAAAACATTTGTCACACAAATGTTTTTTGCTTCTTCTACAAACGTGGCTCAAGTCGTCTTTGCCGTTAACGCCGCCGGAGAGAGCCTCGTTCTGTGGTTATTGCTATTCTTCGTGAGAGATGTATGAATTTGTCACAGTGTGTCTTTACCGTGATTACGACTGTATGAAGACCAGCGTGCGTTAGTGGCTCGAAAGAATATTTTGCATCACTTCTGCACTTTTTATGAAGCTGTTTCTGCCTTTCCCGGTAAGCACTTTTGTCTTTGCCGTTATGTTTTGCCCGGTCGATCCCGATCGCCTTTCCTACGAATGCCGAAAAATGTCGGACTGAAAGCGTGGCAGTTTCAGCGTGAGAGAAATTCACCCACGGAAAGACTGACGAGCATTCAAAACGCTCAATTCAAAGGTTTCCTGTTTTACCGTCGCCTTCGCCGTTCAAATGCGCCGTAAGGGCGCGTTCGTCCGAAGACCCGGCGCGTCGCATTCGCTCGCTGCTCTTCGCGACAGCTTCCGAACGTTTTCCCAAATCTTTTTGGGCTCTCGAGCCGGAACGCTATCTGAGACGGCGGCGACACGCGGCGCATTACGTGACGGGATTTGCAGTCTCCTTAAAGCTCGGCGGGGGTCCGCAAACCCGCCTCGCCGTATCTCCGAGTTTGCCGTCCTCCGCTTAACCCCCCGCTGCCCGATATTCCCAAATTCCCCCTCGGATGGCTTCGATCGGCGTCTAATCCCGTCTCTCTCCGGCCTAATCTGCCTCGGACGCTAAATCCCACGTTCAAACAAAGACTCGAACGCAGCGCGGCAACGCCGTTGACGTTCACCAGATGAATTTTGGACTTTTGTGTGTGTGTTTTGTGTGGTCGTGGGGGTGAACCCATTTTGGAACCAAAATCCCAAAACACCAAAATGTATAAACCCTCATTTGAAATGAATCCTTTGCAGTGGCAGGTCAGAAATAGGATAGGAAGGTATATTTATGACGTTAGCGCATCATACTTTGTGCATTTGACGCTGTTGATGATATAAAGCGGAAATCGTTCCGAACGATCAAGTGCAGCACGAGCTGCTTTCTTCGTATTTCGACAACTTTTGTCAAATGGCGACAGAACGTTTACGGCGGGGAAAAAATGGAGCGTGGAATATTCTAAAATGTCATTCGACGACTGCCGAGTTTCAGGGACGCGCTGGAAAGAAAAACACAGAAGGAAGAAGTCGGAATCCAATAAAGTTCATTTGGAGAGAAAAAAAGAATCGGAATCGTGTGGGAATACGTTATTATTATTCATGTTTTTTAAAGGGTGAATTTTGATGAGAATAATGACTTGTTTTAAAACTACAACTCATGTTTTTTTATCGAGTAAAACCGATAATCTTCCATGAAGAAAGTCCGATTTGTTTTTGAGAAATACAGTGTCATGTTATGAGAGTCCAATTTGTCTTTTTATTTGAAAGATTAACCCCCCAAAAAATGCAAATAAAAAATGTAAATCATAATGAGAAATTAGTTGTTTTCTTTCAGTGACTGGCTCTTTCGTTGCATTTCAATTTGGTTATATATATTTTTTTCTTTTTTTAACCAATATAATCATTGTGACGGACTAAAATGCGGCTCCGTCTGTTTCCCGAGTGCAATGGAATTACAACCTCATTGCCGATTAGCAGCGAAGACTTTTCAATTGTGGACAAAAACAAGCGCTTTCACTCCTTTGTTCGTCCATTAGTGCAACGCGGCTAATTGCTTGTCGCTAACGAGTGCGTTTGTTGTGTTGCGTGTGTGCGTGCGTGCGTTGCGTTGCGTGACCCGTGACCCGCTTGGATTGTTGTTAACCGGCCGATACTAATTAGCAGCAAGCAAGCCGGCTTGACAAAGCGGCGCGACGGGGGGGGGTTAGGGTGCAACATATGCTCGGCGACCGTCGTGCAAACGTGAGCTCTTTACTGTGACCGATCGGAGCGGGAATGGCAAATAACTAGCAGAGCGGACCGCGACTTGTATGTGATTTTCGCGGGCTCGGTGAAGCAGCGTGCGGTCGCGTTAGCCTAACCCGCCTCCCGTACGTTCCGACAATTGCGTGTTCGTGCCGACCGAGCGGCTCGACGTGCCAGAAGCGCTCGTTTACCGCGTTCCTGTGCAATTTCCTGAGCCGATCGTCGAAGTGCTTTTCACGGTCCGGTCGCTGTCCGCTGCAGATCCCGTCCACGGTCCGCAGAACGTCAACGTGGTGGACGTGCGGGCGCGACTCTTGACCATCCAGTGGGAAACGTTCGGCTACGCCGTCACGCGATGCCACAGCTACAACCTCACGGTACGCCGGCGACCGAGGCCGCGCTTTTGTCTGACGGTCCACGTTTTCTTAACTTTCCGTCGGCAGCGGGCGAGCTGATGTGCGCTCCGCCCCCCCCCCCCCCCGCAGGTGCGGTACCAGTACGTGTTCAACCGGCGGGAGTTTGCGTCCGAGGAGCTGATCCAGACGTCTTCTCGCTACACCCTGAGGGACCTGCGGCCGTCCGTCGCCGTCAGACTGCGGCTGGTCCTGGCCAACGCCGAGGGCAGCAAGGAGAGCGAGGAGATCGTCGAGCAGACCGAGGAAGACGGTGAGAGAGCCGCGCCGCGCGGCGCCGCGCGATCGTCCGTCTTCTCGGGCGAATCCCGAAACCTTTGGTCGAACTCCTCCTTTTCTCCAACTTTTCCTCCACGTGTCCTAATACTTTTTGTTCGAAATCCCACATTTGTTCTTGTGTTGGCTTCCTGGAGGCGCCAATACTTGAGTGTGAGTGCAAACTTCACTTTTCACTTCCGACGTCCGAGTAGGTGTCACCAAGACTTTTGTCCAGGCCCGTGTCCCGATACGAAAAATCCGTTTGCGTGAAAGGAAACGCAATGAATTGCATTTTTTTTGGAATCCAAACAAAGCAAGGCTCCCAATATTTGCTCATCAGTTTTGAGAAGCAACTTTGTAACTCTGAGGAGCAATTTTGTCGCAGCTGAAGGCTGAGGCGACACCATACGAATACAACAATAGAACGAATATTTTAGTTCTCGAGTGTCCGATCGAACGATCGAGTATTTGGATCAAATATATTTTTGCTCAGTTAAAGAGCAATTCAAGTACAAAAGAGATGTCATAATGTGCACATTTTTGGGATGATCAACAGTTTGTATTGCTTCAATTCACATTGCGCATACAAGAATAAGGCATTCATTCCAAAAAATTGCATTTTAGCATTCGTGACATATTAAAGAATTCACGCCTGTGCAGCTAACTCGGAACAAGACAAATGAACGTCCTTTGCAATTTGTTGAAACTCAAATGAATCCCAAATCTTTCCCCGTGATGATGATGACGATGATGATGATGATCCGCTTTTGCCGCTTTCACATCAACACATCGGCAAATCCACAAATTCCACAACGGAACGTGAGGAACGTAGCCTCGCGTCAATCCGGCTGATTTGATTTGACGTCACAGAAAGAAGGTCTGCGTGACAACGATGGTTACGCGTCGCGGGTCCTCCCCTCGCGCGTCACGACGGAACGTTTTCGGACTCGCATTTTTCCTCTCGGATCGGCTCGGCTTCGCTTTCGCCGCCCAAAATGTCAAAATCTCCCATGGGCGCTTTTGCTTTTGGATGCGTTTTATCAGGCGCAAAATGCAAATTGCGACGCCGAACCGCTTAGTTTGAGCGTCGCGAAGCAAAGAATAAAGACCAAAATGATTACAAAAAAAAAATACATGAATCATCTTGAAATGCAATCGAATAAATGCAAACGGTAAAAGTAAAAAGTAAAGATCCACCTTTCACGTACGACATGATTGGGAGCCGAAGCGGCGAGGATCAAACGGCAAATGTGGAAAGAAGACCGGAAGAAAATGCTCGCAAATGACAAAGCGGCTCTTCGACGGGACGATTTTGGGATATTTTCCGAGCCGACGAGCGCGCGAAAGCCCATCGCCATCAAGAACGTTCGCGTCCGGCGGCGAAGAAATGCAAAGCAAATTGATTTCACGCCCGCAAAAAAAGACAATTTGGATCAACGCAAAAGTCCCACTTGATAACAATTCCCCCCCCAAAAAAAAAAAGCAGGTCCTTGACTGCCGAGCTGAAAGTTAATCAAGTTTAGGTTGGTGTGTTAAAGGCGCGCACAAACACACAAGCACGCAATTTTAACACACGCGCCCACAAACATGCACGCACACGCCATTTAACACACACATTTCCACCCTTGAACACACACACACGTACACAGCCTTCAACGCAAAAATACACACTCGCGTGAATGATGAGCCGCAAACGGGACGGGACAGCACCTAATTGCGTTCCTTCGTGCGGCCGATTCCATTTGCCGGGCGGCCTCATCGACACCTTTTAATTACCGAATGGAAATCGTCCTCGCGGCCTATTTGCTAACGCGTCCGTCCGCGCAAAACATCCGCCGCCGCATGATGGATGGCGCTCGTTACGCCCTTTAAAAAGCTGGAAATCGCCACCAAATTTCATTTGCACTTTGCCCCCCCCAAAAAAATAACAAGTCGAAACGGCTCCGAAAGCGCAGACGTCGTCGGACGCGATCGGTCAACTCGGCATCCTTTCGCCTCGCTTGGCGGCTTACTAAGTAGCTACGGCGGCCGCTCGGGAGGTCGAGGTTTTTTTGTCTTTGTCGTTTGCGTTTTGTTTGTATGTTGTTTGTTCGCCTTTTCCCACCAGTGGACCAATGATAACAGTCGGTTCTTTTATTTTATGCATGTTGGAAATCAACACAAATCAAAAAAGTAGGAAATAGGAAGGAAGGACGGTAGGAAGGATGTAGGAAGGTCAGGAGGTCGAGTACAGTCGGTAGGCAGAGAGGAAAAAGGAAGAAGGCGGCCACGCACGGTCGGGGCGAACTCTACGAAAGCGAGCGAGGATGCAGAGCGCTGCGGCGTGTCCGCTATTGTCGTGCGTGGCGTCGTGTAGTGCGCCAAAGCGCGTGCCCGCCCTTGCCGGGGTTCCGCCCCCAACGACGGCAACGGAGAAACACGCTCGTTGCTCGGCAGGTTGTAACGGCGCTTTTGTGTGTCTTTGTGCGTGCGTGCAGTGCCCGGCTCGGTGTCCACGGAGTCCCTCCGCAACACGCCGTACGACGACAAGATCTTCCTGCAGTGGAAAGCGCCCAACGAGACCAACGGGGTCATCACCCAGTACGAGGTCGGTGCCGCGCGCCGTTCCGCTTTCTCCGTCCGTCCGTCGCCGCCGAGGCGAGAAATACGAGGAGAGTGCGGGCGGGCGGGCGGGCGGGCGGGCTGGCTCGTCTGGCCGACACGGAAACGAAAACGTTTCCAAATTGTTGGGAATGCATGAAAAGGTGACAAAAATGCGCTCTTTTATTTCTCGCAAGAAAGCGACAACGGCGCCGTTGTTGAGGGCAGAGGCAACTAGTAGCGCCTTTCTCCAACGGGTTTGTCATTTCTGCACACTAGTAGGACAACTGCGTGTTACTAGTAAAGCATAACTGCACTAGTGGACAACTGTGTGCTACCAGTACTACTAGTGACATCCAAATTATCATCTAGCGCTTCAGTAGTAGTACTAGCAGTGCGCAGTTGTCGACTAATGCACTGAATTGTCTTACAAGTGAGGACAAAGAGCGTCCTAGTACACGACATGAACCATCGTCTGGATATCTACAACGTTGATATACTTGTACTACTTTTCTCTAGCGCTTATCCTCACTAGGGTCGCGGGCCGCTGGAGCCTATCGACACTAGTTGACAATTGCATGCTTCTAGCACTGCTCGTGACATCAAAACATTCTACGAGTTCACTTCAAAACTGTGTAGTAGTGGACAACTGTGTGCTATTAGTACTCCTCGTTACTTCTAGTTTTTCCAGTGACACCTAGTGCTTTACTAGTACAGTGCACAGTTGTCTACGAATGCAGTGAATTGTCCTGCTCGTGAGGCTAAAAAGAGCATACTAGTCCACAGACCTTAAGCTGGATATCTACAACTTAGGCGCCGTAGTACTACATGATACTAGTGAGGCAAAACAATTCAGTGCACACATTGTCAACTACTAGTACGAGCGACATCATCGAATTGTACTCGTTAACATCCAATGCTTGACTAGTTTTACACGGAGACGCTTGTCGCGCCGACGGGAAAGTCGGCAGGACCGCACCAAAGTCTTGTATTTGGCTCGCAAATCAAAAGTACGGAACGTGAATATTCGACCGATATCGTCATCGCTGTCACATCGGCGCAAGGGAAGTACGTCGCGGGAAAGTCGGCATCGCGCCGAACGAGCGTCTGACAGCCCTTCTGGGCGCGCGCGTCTTGTGCGCAACCTTCCGCCGAGTGTTGAATTATTGACCTCCATCTGTCGTGTCTTCTTTGAGGCGACCGTGACAAAGAAATGAGTTTTTGGGGGAAATGAGGACGATTTCCGTCTTGATCGTCTCTGTGTCATCGTCTCCGTCGGAGCGTTTCGTCAATGGCGATGAGCGACAGTACAACGGCGGTGTGGCTCAGCAGATCAGAAGTGTGCGCACATACATGTACACGTACATTTATGTAAGCGCGTCGAGAATTAGGTCGCTACCGTTGGGCGGGTCGAAGGTCGCTACGATAGTTGTGCGTGTTAAGTTAACTACGCAGTACGTCGCAAGGCGGGTGGGTAGCAACGTCCGCCCGGCCAAAGTTTGCGCGACGTCCCCCTCGCATCTTTTGCAGAAATTTGGCTTTTTTTTTTTTCTCCCCGCCAACTCGTTTTCTGCGCCTTTGAATGGTCGCCGTGCCCCCCCCCCGGGCACAATGCTCCCCATTAGAGATAATGAGGATAATTGCGCCTATTGTGGGATTAAAGGCATCATCTGCTACATCTGAAGGCTTCTGTTGTCTGTCGTGTGCGCTCCTTTTAACCCGCCACTCACCGCTTTTGAGGACCATCGGACAATGGGCCGGGGGGCCGGGGGGCCGGGGGGGGGGGGGGCGGCGGATGGTAGAAGAGTGCAGGTGGAGAACGGTGAGGAGAGATAAGCCAGCGTAAAAAGAAGAAGAGGGAATGCAAATCCGTCGGCTCTCTTGAATGTGCTGAGATAATTGCAGCTAATTACTGGATTTCGTTTCTAGTCCGCCACAAAAGAGCAGCGTTGGTGCGCAATATGTTTTATTTAGCCACAAAGGTTTGCAGATAAAAGTCCAAAAGCATTTGAATTGATCACATTTCTAATGACCTTTTCTCTACATTTTCACCAAGACCAAAATCCCAAGATAAAAGAGCTTATATTAAGAATTCCAAGTTCCTTTGGCATCTTTTTGTCATTCATTTAGGGACAACATTTCTTGTCGTTGATATTTCTGTCGTTTTTTTCCAGTGTATTTGGCCAGGAAAATGAAATATTTTGCCATTCCAACACCAGATTTGCTCACAAAAAGGCTTCTCGAGGCGGCGGAAACATGCTTTTGCCCCAAAAACGCCAATCTGCGTTATGCGGAATGCGACGCGGCCAACGTGGAACGCGGAAATATCGGACTTCCTGCGTAACGAGCGTAACTGGAGTAGCCTTGATGACGTGATTGTTTGAAAATTCTCCGTCTTATAGAATGTGCCTTGACAAAAATGAGGTCATTGATCCCCAAAAGTGTGTGTTTTGTTACTAAAATATGTATGCGGTATTTTGCCATTCAATTTCACACACGCGATTTCGTGACGTCTTCCCGGAAAGCTTTTTCTCACCCCAAAAATGCTCATTTGTGCGCAACAATGCCGTCGTCGATGACCAAAAATGCCCGAATAGGATGAATAAATAAATAAATAAATAGGATGAAATATTGAACAAAATGAACGCATTTGCCCAGGATCAAATGCGTTCAAATGTTTGCATTAAAACACCATTTGCTTCCAAAAGGCAATTGCGCGTGTGTGTGTGCAATTTGTCAACTTTTGTAACATTCTGCATGATATTTTGACTTTCCATACTAAATGTTGCCTTTCTCCTTTGCCATTGAAATGCAGCATTTTGCCAGTAAGAAGTCTTATTTGCTCACAAAAAGCCACATCAAGTTGTTGCTATACTTTGCTCGACAAACGCAAAATATTGTTATATTTAGTCAGGAAAAAGCAATATTTTGCCTTTTGCCCACAAAGGCTCGCGTGGCGAGAGAGACGATCTCCACCTGAATGCAAATCCGTCGCCTCTTTTCTGTGTGTTCAGATAATTAGGGCTAATTACGGGATTAAAGCGAGTGCGTCGGGGGTCTAACGGGGGTCCGCACATGAAAGACGCCGGAGATGAGAGGATGGAGATGAGAGTTTGAAGGACGGCGGGTCGAGTCGCCCGCACTGGCAAGAGGGGAAATATTAACGGTTCGTTAGAGCCCCGTTTGCCGTGCAAAAGCTCGATTTGCCCACAAAAAGCAGTCTCGAGGCCACGGAAATCTTATGTTCTGGTTCGAAAATACTCATTTTCATGAACAGAAAC
Organism: Phycodurus eques; assembly: GCF_024500275.1. NCBI lineage: Eukaryota > Metazoa > Chordata > Actinopteri > Syngnathiformes > Syngnathidae > Phycodurus > Phycodurus eques. The sequence continues at coordinate 29,254,915 of NC_084534.1, read as the reverse complement.
TAATCATAAGCATACGATTCCTGCTTGAACAGGCTGCTTTGAAATTTCAGTTGACACGAATATTTAAAACGAATATTTAAAACATGGGCCGTCGTCACTTCAGTCCATCAGAAGCAGGAAATAATTTTCCGTTGAAATTAATTCGTTCATTTGAGCGATATGAATATTTGAATGATTGGCGGTCGATATCCATCAAAAGGTCATCGTTGTTTGGAAGACAAAAATATTTCCCAAACTTGGAATGCCAACATGTTTTGACCGTTCTGTGTCCCAATTGACGTTTCATGATTTGCAAAATGTTTTCTGAAGATGCTCATTTCATTTTGGAATAAATAGCATTTTTCTCCTATTGCTTAATATAATATAATATAATATAATATAATGCTTTCTTTGAGACAATTGTCACCATTTAAATGGCAACAACTGCCAAAAATTCCAATCCTCATATCAGTCAAATGAATCGGTTTTAGATGTGGACATTATTGATGAAATGATATGAAAATGATCACATAATGCACCGTGTTTGGATTTGGAAGGCGTTTCTTCCGCCGTCCGCTTCCCAAGGGGTTGAAGCCTCTTGAGTAGCGGACCGCATCCGAATAATATCCGAATATATCCGAATATACTTGTGCACTCACTGTAGTTGTCTCGCCACGCTGCACTATTTGCATATACTGGCCACTCGTGCCAGAGTCGCATCTGCTCCATTTGCACACCGACTGAGGAGTATCTGTAACATTTGCACAACCGACATTGTCCCAGATGATCGCACTACTTGTCACTTTAAACCGCATACACTCCTTGAAGTCTCAGCGCCCCTTGCACAATGCTCATTGCACCGGACGATTGCAATATTAGTCGTTCGTACTGCTCTAAGTGCTAGAGGACTCTGCATCTTTTTGCACAATTGTTTTTTGTCAATGTCTTTATGTCCCCAAAGTGTTCTGTAAATTGACTGTTTGTTGTACTAGAGCGGCTCCAACGACCGGAGACAAATTCCTTGTGTGTTTTGGACATACTTGGCAAATAAAGATGATTCTGATTCTGATTCTGATTCTGATAACGGCCGCCGACATCGGCACGCGGCGTCACGACTTTCTCAATCGCCATTTCGATCCGCTCGTCGGAACGTCTCCGATACCCGCCCCGCCGGCGTTATTCCGGGATCCCCGCGCCGCCGTCCGCAGACGTCGGCTGCCGACGCGGATCAGCGGAACGCGGCGAAGCGAGTCCGCCGAAAGTCGCGTGGCTTCAATTAGCTCGATGTGACGCGTCCCGCATCGATTTGCCCTTTGTGCTCTTGATTTGTCGCGGGCACCCCTCCCCAAATAAGAGCGGGTCGGGGCCCGCCGCTCGTAGTGCGCAAAGAGCGCAGGCGTCAGAGCGAGCAAAGAATGTGATTGGCAGCTGGCTAAATGTCACATTTAGCACAGGAAAGACCACCATCAAACAATACATCCGCCTTTTATACACAAGTGGATGTCAGCTGCGACAAGAATAGTCAGCAGCGTTGTAAATGGCAAAACAAACCCCCCCCAAAAAAAACGGGAAAAGGTATCCCCCCCCCCAAATTCTTTTTGTTTTTGTTTTTGTTTTTTTGCATAGTTTCCCCACTTTAATGTTTAAGATCATCAAAGACAAAGATAAGCCACGTAAACATCCAATCGAGTTTGGAAATGGTGATTTGATTGATGAAGGAACAAAAAATCAAGCGTTTTGTCCAGCTGCCAAGAAGTCTTTCACATCTCTGTGGAGAAATTTGGGCCCACTCCTCCTCCTTGCACAATTCTTTGAATTCAGCAACACTGGAGGCTTTTCCGTCACGAGCGGTCAAGCCACCGCAATTCAATCGGATTCAGGTTTGGACTTTGACTACGCCGCTCCAAATCCTTCCTTTCAGAAGCGGACTCGCCGGCGGTGTGTTTTGCATCGCTATGTTGCCGCGGAACCCGAGTGCGCTCCGGCTCGAGGTCGCCGGCCCAGGGCCGAACATTCTCCTTCAGGACTCGCCGGTAAAGAGCAGAATTCAGGGTTCCGTCCATCGTCCGGGCCCCGAAGGAGCGAAGCGGCCCGAGACCGCCGCGTCTGACTCTTGCTATGACGTGCGGCCGTTTATGGCGCACGTCACGAGACGCGCACCCAAAAAATGAGAACTTGAGGACGGGCGGGCCGCAACGTTTTGATGGCAATCTTCATGTACCGTAGGAATAGCTCGTCGACACAAGCGGTGACCTCGCATGCTGTAGAAACATGGAGAAGGGAACGTGAACAGCGGCTACTGTAAAGACGTACGCAAGTGAATATGAACAGCAGCAAGACGAGTCAGCGGCGTCGCATATGGTGAGCTCCTCGTGTCGTTCCGCGAGCCGTCGTTTGAACGGCCGCCGTTTGACTTTTCACGTCCTGGAGCGTCAAAGGGGGTAAAACGTCAGAATGTTTACGATATCAAATTCAGATTTTTGGAAAGGGGGAAAAAAGTTGTAATGTGAGGAGAATCGTTGTCATCTTAAGAACAACATTTGTGGAGACAAACTTCAAAAGTTGGATTTGTCAAAGACAGTTATCCTGTAAAAAGACATAAAATATCAAATGAATCAATTATTCAATAAAATACAAATGTGAAAAGTATTTTTTTTAATTGTAATAATGTTTTTATTTTTATAAATCAATTAAACCATGATTCAACAATTAAAAACATTTAAATGTATGATTTAATAATAATTAATATATCAATACAATACATAAAAGTATTTGTATGCTATTATTTACAAGAAATCAATGAAGCAATTATTGAACAAGATCAATGAACTTAAAAAAACATTTTAAATCGGTGATTTAAAAAAAAAAAAAAAAACGCTAAATGAATGCAACAAATATTACGGCTCGATAGTGCTTGGTACATGCATACATGCATAATTACGTACACATTTTTGGGTTGGAATGACGTTTTATGTTAATATTTATAATAACTCAGTTAACCTATTATTGAAATGAATAAATAAAATATTATTTTGATGAACCAATTTAGTAAAAATCAAAAATGATAAAATACAGTACAAGCACACATAATCAAGGACATCTTTTCATTTAACTCATGTTTATTGTGATATTATTCAAACCAAGTAACCCCCAGAATCAGAATCAGAATCAGAATCCTCTTTGTTTGCCAAGTATGTCCAAAACACACAAGGAATTTGTCTCCGGTCGTCGGAGCCGCTCGAGTACGACAGACGGTCAATTTGCAGAACATAAAGACATTGACCAAAAAACAATTGTGCAAAAAGATGCAGAGTCCTCGAGCACTTAGAGCAGTTCCAATGACTCATATTGCAATAGATGATTTGGCGCAATGAGCGTTGCGCAAAGGGCGCCGAGACTTCAAGGAGCGGATGCGGTTTAAAGTGACGAGCGGCGCGATCATCTGGGACGATGTCGGTTGTGCAAATGTTGCAGATACTCCTCAAGCCGTGTGCAAATGGGGCAGATGCGACTCTGGCACGGGTGGCCGGTATATGCAAATAGTCCACTACAGTGAGTGCACGAGTCATACATAATTGGCCCCACAGAAATGTGACAACCAACTCAAGTCAAAAAATTGCCAGCTTGTTGTCATGGAATTAGAGGTTAGGTGGTTAGGTGGTTAGGCTACCAATTCTTTAGTAAGATTAATTCATTGGAAAAAAAAAAAGCAAAAGGACAAAATGAATGCAAGAAATCTTACAGGACTCTTGATAATGTTTGTTGAAGAACAGAATCAAACAATCATCTGCATAGTGAAAAGTGGATTTGACGCGCCACGTCTCGGCGCACTCGTCCTCTTCAAGGTATCCGTTTTCCCGGGATAGCAAATGGTCCTTCCTTGTTTGTGCTGCGTGGCGTCGTTCCATTGTCAGTGACGGATTGGATTTCGCGAGGCTTTCGAGTGCTTGAGCCGCTGACCTCGTTTTGTCGGTCACGCCGCCTGTTTTGGCCTTCAGGGGCAACGGCGCGCTATCGCTTACACGTGCGTCGACTCTCGGCGGCGCCTCCGTCCGGGCCCGTCTCGCGTATTCGTCGCAGAACCCGGGCCGGCTCGGCACGAGTCCCCGCGGAACATCTCGGGCGGTGAAAGGGTTCGAGTTTCTGCACCGCTCGCTGCAATTTTTGAACGTGAACGCACAACACGTTTCGTCGCGCAAACACAAATGCCAAAATGACTCTTAATTTGACTTCCTGTGTCTTTTGTGCTTGGATTCTCGAGAGACTTGTTGTAGGTCTACTGATTACAGACACACCTGCCAAATTGCATGTTGCTGAGTTAAGTTGGATTTTTTTTTTTTTTTTAAGTGTCAATAAACAGCTGGAAGAAAGCACACTTTGGCTGATGGCTATCTGCCACACGGTCAGAGGGGACACAGTAGTAAAGTGCTATCGGGTGTCATAGTATCGTTTTTACGAGTGCCGGTACAGACGTACAATATCGGCACCTCACGATTGCAAAGTCAAACTGGCTTCGGGGGCTGAATTTCCAGAACGTTCCCAGGGGCGCCAACAGAATTCATCAAAACGTGTCGCCGTTCTCTTCCCACGCTCGATGACAAAGACACGAATGTTTTACAACGAGTCCGTCGTCCAGCTGTCTCGAAGACGTGCTTCAAATTTGAAAGTGATTGGACAAAATCCCGAGAAGGAGTTTGCCTCTGAAGGACCTCTGGAAATTGCCAAGATCATCCTAAAGTCGTGGCTTTGAACCAAACTGGCAGACTTCCCGTTTACCTTTGGGCATGGCTTCTTGACACGTTCAATTTCATGGTGCGAAATGCATCTGGCTTCAGGGGCCGAATTTCCAAAAGAATTCCCAAGATTCATCAGACGTTGCCGCCACGCTCCGTCCGTGCCCGGTGACCAAAACACTTTCTTTCCCCTCGTCATCCATCGGTCCGGTAGACGTGCTTGAGATTTGCTAGCAATCGGACGCAATGGCGCAAAGGGCCCCTGGAAAAGACAGATCTCCTGTGTCTTTTCAGGCATGGCTCCTTACGACTTTTTTGTGGCTATACATTTCTGCCAAATGTCATGTTTCTATGTCAAACTGGCGCCTGGGGCTGAATTTTCAAAACAATTCAAAGGACCCCTGGAAATAGCCAAATTGTCGCTTTCGAACCAAAATGGCAGACTTTCTGTGTGTTTTGGGGCATGACGCCTTGAGACTTTTTTTGTAGGTCTGCGCATAATACGAACGCCTACCAAATTTCTTGTTGCTAAGTCCAACGGGCTCCAGGGTCCGAATTCTCCGAAGAGAGATGCGTGAGATCCCCTAATTTCCCACGCGTAAGACATGAATTGCCCGGCCGCACGTAGCAGCGCGCTATGCTAAATTCTCATGACAATCTAATTAAAAGAAGACATTTCCAGAAGCGTAACGGAACGGTTCTATTCCAGCACTCGTTTCAACAGGCAATCGCACAAAAGATGCTGACCGTGTTCTATCGCATGTAAATGTCACAGACGAGTAAAAAAGGAATAGAACGAGTATCGCGCTTGTGTGGGCTCCGAGAGAAGAAGAGAATTGTGCACCGGAGCGGCTCACGAACACGCTTGAAGGAGGATCTTCAACGGCCCTCGGATGCCGTCGCTCCCTTGGAGACCGTGTCTAAGTGTCCTTGAGCAAGACACTTTAATGGCCCCGATGAAGACCTTCACACCGGCGTGGGAGCGTGCGTGTGTGTCGTCGAGCGGCTGCTCTTTAAGTACCATTAAGGGAGCGTCGGTGCCGTACGAACGCATCCGTCTCCATTCCGCCGCAGGCAATTATCCACGATGCGCTCATTCATCAGGAGCGCCGCAACTCGCCTGCCGGCCTGCCCGGACGGACCTTCCCGAATCAGCCCGGCCAATCGGACGTCACGAAGACGACGCGGCTAAATAGCTCCGGGTAGATAAATGGCAGATACGCGGCAAGGAAATGTCAGACGCGGGTCGGTCACATGACAGTTGCACATCAGGCAAATGGCAGTTACACGTTGGTTAAATGTCGTTTGCATGCGAGTTGCACGGCAGACAAATGACGGTTGCGTGCCAACACGATGTCGGTTGAACGCCAGACGAATGTCATTTACAAGGTGAGGCTGAGTGCCAGTTGCGTGGCAGAACCATGGCGAAGACGTTTCAGTTACGTGACAGACACGCGTCAATTACATGGCAGATGTGCAGTATGATGGCTAGATGGTCGTCGCTTGTAGCCAAGCAAACATCATGTCGACACTGTTCAATAGCCAATTTGGGTTCTGAGAAGTCCACTTCCCGTTGGAAAAATTAAACTAGATCATCATTTTGATCAGCTTTCCCAGAAACCCCGCCGGCCCGCCTCTGCCGATCCGACCGGCGGATGACGCGGAGATTAGCGTCCCAGCTGCTCCTGGCGTTTCATGAGCTTTCGTCTAGCGCTCGTTGTCTTTGCGCCGCTCTCTTGTGTTTGCTTATCTGAGCCACAGCAACGGTTTCCAGGCCAGGCAAAATCTTCTACGGCTAGGCTACGTTCGCCGGCCGCTCTCGCTCATTTTGCTTTATGCGATTCTTCGGTCCATTTGGAGTTCGAGGCCGGACGGTGGTCGGATGGCGCACGCGTTACAAATACATGGCCGATGCGTCGCTATTTTGCGCTAGAAAACACGTGGTTGAAAACAGGCACTCGGCAGTCACATGATGGCTATATGGCAGATGCAGTCATTTCGAGAACACTTTAACAACCATCGATCCATGATAAATAGATCAAAGTATCTATTGATTTGAAGTTAGCATTCAGGCTAGTGCAACTAAAACAACCGGCATAAACGTGTTGCGCACACAATCTCATTTGTCCGCTTCGGTGGCGCCATCACGCGTCGTGAGGCGTATTATCAAACCGTTTCGTTTTTGTTTTTGTTTTTCTTTTGGCGCGGCGTTACACAACTGCAGGACCGAGGAGGCGGTGTTTCACCACCAATTTAGCTGCGAAGCGTGGGCGTCGCGCCGGAGGGACGCTGCCCAGCGAGCCCACCGAGGCTTCCTTCCTGCCAGCTCGGCTGCACGCCTTCAATTTGCTAACAAGGCCTTTTGCTTTTTTTCTCTTTTGCTCAGAACAGCTTATTACTTCTGACTTGCGAGATTTTGTAAAGCCAGAACTATGAAATAATAATTTCACACTGAAAGCCTTTATTGTTCCTTCCGCACAAAACAAAATCAAACATTCACAAATCAATTTCCGTATATGACCTTCTCTTTGTATATGTGGAAAATAATGCCAGTCACATGGCAGATTCACGACAAGAACATGCCAGTTACATGGCGGTCTGATTGCGTTTACGTGGTAGGAACGTGGCGTGGAGGTGGCAGTGACGTGGCAGTTGCGTAGCGATTACGTGCCAGTTACGGAACGGATACATGGCAGCTGGGTGTCAGTTGCGTGACAGATTCATGTCAGTTAGGTGAAAGCTGCGTGGCTGATCAATGACAGATTGGTTTGCTGTGAATGGCAGTACGTGACGGATGGGCGGCAGGTAGTTAACCATTAGGGGGTAGTTACACATCAGTTACATGACAGTCGCAAGCCAGTTACACGGCAGATGAATGGGAAGCCGTACTTCGTGACACAAGCGTGGCTTTTCAAGAACAATGATGATACTGTGGTAGAGGCTTCAAAAACTCACCAAGTAAAAAAAACATGGCAAAAAAACAAGCACACGCCATACGACACGTTTGGCCAAAGACGATCAGGTTATGGCTGAGTTTTCGTTCTTCGCGTTCTCATCCGTAATCAATAGCGGGGGAGGAGCAGGTCGGGCTGATTTAGTCAAGCGTACATACGCTGCCTTGTTCCATATTTTATTGGATTCTGATGATGAGCGCCTCTGCTAACAGCAGATGTATATTCATTTAAAAAAAAGAAAGTACACGGTAAAAAAGATCAATTGCTCTCGAGGAAACAACACGAAGAGCAAAGTTGCTGTGCTTTTCTCATAAAAACAAACACCAGCGAGCATAAAAGATGGAAAATGAAATAAAAGTCCAGTGAAATAAGGTTGCTGCTGCTGCCGCCGCTGCCGCTGCATACACATCCCACGGCACAGCCTCGTAAACATTGTTTATTCCACGCACACGCGCGCACACACATCACACTGAGCAATAGCTTCGATTTCGAGGGGTCCGAGCACCGTCGTTCACCGTCGCCTTTGTCGTCATTAGGCTCAATATTGACGGACAGTAGATCATAGGAAACAACGCTGGCCTGGACAGCTTATTAAAAAGACAACTAGCACGTGCTCATAAATGTCAATACTTCATTATTCCCCCTCGATGAACTCACCACAGGCAGGTCACGCGGAGACTGGCTGCATAACGGGACTTGAAAGGCAAGGAAAGAGACACGGGCGCAAATAGACGCACAACTTCCACAAAAGTCATTTCAAAATCAAGGAAAGAGACACGGGCACATTCAGACACACAACTTCCTTCACAAAAGTCATTTAAATATCATGGAAAGAGGCACAGGCGCAAATAGACGCACAACTTCCTTCCCCCTGGAGGCGGGCTCGAAGGCGAGCGCCCGGTGGTTGGGCCTGCACCCATGGCACACCACCTGTGGGAGGGGTCATAGGGGTCGGGTGCAGAGCGAGCCGGACAGTGGCCGAAGGCAGGGACCTTGGCCGTCCGATCCCCGGCTACAGAAGCTGGCTCTTCCACTCTGGAGTTGCCCACGGCGAGAGGCGCCGAGCAGGTGCGAGTATACTTATTGCCCCCCGGGTCGGCGCCTGTACTTTGTGGAGTTCATCGTGGAGCGGTGGGCGGCCCCACCGATCAGAGCCCGAGCGGTGTTCTGTTATTGGACATATCACCCATGGCGAACACGTCCTAGGTGAGGGACCAGACCAAGTACGGCTCAAAGACGCATATGCTGGAGAGCGCTCCCGCCGGGGGACTTCAATGCTCAAGTGGGCAATGACAGTGAGACCTGGAACGGCGTGATGGGGAGGAATGCCCCCCCCCCCCCCCCCCGATCAGAACCCAAGGGGTGTTCTGTTATTGGACTTCTGTGCTCGTCACGGATTGTCCATAACGAACACCGTGTTCAAGCATAAGGGTGTCCACACGTGCACTTGGCACCAGGCCATCCGAGGTCGCAGTTCGATGATCGACTTTGCGGTCGTGTCATCGGACACTCGGGTGAAGAGAGGGGCGGAGCTGTCAACCGATCACCACCTGGTGGTGAGTTAGCTCCGATGGTGGGGGAAGACGGCGGTCCGACGTGGCGGGCCCAGACGTATTGTGAGGGTCTGCTGGAAACGCCTGTCAGAAGGAGTTTCAACTCCCACCTCCGACAGAACTTCGCTCACGTTCCGGGGGAGGCGAGGGACATCGAGTCCGAGTAGACCGTGTTCCGCGCCTCCATTGCCGAGGCGGCCGACCGGAGCTGTGGCCGTAAGGCAATCCCCGGACCGGTTGGTGGACACCAACGGTGAGGGATGCCGTCAAGCTGAAGAAGGAGCGCTATTTTATGGATGTGTGATATTTCAATTTTTCTTTTTTAATAAATCTGCAAACATTTCAATATGGAGTGCTGTGTGTACATTGATGAGGAAAAACATTTACTTCAATGATTTTAGCAAATGGCTGCAATATAAAAAAGAGTGACAAATTTAAGGGGGTCTGAATACTTTCCGTAGCCACTGTATATACAATAAAAAGTCCTGTAAATGGACACATTGGTCCATGTTGTGATCAGATCGGTGCTCGGTTATCGTTTTTTTAAACTTGCTGATCGGTGATCTCCCCCAAAAATCCTGATCGTGTAAAGCCTCATTGTGTTTGGCACGTCACTGCAGTGTGCTCGGACGTTGGCGTAGAAGTGCCGCGCCCCGCTGCCGGCAAGTGTCATTTTCGTCTCTCTGCTCGCCGTCGTGGGTGAAAAGCCGAAGAAAAAGCAATCCAAAATTGCGAAAGACGCGGCAGATGATGTTTGATTGCGCCGGCCTTTCAGCGACGTGTGCGCGTAGCGCCGCTTCCTGGCTTTTTTTTATCAGCGAAAGGTTTTATCCCGAGAGGCCTCGACTTGTTTAGCGGAGCGGGAGTTAAATGCCAAGAAAAGGAGATGAAAGCGTATTGTTTTTATGTGTAAGAATAGAAAGCAGCAGGGGTGCATCAATTCAGAGCCAGGATGACCTCCGCCAAGGCCTGACGGATGACTTTTGAAAATGTCAACTTTAATGACTGCGATTATTTTACACGCGAGCGAGCGATGGCGACGGCCGATGGCAGGGGAAGGTAGCGGCCGCAACATTAGGAACGCCACAAATAACCTCAAACCGGGAGTGGAGATGCGACCGTCTCTCTTTTAAACTTGTGTGTCGTCAGCTAGCTTGGCAGCTCTAGAGGGCCTCGTTGTCAACCGTCACTGCGCACACGTCACGGGGAGAAGGCGGGAGAGAGAGGTCAATTCTTTTAATGTAACGTCAGACGTGACGGCAAGCTTTTGGACGATCTTGGGGCCGTTTAGAGCGCCTCGTTGTTGGCCATGAGTGCACGCACGTCATGGAGCGAGACGGTAGAAGAGCAAGGAAAGCAATTTTTAAAAGTCCAATGTCACAGCCAGCCTTCGGAGCAGGGCTTTGCGCTTGCATGGCCGTTTCCGAGCGCCTCGTTGTCGGCCGTGACATCATGGAGCGAAGGTAGAAAAGACTGTTGGCCGTGGGAGTGCACGCACGTCACGGAGAGGAGGCAGAAGAACATTTTTTTAAAAGTCAAAGGTGACAGGGGCTTTGTGCTGGTTTGCCCCCTTTAGATCGCCTTGTTGTTGGCCATAAGTGCTTGCACATGATAAGAGAGTAGGCGGAAGAGAGAGGTAAAAAAAAAAAAAAGTCCAGTTTTTGGACAGGGGCTTCGTACCGCCGTGGCCGCCTAGAGCGCCTCGTTGTTTTGAGTCGTTACAAAGTGAGTTGTGGGTCTCTCTAGGCCTTTGTCACTTTCTTCGATGTCTTTGCACCCTCCGGCGATGACAGATTTACACTTGTTTGCTTGTAGCCGCATGCTGCTTCACCAAGACTTGATTTTTCTGCTGACCGCCTGCCGTGTAGGTGTGCGCTGGTGTGCGGAAATGTTTCGGATGAGTCACATGTGTGTCTTTTTGTTGTGCTTGTTGTTCCCACCTTGCCTCCGCACTCACTTTGTACCCGACCGACTTGGAGGCTGACATTGAACTGCCCGTGCACGCGCACGCGCACGCCCGCACACGCTACACGGTGTCGGTAGAGGCGGCTGCACTCTGCCAGTTCTTTTTGACAGGAGTTTTATTGAATCAGATATTTGTTTAGGAGTAAAGGTAGGGAGTTCCTTGTTTTGGGTAAGAATTAGAAAGTAGGTTTGGGGTCGGGATATCGATTGGGGATTAGTGTTAGGGGTTGGGATTAGGTTAGATCATGGTTAGGGTTTAGAAATAAGGGTGAGGGTTTATGAGTGAGGGTTAGGATTTGAGGTTTGGGTGAGAGGTGGCGGAGGTTAGAATGCAAGCGGTTGTGTGTTAGAGATTGGGGTTTGGGATAGGGTTGCTGAACAGAGTTAGGGTTACAGTGTTAGGGTTTTAAATTAGGGGGTAGGATTAGGGATCGAGATAGGGTAATCCTAATCCTAAAAACATAAACCCTGCCCTAACTCCTATCCAAATCTAAACCTTTGCCAGGTCAGCATTGCAACGGATTATCTGTTCTCAATTGCTTTACCCAGAGAAACAAAGGTTAGAATAAAGAAACCTCACCAGCTTGGGTTAGGGTTAAGGTTAAAGTAATGTCGCCATTCTGCCTCTGATACGACACTCGACTTCAAGTCCGCCAAAGTAAATTCCCACCAAACAACAAGATGAAAAAGATGGAAAATTCCCGGCGCTGCATGTCAGGTGCTCTACCATTTTTCTAGCATAGCACTGTGATGCAAGTGAGCCCAAAAGTTGGTCGCAATCCCAATCAAATGTTTGACTTGAGTTTCCATTGTTGTCCACCTCCAGATGACTTACAAGGGCGTGAGCTCTCTGGACCCCAGCGCCGACCTGACCACCCAGTGGGGAAAGGTGACCAAGCCCACCAATGAGACTCACCACCTGTTTGTGGCCCTCCACCCGGGCACCACCTATTTCTTCAGCCTCAAAGCCTCCACCAGCAAGGGGGCCGGCCCACCCGTCACCACCCGCATTACCACCAAGATAGCGGGTAAGACCACCGCCGTGCGTCATGACGCCGTTGTAGAGTCGTTTTCGAAAATTCGGCTCCCCAAACCAGTTTGGCTTTGGCACATGGCTAATTTGGTAGACATGTCCGTCATGAGGAGACTCCAAGAAAAAGCCCTGCCTGAAAACAGAGAGGAAGGCAGGCGCCTGGGTTTAAAGTGTCCATTGGATGCTCATTTTGGCTAATTCCAGGAGTCTTTCAAAGTCAGACTTCGACATTTTTGTTTTGTTTTGTGTGTGAAGAATTAAGCCCTTGACCACAGTATCAATGGATAACATGATATTTGGTCGGCATGGCTTTCATGACAGGAGAAAAAGTCTCAAGAAGCGGTGCCGGAAAAGTCAGCCGTTTGGATTCAAAGCGGCCTTTTGAGGCTCAATTTGGCTATTTCCAAATCCTTCAAAGGCAATCTCCTCCTGGATTTTTTTTTTCATTCGGCCGCCAAAGCCACTTTGAAATTTGGTAGACACGTCTGCCGTGAGTTAACCCGCAAAAGGTTGTCAGGAAGCCATGCCTGAAAAGACCCAAGAATGCTGCCATTTCAGTCCGTTTTACGTTGACTTTGGCCATTTCCAGCTGTCGTGCAAAGACAAACTTGAATCTTGAGATTTGTTCTGGTTGCCATCAAATTTGAAGCACGTCTACTAGACAACTGGGTGATGCAAAAAAAAGTTTTTGTCATTGCGCGTGGGTGGAGCATGTTGGTGCACTTTAATGACTTGGCACAAAATATGGAACTGATGACTCAAGTCATTATGCAAGAAACTCCCAACTTCTGCGCATTAAAATCAGAATCAGAATCATCTTTATTTTGCCAAGTATGTCCAAAAAACACACAAGGAATTTTTTTCTCCGGTAGTTGGAGCCGCTCTAGGACGACAATTGACAGAGAACACTTTGGAGACGTAAAGACAGTGACAAAAACAGTCACTGAGCAATAAAGGGTTGCTAGTTATCTGGTAATGCCGGTACATGTTTTCCCCCTCTAGCACTTAGAGCAGTTCGAATGACTAATCTCGCAATAGTCCGGTGCAATGACCATCGCGCCGAGACTTCAACGGGTGTATGCGGTTTAAAGTGACGAGTCAATGTCGATTGTGCAAATGTTGCAGATACTCCACAGTCAATGTGCAAATGGAGCAGATGCTACTCTGGCATGATGTATCAGACATGCAAATAGTGCAGCGTGGCGAGACCACTACAGCGAGTGCACGAGTGATATTGAATTGGCCCCACAGAAATGTGACAACAAACTCAAGACAAAAAAAAAAAGAGCATTTTTAGTAGGTAGATTTTGACTGTGACTTTTTTTCTTGTCCAAATTCTGGGCTGACCTCATCTTGTGATATTGTTTTTTTTATTTGTTATTATTATTATTGCTTTTGTTCATTTCTTTATTTCTGTGTGTTCTCTATCCTGTTCCATTTTTATCTTGACTTTTATTGCGTGATTGTCAGCCACCTCGCAAATGTCAGCGCAATAGAAGCAACGCGGTAAACTTTCTATGCCAGCTGAAGAAGAAGAAAAAAACAAACTCCATTGTGGCGCTTGAAGGCCAACACAAATGGTCAAGGTTTGCTTTGCTCGGCAGGAAATAGGCGCCACATTGTGGCCTCGTGCGTGATCGAGCTCGCAAAGGTTGTCTCTGGGTAAACAAACGTTTTGATTGGCTCATTATGGCCACGTGGCCACTACTTGGGCTCCGTAGCTGCGTCGTCTGCGGTCTGTGGCGGCGCCCTACTTAAGGAAAACACTTCAAATACTAGGATCTTTATTTCACGGCAGTTGACTGTGTTCGCGTGAGACCGTGCCTCGGTCCGCCATTTGGAGACATCTGGGTTAAAACGCTAAGGTGACAGCGATTTAGGGCTTACGCTAATGACGGACTTGCGGCCTGGTACACACATAAAGATCGTTTGTTCCGATGTTGCCCCTTCCCAACCGAGGACGACAAACGCCAGACTGTCTTCGGTTTTATAAGACGATCCCGTGAATTTGTCCCGATAATAAGGTCAGAAATGGGTTGAGGACAACAATCTGAAATATTAAATGTGCTCAATATTCACGACCAAAAATCATCATGTGACTCCCGAGTCGTCACTCTGTGATTCGTGGTGTGAAACGGAATGCAGCCAATCGAAAAGCGACTTCACTTCTGCCGTAAATAAGAACAAAAATGCCTTATTTTGTAGCGGCACGGTGGGCGACTGGTTAGAGCGTCAGCCTCACAGTTCTGAGGACTGAGGTTCAATCCCCGGTGTGTGGAGTTTGCATGTTCTCCCCGTGCCTGCGTGGCTTTTCTCCGCGCGCTCCGCTTTCCTCCCACATTCCAAAAACATGCGTGCTAGGTTGATTGGAGACTCTAAATTGCCCGTAGGTGGGAATGGTTGTTTGTTTCTGTGTGCCCTGCGATTGGCTGGCGACCGGTTCAGGGCGTACCCCGCCTCCTGCCCGATGACGGCTGGGATGGGCTCCGGCACGCCCGCGACCCGCGTGAGGAGAAGCGGCTCAGGAAACGGGTGGATGGACGGGCCTTCTTTTGTATAAACTCAGCAGAGAGCAAAAAGTCTGACGATATCAACGTTGGACAAGAGTCCCGCCTCCGATGTCTTCGGCAACATCAGCGCAACATATTTCTTAGTCTTTTTTCTTGGCTTTTTTTTTTTTAGCTCACCTTTGAACACGCCAGATTCCCGTCTCGGAGGACTGGATTCTAGATTAACGGCGTAACATCGGCGTCTTTATGTGTGTGGTGCTCTGTGTTGAGATTATGGAGCGCACAACACGCAATCTGACCAAAACTGTTATATGCCCCATTTTGTATCTTCATGTGTGTGGTCCGTAACAGATAAACCGTCTTTAAAGATGAGAAAAATACTTGTGCGTGTGTGTGTGTGTGTGTGTACCAGGCCTGAGTGAGTTAGGACTGCGGGGTTAAGCCACATACTGCTACACTCAGTCTAATCACCTTATTGCTCACATGTAGCAGCCTGGGGTTTCACAGCCAACCGACGTAGCTTTAGCAAGACCTTTCCGCGGCCCTCCGGTCGTCCGTCATCCTTTGCGACACGTTGCCAAGGGACAGCAAGCCACAAAAGAAGCAGGGACCAAAATGCTTCTTTTTTCCTACTGACGGCCGGCGACAGCTGGCTTCAAATGTCACGCCGTCGCCCGTCTTGTCGATCTCCCTCGGGAGCGTGAAGATAAAGAGGTTTCAATTAAAGCCGTTGGACCGACGCAGGCTGGGGGTAGGGTGTTAATCACTTAAATGCCACAGCAAATGTTGATGTTTTTGCGACCTTCAAAACCAAAAGTGTTACGAGCCACGGGTCTTCCGTCAGTGTCAGATTAGATTATTAGCGGTTAGCTTTGCAGAATTGTGACGCCCCTGTTGTTGTCTTCGCCCTCAGCCCCCGTGATGCCCGAGTACGAGTCCGAAGCGCCTCTCAACGAGACCGAGTCCACCATTACGGTGCTCCTTAAGCCCGCCAAGTCGCGGGGGGCGCCCATCAGGTAATTCAAAATCAAACCTTTTCTTTTTCTTTTAGTTTTGGAGTCAGGCTAGTGAGATGAGGGGATAGAATTCGAAGATTGCAGTTTGGTTTGAGGGTCAAATGAGTTGGGTTAGGGTCAGCTTAGGTTTCGGGTTTGGTTAGTACTCTTAGGATTAGGGTAGGCAGTTCGTGTGTTGTGATTGATGCTTTGAGTTCAATTGTAGGCTTGGGTTAGGAGTTCTTTTTGGGTTAGGGTTAGGTTATTTTGACAGGAAATGCTCCCAGTCAGTCAAGCGGAGCGCTCAGCCAAGTCACACAGCAACATTTACAGATTTTGGAACCGCATGATAAGGCGCCCCGTCCATTTTGGAGAAAAGGTAAGACTTTGAAGTGCGCCTTATGGTCGTGAAAATACGGTACTGGTTGGTTGTCAAGGGTTACTGTTCAATTCAATACAAGGGCCAGCGTTAGATGTTAGCGTTAGGGCTTGTGCGAGTGGTTAGGATTAGGGGTTTGGTTTTGGGTTGGGTGTGTAGGATTAGGGTTTTATGGTTAAGTGAACAGGGTTAGGGCTTTAGGGTGAGATTGATTGGGTTAGTGTCTTACTATTAAGGGTTAGCTTTACATTAGTAGCGTTGGGTTAGATTAGTAGGGTTAGGGTTGGGATTACGTTAGTAGGGCTAGTGTTATCTCAGAAGCATTGGGATTTTAGGATATGGTTAAATTAGGTGGGTTAGGTTTAGATTAGTAGCATGAGGGTTATTTTAGTAAGGTTACAGATTAGGACGAGGTGATTGGGGCTGCCTTTGGGGGGAGTTCAATTGAGGGTCGTAGGGTTCGCGTTAGGTTGGTTGGTTGTTTTTTTTATTCACACACATCTAATAACTCAACCCATTTTCACCAGCGTGTTGTTTTATTTTAATGAATGGATGACCTTAACATTGAATCCATTGAGTGGTGACGGGGAATCGTTATCCCGAAGGGGCGTCAGCAGGGAGCTCTTCAGTTCACTCACTTTGAAAGGCCAACGCACAAGCTCATTTGCAACTTTGCCCAGTACTCATCTTGTAGTTTTTCTGACTTATTTGTGTAAATCCCACTCGCTAACCCTCCTGGTTTACCTGAAATACCATTTGGAGTCTTTGTAACGTGGAGGAGACCTGCGCTCTAATTACTCAGATAAATTCCAGCAAAGACAGAAGGGGTGCGGGCGCGGCGCCGCTCATTTCCTTTCATTTGATTTTCCCAGCTTTGATTTAGTCGGGGAGGCAACCACGCTCCCCGGCGGAGGTAGCGCAGGGGCTTTGAAAACGGATCTTTCAGCAACAAAAGAGCAAAAGCGAAGAAGGCCGACCCGCCTCATGTTCTGGTCATCAGCAATTTACGTCTTAATGAAAGCGGGCCGGACGGGATCGGTCTACGCAAACGCACATTTGCCTAATTGCTCGTAATGCGTGATGGCTTTGCGAGGGAGGTAATTGCGGAGGGACGCCTCTTAAGAGCCCTCAGCCAATCGGGAGGCAGCAAAGTGGGGGATGTGCATACATCTCGCAAAAGCAGACATTTAGGGATAAAGATGTGTACGATGTGATTCACTGCAATGCGATTTGATCGAAGTCTCTCCTATTATCATGTAACGTCGTTAAGTGACTCAGTTTCAAATGCACGGCAATTACGGAAAGATAAGATTCACTCCATTCGTAATTTGATTCTACTAGATGCAGTCCGATTACGATATGATGCGACTCACTTCATTTATGATTTACTTCAATTAACTTCACTCCCGTGATGTTCCGAGAAGACGGAATGGATTTTTGATTTGATTCAAATGCGGAACGTCGTGTGACCAAAACCGGAAAACGGGATAGCTGACTTCCTGTGTATGCTAAGCTAAGGCGCACGCCTAGGGTTGATGATACGATTGTTTGAAGCCGACCTTGCTAAAATTGTGTTTTCTTTATGGTTGGTGCCCTCGGACAAAAGTGAAATACACGAATAGCATTTATTCACACAAATATGACATGATGTATATAAACAGGAAGGAAGCCTAAACATCGAATATTTTCGTCTTCGGTGGCCATGTGGTGTTAAAAAGAACATTGTAAACATTTAAAGTTCCCACAGCGACTTTGTCACGGCTCCCTTTGCCGTTCACCCGAAGCGTGGAGGAAGCGCTTTCGACCCGTTTTGCCGCATGCGGACGTAGGTCGCGCGCATACCGCATTAGATCCACTCCGATTACGATTAGATACAATTCCCTCCATTCACTGTGATTACGAGCGGACGTGATTGACTTCAATTACGCTGGGATACGAGTCAGGGTTGCGATTCACTCCCTTTGCAATTCCCAGCAATTTGAATACGATGCAATTCCCTCCATGATTTGGTACGAGGGGTTCACTCCCATCCAGATTTGATATGATGTACAACGGAATACGATTCATTTCAAGTTTCATACAATACAATTCTCTCCGATTAGGACGCCATGATTGATTTCAGTTATGATTTGATTCGATTGATTACGATTCAAACGGATTACGGAGTGACAAAATAGGAGTCATTCCAGTTATCGTGTGATAATGTGAACATTTAATAACCCGATACGATTCATTAATTCCGACCTAATGTCCGACCTTACTCTAATTACCATACAACACGATTCACTGTGAAATGACATTCATTTGAATTACGATACAATTCAATGATTAACTTCAGTTGCAATTCGATACGTTTTGATTCTTTGATTCTTCTTCAATTCACTCTAATCCCAACGCAACGCGATATGACGTGTTCCCCTTACGTATGACGCTTCACATAATTTGATCAGTAGAATAATACTGTGATGCAATTCACTCCGATTAAGACGCGATACAGTACGCCTTGCAGGAGGTAACTACATCCATCCGTCCATCCATTTTCAACACCGCTTATCCCGGTTAGGGCCGCGGGGCGCCGGAGCCTATCCCAGCGGACTTCGGGCGAAAGGCGGACTACGCCCTCAACCGGTCGCCAGTCTGTCGAAGGGCACATGTAGACACGGGCGACCATTCGCACTCACATTCGCACCGTCACTGAGTGGGAACTGATCCCACGCTGCCCGCACCAAAGTCAGGCGAGTGCACCGCTACACCATCAGTTACGGAGGTAACTACCATGAAATAAAATAATAGTTTGGAGTGAAAATGTTATTGAAGTAAAACTCTTGCTTTTGATTGGATTGGATTTCAGTGAAAGTGAACAGAACAGGTTTGAACTGGAAAGCACCATTTTCAATTGAACTCATGAACTGAATGTCGCAGTTGTTTCACTTTTTTTCAGTGCAAAATACTTGATCTGTGGTGACATTGTTGAAAAGTGACGTAATCCCCTTGGGTGTGATGTGCTTAGTTCCTACCAGCTGGTGGTCAAGGAGGAGCGCAAGTCCAAGTCCCGTCGGGCCGCCTCCGAGAAGCCCGAGTGCTTCGCCGCGCCCTTCAGCTTCCGCAACGCCTCCGCCTCCAACTCGCCGTACTACATGGCGGCCGAGCTGCCGCCTTCCAATCTGCCGGCGGCCCAGCCGTTCACGGTGGGCGACAACAAGAGCTACGGAGGCTTCTCCAACCCGCCGCTGTCCCCCGCCAAGAGCTACAGCATCTACTTCCAGGCCCTCAGCAAAGCCAATGGGGTAGGTCCTGTCTGCAATGTACTCGGCGGCCACTTTCTTAAGCACGTGTGCGCGCTCGAGGGCCGACATCAAACCGAGATGGCAGACTTCTTGTTTCTTTTCAGCCATGGCTTCTGGGGACCTTATGGTGGGTCTACTCATGATGAGCATGTCTACCAAATGTCATCATGCTCAATTAAACTGCATTTTTGGTTTTCTTTTTTTTTTTCGTAAATCAGGTTGGGTGTAGTGGAGCAAATTAGGCATAAGATGTCGGTTTCAAACGGCAATGACCGACCGACTTCCTGTGTCCTTTGGGCCATGGCTTCTCGAGACTTTTTTGTGGGTCTACTCATGATGAACCAAATCTCATCATGATTTCGAGGGCTGCATTTTCTGAACTTTCCAGGAGGTGCAAACCAGGAATGGTTGGGAGCACAAACGCATAAGGAAGTTACTTGGGAATAAAAGCAGACAGCTGACTCTGTATTCAATATAAAACAGCCCTAACAGAACATACTAGAGTGAGGAAAGTAGAAGCGGGCGCACCAAGTGTGCCGCTGCTATCCATCACCCTCCTTCGTTGCCATTTTTGCATCATTAATGATTTCCTCTATAGATTTTTTAAAAATGATTATTATTTGGGGGGGCTGTTGCAAATAGAAGACGATCGTCTCGTCCACGTTCTCCTTTTCAACACCATAAGTGCTGCAATAAATACAACTGTGAGCTGACTGGATGAATCTGTGCGCAAACGTGCCTTCATGGCTGAAGTCCATTTTGAACAAAGTCAAATGTATCCAAGCTACTAATTTCACTCGGTATTGTCTAAAAAATGATCCGGACTGTCAATCTTGAGGCGACAAAATGCCAGAGGGCTCCCGCAGACTGAGGGAAGAGGCGGAGTTTTACCACACTTCTCGGACTATTGAAACATTCAGGAGAGTGAATACATTTGTTATCAAGGTAGTTTCACAGTCAATTGGTTAATAACACATAAAAGTATCACATTGATGCGGGGACGGAACAATAGTATCGATTTGTGGAAAACTATGACATTGACCATATATGGACATGGGAGGTTTCTGCGTCAATATCATTTACATACAGAAGGTACATTCGGAGCAAAGTTATTATGCTACATCGGAGGTGCATAGACATGAACTCTGATGCAACGTTGCACATTATTGGTGCTACATACATTGAATGTCATATAAATACGGTGTACGTATGGCGAATGACAGGTGCATAAATGAAAATGTAAGATTGAAATGTGACCCCAACGCTGTCTCTGCTGTCTTTCGGTTGCAGGAAACCAAAATCAACTGCGTGTGCTTGGCTAACAAAGGTACGAGCGTCCTTCCACGTCTTGTTTTTTTGCTTTTGTTTTTGTTTTGTTCCTGTTGTTCACAAAAAGGCTGCGGTGCTAATGCTAGTAATGCTAGCGTAGCATGTGCACTTGTGTCCAAAAGTATTTGGATGCTGACGTTCATCAAATTTGCACCTCTTGATGCCTTCACAATCCAAACAATTGAGTGACATTCATCAACTCCACACTTGAGTGACGCCAAAGGGTTTTTTTGAAAGAACATTTTCTTATATTTACTGTGTATTAAAGGTATTAAAAAACAATTATACTGTTTAATTTGTTCAATTTTTATGTCACTGGAAAATTGAGCTATTCTCCTTGTCATTCCAGAATGCTAATTGTCAACATTTTGTGAGCTTTGGTTTCAACGTACATTTTCACGGCTTTCAAACTAGGATTAGCCTTTCGAGACTGGATTTCAAATTAAGGTTTCAAGACAGGGTTAGAGGTTCAGGCAAAATTAAGGGTTTCAAATTACAGTTTCAAAGTTGGGTTTAAAGCAGGGGTTGTGTTTTAGATTGCTTTCAAATTAAGGTTTCAAGGTAAGGTTTTGAATTAGGGTTTCAAACTAGGCCTCAGGGTTTCAAATTAGGCCTTTAAAACAAGGTTGGAGTTTTAAACAAAATTTGGGGTTGCAAATTACAGGTTTTAAACTCATATTACATGACAGCATGAGGGTTTCAAGCCTGGATTAAGGTTTCAAACATAGGTTAGGGTTTCAAGCCAAAGTGAGGATTTCAAATCAGGGTTCCAAGTCGGGCTGCGGAGTTAGTCGAATTTGAATCGTGGTCGCGGTTTTGGCCGCCACGATTTGATGAGCCTGATCGTCGCTGATTTGTTGACATTTAAAATGCGGGCACGGCTGCACGTGAAAAGCGCTTCGTTTGCAGCGGTGCCCGCAACCTAGTCAGCCAGCCACCAGGGGGCGAACGGCACCGACGTCAAACTAAAAGCCTCAAAATGGCATTGATGTTCAACGTGGTAATAAAGGAAGCTTTTATTTCGAAGTTGGCCCTCAACACGTTGGCGGAGAGGCGGCGTGTCGCAGTAACAAAACGCCAGAAGTAAACGGAGAGCGAAATCACAACCGTCGAGTTCTTTGTAGTTTGCAGTTTGCGACCGTGCGCGACTGACCAACCGGTCAAGCGGAACAACGGAGAGACGTGCCAGTCCTCGACAATTCACGACAGTCATTGACGACGGGGATTTTCAAATGGGAAGTCGGTGCTTACTTCGTTTTATGCATTGACTGTATTTGCTTCCATGAAATTGCAATTTGTGATTGCACTCTGTAACGGCGTATTTATTCAGTGAGCCCTTGCTAAAGAAGAATTTTTGGGAGTACATTTATTTGTTATTATTAGCTATCATTTATTCTTATTTCAAGTTTCATTTTGCGGTTCCATATGGTTTGTTAAAAAGTCGTGCAATCAAAATAAAGACTTTTCCCTAACACGAGGAATAATTGGGATTCATAATGGTGATTACAATATTGATCAAAATAACCGTGATTATTATTTTGGCCATAATCATGGAGCCCTAGTTCCAAGTCATGGTTAAAGTTTCGAGTTAGAGTTGAAAATGAAGGCTTAGGGTTTCAAGTCATGATTTCAAAATTGGAGTCCAAGCCAGGCTTAGCGTTTCAAACAAGGGGCAGGGTTGCAAATGAGCGTTGCAAGCCAAGGTTAAGGTTTTAAGGTCACATTGAGGTTGTACTATTTGAAATCCATAACGACGAATGAAGGCAAAAAACAACATTGGAACAAGTCTTGTCCAAATACTTTTGGCCACAGGTGGACATTGTGCTTCTCAGGTGCTAATTCAAACACGCACACACCGATCTCTCCGCCCGCCCGCCCGCCCACCTGGATCAACCCTATCCTGCATGATTTGATGACTCAGCGTTATTTTACTCTCCTTGCACCACCTGCTCCGACCTGTCAATCAAACACGATTTTGTTGTTTCTTGTCTTTGTGTGTGTGTGTGTGTGTGTGTTACGTTCAACTTTGTGGCTGGCTGTGCAATGCATCACATTGTGCAACTCTTCAAATGAAAAATGATGACGGTGGTGACGACGATGAAGCTGACTGATGATTACGACAAAGATGACGATAACGATGATGACGACCACAGTAACGACAACAATGATGATGATGATGACAGTGATGATGAGGAAAACGATGAGAAAAATGACAGCGACGGAGCTGATTAGAGATGATGTCGATAACGATGTCGATGATGACGTCAATGACACCGATTAGAATCGGGTTACAAGCCCCAACCGAAGAAAAAAATAAATGCTCCATATAAACGCCTTGTAGAACCCATAACGTAATACATTTGCCCTTTTAAAAATGTAACGGGCCCATAACGTAATAAAAGTCTTGCACCTATAATGTCCACTACCTTTGGAGATCGTTTGAAATCCTGAGGAGCAGCACACAGGACGAGTAGACATCAAGTTAAATAGGGAAAATCCATGCAGAGCGAGAGACAGACACAGACAGAGAGACTATACATTTTCACACTTATATCTAAAAATAAAACATTCAATAGAGTGATATTAGTATATTATTCCGTTATGGGCTCAGTTGTTACATTTACGAAGAATTTTTTTTTTTTTTTTTTTTTTTTTACCAGGCCAATAACATAGTAACCGGCCAATAGCGTAATAGGCTATTACATAATTGGGGAAATTTTTCACCAAGGACCCCCTCAATATCCTTCCACCATGTGTACCCTTAAATGACGGACGGTGGTTCTCAAACCCAATCTAAAACGGCAGACTTGCGATGTCTTTCGGGGCTTGGCTTCTTGAGACTTTTTTGTGGGTCAAAGTTTGTGATGCTAAGTCAAACTGGCTTCACGTGCAAAATTTTCAACAACAATTCCAGGAGGCTAAGATCCCCAAAAATGACGGCTAAAACGTTATCTTCAAACCAAAATAGCAGATGTCTTTTTGTAGTTTTTGTAGCATGGCTTCAAGAGATTTTTCGTGGGTCTTCTCATGATTGATATTTCTACCAGATTTTATGTTGCCAAGTCAAACTAGCTTCGAGGGCTGAATTTTCACGAACAAATGACGGAGGGGGCTAATCATCACATTTTGCGACTTTCGTATTTATAGTTGTATAGTCTGCCTTCGTGAGGCGTTCAATGTCGAGGTTACCATTGGCGTTTATGTTCAATTTGATGGTGTAGCAACGAGCCACAAAGTTTTATTCGATTCCCCCCCCCCACCATCTTGTCCTTGTTCATGCTTTTTCCTTCAATGAATGTGTTTTCCAAGCCTCCATCGGCACCCGACGCACCTTTTGGCCTTTCTCTTCCTTCTCCACGTTTGTTGATCTCAATGTTGTCCAATGCGCCTTTTTTCTTAGACGATTTTTCTTCTTTCTTCCTCTTTCCTTTTTTTGTTTGTTTGTGTTGTTTTTTTCTTTCTCCCCCCTCTCACGCTCGCCGGCGGTGGGACGTGCGGCCCCGGTGGTCCTTAGTGGTGATAGGTAGGGGACAAATAACCACGCCGTACATTCTAGTCATCCCAAGCGAAGGTGATTATTGCTTTACAGGCAGAGTATTTGCTTCCCGTATCATCACACAATCACCGTCGTCGTCAACACATGAAAAAACCCCCAAAAAACCCTGACTCATGTTTGACAAACCCCCTCGCACCCACCTGGCACCCCTCCTCCCTCATCTTCATGACCTCATCGTTGATTTTGACTTGGTTTCGTGCACGTGTGCTGTTTCCCGGCCGTGGCCGTCATGCTGTATTTGTGTGCTTGTCGACGGAAAGCCGTTTGAGCTTCGGTGCCATACGCCGTGCTTTTATGCCATTGCGGTAGGCCAATGAAAAATGTGCAGCTGACCACAAATGGCCCCTGGGCGGACTTTGGACACCCCTGGACCAGGGTGCTGAATTGTCTTACTAATGAGGACAAAGAGTACACTAGTATATGGAGCTGAAGCTGGATATCAAGGATCTAGACTGGTGCAGAAAATGCTCAAATGGGGTTTCCATACTTGTCTGCTTTCAGTGTGGCTGGCTGTATTATTTTTTTAAAAATCTAATCTTTGTATTGCATATGTGAATGCACACGCACGTCACGAATGACTCCAAATACACTATCGCAGAATATGATTGACTCTAATTACGATGTAATGTGATGTGAGTCGGTCCAATTACAAATTGATACAATTTACTCCAATTACGATAAGTCAGTTTGATTGCAAATATGCAAAATGATTCACTTGTGATGAAAAATCTTATTATCCAATTGGATTTCAATGTTCTGATATGAAAAAATACAATCCACTCCGATTTAAGTTGATAGGATTGACTCTACTGCAAGTGTGATACAATATGATTCTCTCCATTTATGATGCAATTGCCGCCAATTACGATTGGGTTTGATTCATTCCCACAACGATACGATACGAGTGCAATTTCCACAAGATATGATTCACTCCATTTACAAATTGGTCAAATTCCCACTATTGACAATGTGACACAATAAGATTCACAGCAATAACGATCCGATACGATTGACGACAATTACGATTGGATTCGATTCACTCCCACAATGATACGAGTCACATTTCCAAATTGATGCTATTCACACCGCTGACAAAATGCGATAAAACAAAATAACGTTACATAATAGAATTGATGCCAATTATGACTGAATTTGACTTGTTCCCACAACGATACAAAACAATTCTGATTTCAATGCGGTACGATTGACTCCACTTAGGATGCAATGCCGTATGATTCATTTGGATTCTAAAAACATGAGTCACTGAAATTGTAATGCAATACGATATAATTCATTCCCATTCTTCAAGGTGTATATATAAATAGTTATTAAAGTTACTATTCTATCATGATATGATTCACTCCAATTACGATGTGACACAACTCACTTCAAAACGATTTGATTTGAGTCACTCAATTCATGGAACTGGATTCACTCCAGTTTTTATGCAATACTATTTTATTCGATAAGATTCCAATGTGATGCGATTCAATCCAATTACAAAGTGATACGATTCACTCTGATTCTAATGTGATGATATACTCCAATGATAGTGTGGAACAATAGGATTCACTTCAATTCCAATTTCAGTACTATATTGCGATCCCAATGTGATTCGATTCACTCCAATTACCATCTGAAAGAACTCACTTCAATACAATTTCATTGGGGTCACTCAACTCATATTATATTAGCAGATTCAATCGTTCAGATTCCAATGTGGCACGATATACTCCAATGTGATACAATTGGATTGACTCCAATTACGATGCAAAACGATATCATTTATTGTGATTCTGATTTGACAGGATTCACTTCAATTACAATGTGATATGATTCGCTACAAATACTATGCAACTGAAATGGATTCAGTCCGATTATCATGCGACCAGTGACCCGAAAGGGACCGGTTACACGCCAATTTGGCATTTGTCTGTTGTTAGTGGAGAAATCAATAGGGTTCTCGCTGCAGTTAATGACGCTAGCACTGCTCACTCGTAATTGGAAATGACTGGTTGTAGATTTTTCATGAAAGAAAAGTACGTGTGTGTGTGTGAGTGAATGTGTGTGTCTGAGTGCGTGTGAGATGTCACTTTCAATGCACATTTCCATTAGAGGCGAGGTTGCCCGTAATTTTTGCGGTCGGAGGCGCTGATGCAATAAGGTGCCGGCGGTTATGTGAGCCGTCGTGACGAAAATACAAGACGAGTCAAAGAGCCGAGACATCCGAAGCATCGCTGAAGCTCCATCTGTGTCAAATGCACACAAACAAAACCTGGACATTAAGACAAAACGCAGGACAAAGTGAAAATGACGACGCGTACGATACCATTGTCATAAAATTCACCGAAATGACGATACCATGTGATTCGCTATATTTAGAATGCGATATGATGGATACAACAAGATTAACCCAAAACATGATACGATACGATTTACTTCAGCACCGATGTGAAATAATTCACTCCAACTATCATGTAATATTCACTCCAATTGCAATACGATTTACTCCAATTACGAGGTGAAAGGATTCACTCCAGTTACAATGTGACACAATTGACTCTAATTATGATGTGAAAAGATTCACTCCAGTTCCAAATATGATTCACTCCATTTCCAAAGTAAACTGATTCACTCCAATTACAAGGGAAAATGATTCAGACCAATTACAGTATGATTGATTCCAAATACTGTATAATGTAAACACATTACGATTCACTCCATTGATTCCTCCAATAGCAATGCACTATATATTCCTATTATGAGGTCAAATAACCCACTCCGATTACAATATGATTCACTCCAATTATGATGAAAAATGATTCACACCAATTTCAATGTAAAATAATTGACTACAATTCCCATCACAAGGCAATGTGATTCACTTACCATTATACAGTACGATTCACTCCAATTATAAAACCATACAAGTCACTTCACAAATCATTTAATACAATATGATTCACTCCAATTATAATGCAATATGACTCACTGTAATAAAGATATAATACGATATGATTCACTCCATGTACGATATGATACAT
The DNA here is from genome assembly GCF_024500275.1 of Phycodurus eques. Taxonomy (NCBI): domain Eukaryota; kingdom Metazoa; phylum Chordata; class Actinopteri; order Syngnathiformes; family Syngnathidae; genus Phycodurus; species Phycodurus eques. The sequence goes on along the minus strand of NC_084534.1, from coordinate 29,227,598 downwards.
GATTCACTCCAATTATCGTATAATACAATATGATTCACTCCGATTACAACATGATTCACGCTAGTTAAGATACATAGTGATTTACTCTAAATACGGTGTCATATGATTCACTCCATAGACAATAAAATACAATTCACTCCTATTATGATCCATTACGATTCACTCCAACTACAGTGCGATAGGATTGACTGTAATTACGATGCGATACGATACAACCCAATTACAATATGATTCATAGTTCGATTCATCCGATCACAGAGTGATATGATTCACTCCAATTACAATACGATACAATTCACTCCAATTACGATAACGTGCCTAATAACATTATTGCTCAAGTCATTTTTGAATATTTTCAGAATAGAAGCAAAAAAACAACAAATTCAACAAGTAAGAAGAGTCCAGTTGCCTTGATTCAGAATCATCTTTATTTGCCAAGTATGTCCAAAACACACAAGGAATTTGTCTCCGGTAGTTGCAGCCGCTCTAGTACGACAACAGACGGTCAATTGACAGAGAACGCTTTGGAGACATAAAGACATTGACAAGAAACAATTGTGCAAAAAGATGCAGAGTCCTCTAGCACTTCGAGCAGTTCCAATGACTGATATTGCAATAGTCCGGCGCAATGACCGTCGTGCAAAGGGCGCCGAGACTTCAAGGAGCGGATGCGGTTTAGAGCGACGGGTAGTGCGATCATCTGGATTGAACATTTGCAGATGACCATGGCCTAGAGGACTGACAATCCACTCGCATCTTTTAAAAAAAAAAAAAAAAATTAAAGCACAATTTTTAGCAAGCATTTTAGTATTTGTATCAATATTGTGACAGTAAGTTAAAAATAACGGGTAATTTTGCTATTAGGGTAACGTTACAATACGATTCACTCCAATTACGATGCAATAGGGTTGACAAATTATCCATTCAATATCTGTACCGCTTATCCTCACAAGGGAGCCTATCCCTCATTATATTTAGTATTAATGCGATGCGATTCATTTGTGTAACAGACGTTTTGGAACTTTACTAAAGCTACAATTCACGCTCACACAGCCGACTCACAAAGACGGACGAAAGACTCACCAACTATTCGGTGCTTACAAATGCATACACGCGCACGATACATGTCGGAATCCTTGAAGTACACACACGCGAGCATGCACGCACACACACACACACGGAGCATCGTTCAGATCGGTAATCCTGTTAAACACACTCAGTCATGCTAACGCTAATCCATACAGGAGGCACCCCCCACGCCCATGTAAAATAAACACACAGCATTTCACTTGTATAACACACACACACACACTTGAGTTGCATTAAATTGGAAGCAATTTATGTATGTACAGTCAACATATGTTTGAATAAATACTCAATAATATATGACCCGTTGTGTTTATACAGGCATTCTTCTGGCGGGATATTACAAACATGTTCAGCATAGTCAACAAACGCACGCACGCACGCACGCACGCACGCACACACACACACACACACTCACTCACACGCACTCGCGTCAAATAAAGATGCACCTAATATCTCATTCGAGGCCAGTGCGAGAAGAATCAATCTTGTGTGTTTGGATGAGATTAACTTTTTAATATCTGCGGTTTTAGGTTTAATTCCCCTCGGATCGCTTCATCATGCAGTCTGAGAGAGCGGGATAAACAAAGAGAGGGGAAAATAAAAAGAAAAGTCCGCAAATGTATAAAAATAAATATACGCAGGAACAACACCTACACTCCGGATGATGAATACAACGCTTGTGGTTGTTGTCGTGGTTACAGATGCAAAAACACTATTAAGTCATGCGTTCATGTTTTTACTCGGTACAATCTATCATGTATTCAGAATGTAGACATATATGAAATATTATTATGAAATTATTTTAAAAACCAAATTCTTTTTCGTCATAAATAATAGATAACAATAAACTAGAACAAAAAGTCCAGCCAAAGCCGAAGTTGTCACCGTGCTAACAGCTACAGTAGCATGCTAACAGCTATTATGCTAACGACCTGCGTGTACTCCTCGTGTAGAGTGCGTTCTGAAACATCCCGCGCCTCAATTGACGGGTGCCGAAGCCCCGAATGGTAACATGCTAACAGTTGCTATGCTAACATGTCGCAAGATAGCAACCTGAGTACAAAACGAGCTAAGGCAGGAGGATGAGGATGTGAAATCTTGTCCTTCAGTGGGGTAGTATATCTAATGAGAATTGGCAAATGCTAACATGCTAACAGAGGGCCTGCTAATGTAAAGAAAAACAGCTAACATGACACTAAAAAAGTGACAAGACATGTTGATAAGGATTTGACACCTTGCCCTTTGTCACATGAAACTAGATAAAATGCTAACATGCTAACCTTTGTGATGCGAAGATTATATGAGTTGCTATGCTAACAAAGCAACAGAAAGCAACCTGAGAACCAAAAGTGCTAAATCAGAATCAATTAGGATTTGACGTCTTTTTAGTGATGACATCAACCAATCGTCAACCCTCCTGCCCGGCGCAACGTAACGCTACGGCGGTTGTGTTTGTTCTTCGTTTTTGTTATCTCACGTGTGATCACGCGAGATTTCTGTCTTTGAGGACTGGATTCTAGATCAGTGGTGGAACAGAATCCTTATGTGTGTGGTGTTCTGTGTTGAGATTATCAGCGCACACCACACACAGTAATAACAATCCTAATAATCCTAATAATGAATTTGACATATAGCTCCTTTCAAGGGACTGAAAGATGCTTTACATTTGCACGTATTATTCATTCGCTCCACAGTCACACCCTAGTGGTGATAAGCTACTTATGTAAATGGGCACTCTAAATTAAGTTCAATTAGGATTTGACATATTGTCCTGTAGCCGGTTACACTTTCTAATTAGAATGGATAAAATGCTATCATGCTAACCATTGCTATGCGAACATATAGCAAAATATCAACTCCAGTGGTCCAATGAAGTGGTTAGCAGATGCTCTCCTTCCACCGCCTGACGCGTTGAACTGCCCAACGCGGTCAAGTGTGGACAAATGGAGGTCGGGCGCTAATGTGTCAGCTCGCGCTCGCAGCGGCGGACGCCTGCGGGGAGGATGATGAAACTACACGACATGATGAAACTACAGGGGCACGACGGGGCGCGATGATGGCGTTTTGATGAAGCTCTCGCCGCGATTAGGCGGGCAGGGACCACACGGAAGTGCGGGAACTCACCGCGGGCGCTCCCGTAATGACAAACGCGCGGCTCGACGGGCCGAAGTCAGCCGCTCGTCACGTCTTGCCGTTACCAGCAAAACATAAATGAATAAAACAGTATAGAAAAAAGCAAAAATCAAATACAACAGCAAAAAGGACGCACAAAAGCCAAATTCGTATACACAACAGTAACTCCACAACAACAAAATCTACACACACCTAGGCTTTACACCATCAGGATTTTTGGGGCCGATCACCGATCAGCGAGTTTAAAAAAACGCTAACCGATCACAAGATGGCGGAATTTAGAGTCTTCAATTAACCAACCGTGCATGTTTTTGGGATGTGGGAGGAAACCGGAGTACCCGGAGAAAAGCCACCCAGGCACGGGAGAACATGCAAACTCCACACGGGCGGGGCCAGGATTCGAACACCGGTCCTCAGAATTGCGAGGCACATGTGCTAACCAGTCGGCCGGGTCACCCGCACCGAACCTCGACAGCATGATTCGACGGAACGGCGGCATGTTTCCGTCCGACCGTTAGCGCTAGCACTAGCCAGATGCCCACCCGGGCGGATGCCCCGTTTGCCCCGTTTGCCCTCCGCCCCGCCCCCTCGCACGCCATTGACAACATGTTTCTTTTTAAATGTTGTTGTTGGAGGATGATTTTTAGAAATAGAAAAGGGTTCAGAGAAATCATTATTTTCTAGTTGTTCTGATTGAGTTTGCAGCGTTCCCGAACTCAGGGTCACGGGGCCACACGGGTTGCTTTTTATCGCGCCGCCAATGTCATCAAACGCTTTAAGGCATTCGATTGATTTGGACAGCAGTAAAAATGCGGAAAGCTTTTCCGTTCTTTCCATTTATGCCGACATCTATTTTCCATCTCGCTTTTCCCGCTCGCGGTCGCTCGGAAACTGGAGTCCATTTACCGCTCCGGGGGAAATTGCCTGTCAATCACAAATCTCGGTTGTGCCGTTTATCTTGAGTCAAAAGTTTAGAAACACCTCCTCATCCAATAACATGAGCAAGCGGCCTGACGTTGATGACACGGCGCATACGCAGCATGTCAAACCGGCCTGAAGCCGCCCATTTGTAGAGCAATGGGAGATGTCCCGTTCCTTGAGACTTTTTCGTGGATCTACTGATGATAGACAGATGATAGATTAAATTTCATGTCGCTAAGCGCAACTGGCTTTGGGGGCTGAATTTTCAAAACCATTCCAAAGAACCCCTGGAATTGGCCAAAATGACCCGAGTATGTGTGCTCCAAACAAAAATGGCAGACTTCCTGCGTGTTTCTTGAATCCTTTTTGTGGGTCTACTCGTGATAATCATGTTTGCTGAATTTCATGGCGCAAAGTTAAACTGGCTTTGGAGCGGAATTGTCAAAACAAAAAATGTAAAATGTCCGCTTGCTAGCCAAAATGGAAGACTTTGGGCATGACTCCTTGGGACTTTTTTGTAGGTCGACTCATGATACACTTCTCGCAAATTTCATGTTGCTGAATGCAAGTCGTGTTGCATGACGTTCACCTCCCTGCGTGCTTTCATACGAATGTGTTGGACAGCATCTTCTCCACCATGCGTGTTTGACGTTTATGTGTGAGCCACCTGACTTTTTATTCCCCCCCCCCTGACTGTGTGTGCGTGCGCGTGTGTGTGCGTGTTTCCCGCATAGGCGCCTCCACCCAGGACTCGGACGCCGTGGAGCCGGAAAAACCCGTGGACGGCACGGTGAAGTTGGCGGGCGTGATCACCGGCATCCTCATGTTCATCGTCATCTTCCTCGGCCTCGTGCTCACCTTCAAGCGCAGGTTGGTCCGCCTCCACACACGGAAAAAAAACAAAAACAAATATATATATATCTATATATATATATAGATATATATATATAGATATATATACTGTATATAACACAATTGAATTGAATTCATGCAAATGTACATTTTTTTAATATTCAAATGATCTACTGCGCAGTTTGAACGATGACACGGCCCTTAAATACAGGAAAATCAAAATGACTTAACTCATGAATCAAAATGTACGGCCCCTCCGACCGCCACTCGACATCCAAGCGCGTTCGTTCGTAGGAAACGCGGGTTGAGTGTCTCGCCCGGCGACGCCACGACGACGGCGACGGCGACACGCGCGCGGGATACGAACCGCCGACCGTCCGGTCGCAGGGCGTCCGCTCACCCTCTGCACTACGCCGCCATTGCACAGAAGTCTGATAGATAAAAATAAAAGTGAAATCAAAGCACCTCAAATCAATTTCGGAATATATCAAAATGGGTGAGCACATTTGTTTTTTTCTTTTCTCGCCTGCCTCTCTTTTTCTTCTTTCTTTTCTCTGCCACAAAATAAAATGCCACAAATGAAGTCAACATATTTTCTTTGTAAATGATTCGTCTCGAGAACAATGTGTCATACTTATTCAGTATAGAATATCAGCGAAAGATTTCCTAAAACGTGACGGATTTTATTTGATCAAAATGCCACGCACATAGCTTATATTCAAGGAATTGTCTTGATCTTTACCTAAATTAAAAGAAAACGACAGGCTGTTTTTTTTTCAAATGTATGAAAATGATATGCTAAGGATAAAAAAGCCATGGATTAGTTTATGGCAAGGTATTCTGTCAAATTTGATGTATTACATTTAAGGTGAATTAAGTTTCCTATTTGCGCTGAAGGTTGATGTATTTTATGTAAGTTTAGAGAAATATAGGATTGGCGTGATCCTTCACATTCACTGTATCTCTTAAAATCGGTGCAAATGTCGATTGAACGCACATTAAAAATATTAAGTCATATTTAAAAAAGCCATCAAATTGAACTTTCTGCTCTTCATTTTGTGTTGCTAGGTAGAAAACTAGTTCACAATGTCTTGAAATGCACAAACAAAAGTATGCCGGAAATGTGTCGATTTTTATTCAAGTAGTATTTAGAAGCCAATATTGAAAGGTATTCTGTTGCATTTTAGCAGGGAATACATTTTGGATTTATTGACTGACTGACTTCACTGCGTCTAAATGGCGGTGGGCGTCTTTCCCAAAACAACTCCCCATCGTAAATGTCGACATTTTCAAGTAGAAATGTGTACGTTTTCAAATATTCTGGCTATTTTGAGCCACAAACAGGCAGTAGTTTGCGCTCGCTGATTGCTTTGGCCTCTTGTTTCTTTCTTTTCAGAGCGTGACACAGCGCCGCCTCCCACGCTGTTTTGCCAACGTAACATTTTGTGATGGCATGAAAAGCGCCGAACGGAGCCGAGCGGCTCGCCGCAGCGGAACGTTCCGGACTCGTGATTGTCGAGCATCCGACCAATATGCTAATGCGATCGGCGGCGGCGGCGGAGCGCTCGTTTGTTGCGATATGTGTACATTTGGGAAAGTCTTGAGGGGCGGCGGAAGCTTCGTCGAAGCCGATTGGAGTGCCGCGATCGCTCGGACCGCTGCCGCCGTAACTCCGTTGCGAAGTCATCCCATTTTGCTGCCGTGCTCGAAAAACACACACGATGACCAAAACGCAAATTCTTTGCGCATTAGTGTCGTCCATTCATCGAGTATTCGTGAATCCAGTCGGATAAAATATTGGGGGAGGAGTTTGTCTCCTTTGAATGACGCTTGGAAACGTTCAACCAAAATGACAGACTTTCTGTCTGCTCATGATAGACACGTCTACCAAAATTCATGTTGCTAAATCAAACTCGATTGCCGGAAACTAGCTGCATTTTCGAAAACAATTCCATGGGGCTGAGAGCCCAAGAAATGATTGGTAAAATGTCTGCTTCGGACCAAAACGGTAGACTCCATGTGTCCTTTTTTTGTGGGTCTCCAGACATAAGATACGTCAAAGGGAAACTGGCATTGGTGGCTCTTGCTTGGGTGCAACGGAGCAGATTAGGCCCAAAATGTCTGCTTCAAACCAAAAAGACCGACTTTACCGTGGGCCGCAGCGTCTTGAGATATTTTGGTGGGTCTCCTCGTGATAAACTGTTGACTTGCGGGGCTGAATTTTCCCAGAATTCCTAGAAATGGCCAAAATCATCACTTCCAAGCGTCTTTTTCTCTTTCTCGTGAGACTTTTTGTTGGTGTAAACATGATCGCTAAAAAATTTACCTGTCTTCGCGGGCTGGATTTTCATCAATATTCCAGGGGGCTCGGACCCCCGGAAGGGACACCTGAGATGTCCGCTTCGAATCAAACATGGTCGAGACTTTTTCGAGACTTTTTGCGGCTCTGCTCACGGTAGATTTCTCTCGCGTATTTCATGCCGCTAAATCAAACCGGCTTCAGGGGTTGAATTTCCAACATCAATTCCAGGACGAGGATTCCCAGAAATGACAACTGTGAAATGTCAAAACGGCAGGAATTCTGCGTATTTTCAAGTGTGGCGTCTTGAGACTTTTTTTGTTTGTTTGCTTATGATAGACATGTCTACCAAATTTCACGTTGCTCAGTCAAACTACATTCGGGGGCTGAATTTTCCAAAACATTTGCACGGGGCTGAGAAATTGCTTCCTAAAATGTCCGCTTGAAACCAAAACGGTCGACTCCTTGAGACTTACTAGTGGCTCTACTGCGCCTACCGAATGTCATGTTGCTAAGTCAAACTAACCTCACCCTCCTCGTCCGGGAGCGAATATTCATTCGAAAATGTACTTAAGCTCCCGCCGGGATCGTATTTCCGTCTTCGGCGCGTCACGCCGACCGAGAAAGTCGTCGTGCCTGCGAACGTCCGCCCTCTTGTTCAGCCTCTTTTCGGCTTCATCCGTTTTTCATCCGTCACACTTAAGCCTGACGCCACTAAAAGTGTTTTGGCCTCCGTCAAAAAATGTCTCGCAAGCCTCTCCGAGCCCATCAATTATTTCCGGGTTAAAAGAAAAAAAAAACTCCCTGATCCGAGCACGGCAACTGTCCAATTAATCTTTCAGAGAGACATTTATTTTCCCCGGGAAGGCGGCGGACGTCGCTAATAAAGACGGCAGTTCGGTCTTAATGGGAATGTGTTGTTCCCGCAAGCAGGTGGGCACCCGGGGGGTCCGGGAAGTTGCGCCTGAGGGTCCGGAGACCTCCGTCTATAAATAATACACGCTGCCTGAGAAACATGATCGATGTGACGTGTGCTCTCTGATGGAAAACACTTATTTCAACCTTTCCGACCCTGAGGCTCAGAAAAATACTGTAAACGCACACAATGCGGCAACACATTTTGAAATCGTTTTGAAACACATTTAAACTTAATATGGCACGGTGGACGACCGGTTAGAGCGTCCGCCTCACAGCTCTGAGGACCGGGGTTCGATCCCCGGCCCCGCCCACGCGGGGTTTGCATGTTCTCCCCGTGCCCGCGCGGCTTTTCTCCGGGCACTCCGCTTTCCTCCCACATCCCAAAAACACGCATGAATTGGAGACTCTAAATTGCCCGTAGGCGCGCATGTGAGTGCCAATGGTTGTTTGTTTGCATGTGCCCGCCGATTGGCTGGCAACCCGTTCGGGGCGTACCCCGCCGCCCGCCCGAAGATAGCTGGCTTAGGCTTGGAGGGGAAGCGGCTCACAAAACGGATGGATGGATGGATGACACGCTGTTTTACAGCAATATTAAACATAATAGTTCAACACCAAAATGTTCAACCAATCTATACAGTGCAACCTAACTCTCCGATTAGTAGGGGACCTTCTCTGCCTCTTGTTCTGGCTCTTAATCGCTCAGTACCGCCCGGCATGTTGTGGCACGACGTGGTACTACGACGAGGCCGCACAACTGGAAACTCGGACTGTAAAAAAACGAAAGCTAAACCGGCCGTGAAGAAAAAGGCACCGCGGATAAACAAACACAAGCGAATTGTCAGCAGCGGCTGAACGCAAATAACAAATAATCTGTCATAATAAAATAAAAGAATAATTTGGAGGAAAATCCACACAGATGTAACCCAGCAGCGCTAAATGTGGCGACCGTACATAAATCGTAAATACTACATGCAGATGGCGAAAACAATCGATCAATGAAAAGAAACATAAATATACCGATGTCAACTTTGCCAAATAGTCGTCGGTTTTGTGTGTGGCAAGTATGAAATGTGATACGCAGATATATCTGATATATGCAGATACGTCGCTACTGTAGCAGCCTGTACGCCAAAAACAATCAACGCCACATCTTCAGAAGTCAACGTGGCCACATAAAGTGACTGTTATTTCATGAATAATAATTTCCCCCCCAAAAAAACCTCCGCCAACTGTGATTGACCTCTCTCGCCCTTTTATGTCTCTCTCCATCCTGCTTCCTGGTTTTGGCTCCGCCCCTTCCCGTCCCCGCCTTCGCGCACTTGTTGCTCCGATAGAGAGATTCACACGTGGAGAACGCTGAGCGTGGGGTATCGTATGTTTGCTTCTCCGCATCGCCTCTTCTCCTCCTCTTAATCTTCCTCCTCCTTTCTTCGCTTTTCTTTCTTTGTCTCGTTTGCCCTGAATTCATCTTCTCAGAAAACACGCTTGTGTTCCATTCACAATTCCTTCAGGGCTCAATGTGCAACTGTACGAACATGAAATGTGCTTGTTTTTGACAGGATTTTGCTATTTTCCCCAATTCCACCATATCTAAGTTCCCCATGAAGAGTCAACCAATTCATTTCTCCATCGCGGGGGTTACGTTCCAGAACGTTCCAGTTACGTTCCAGTTTCACTTCCACCGTAAGTGGAAAAAAAAAAAACAATCCGAGATCCAGAAATTCCTAGAGAAATATGAAAACATTATTATTATTTTTTTTTTAACTTCAAATTGTCTTCAAACACACTTTTAAACACTGAATATATTGAGAGAAAGAGAGCAATTGATAAAAAAAATGGCAAAAATGAATCACAAAAAAGCGGTGGGCGGCTGGTGAGCACATCCGCCTCACAGTTCTGAGGACCGGGGTTCGAATCCCGGGCCCGCTTGTGTGGAGTTTGCATGTTGTCCCCGTGCCTGCGTGGCTTTTCTCCGGGTACTGCGCTTTCCTCCCGCATCCCAAAAACATGCACGTGGGTTCATTGAAGACTCTAAATTGGCCGTAGGTGTGAATGGTCGTTTGTTTGTACGTGCCCCGCGATTGGCCGAAGATAGCTGGGATAGGCTGCAGCGCGCCCGCGACCCGCGCGAGGAGAGGCGGAACGGAAGATGAATGAGTGAATAGCGTGACCGTGAAGCGTGAAGCGCAATATAGCGGGATAGTGATTGCGCCATCATTTTGGTTTGAAGCAGGCATTTTGGGCTTGATTTTGAGGTTGTTGTTTTTTTAATATTAAGCCCCTGAACCTATTTACAGCATGACCCTACTGTATGGTCACCTGAAAGACAACTTGTCAGTGTCAGGCCTTTCTGCCCGCACACACGAAAACGATTCACTAGAAAAGAGAAGAGAAATCAGCCTTTATTGGGAACGCAATAAAGAAGTTCCAGTTTTACAGCAGTGACGTGGCGGACACGCACAAAATCCCCCCCCCCCCAGCAAAAGTTCATGAAAAAGTCGCCGACGATATTCTGCAGCATTGATTCAAGATTCCCAAAACCGTATTTGAGGTTGCGCTCGCCAACTGCACACTGCGAGTAATCCGATACGTAATCCTGTTACGTCACTTCGCATTTGAACGCAAGTCAGCAACAATAGTCAGCAGCTCCGCACGAGTAAATATGAATTCTATATGCTCATATTGATATGAAACAAAACGGGCCCGATGCCTGCTATATTGAGGAAAAAGCAGCTTCAACTGCACTCGTGCCAATTTCAAAAATGGTCACATGAATATGCGCTAATATCTCGCCAAATGAAACCTTCCCTCCTACGCGGCTGCTGTCGTTCAAAACAACAAAGCGCACAACGCTGCTGCCGCTGCCGCTGCTGCCGTATTTCACTGGTAGAGGCCGGATTTCCACGCCGTGTGGGAATTCGGGGGGGGGGGTTTGCATTTCACCATTTCCCCAAATGTGCAGAATTTCACATTTTCCAAGACAACATTCCCAAATGAATCAAGAAACTTGACAGATTCAACGTACCCTTCCACATTTCTCAACTTATTTCAAGCCTTCCATGTTCAATAAAGACGTCTTTCGTTTTACAAATGTACTGCCTCTGCAGATTTCTCAATCCATTCAAACTATTCCAACTTCAAACTGCTGAGTTAATTCAGGACATCCGGGCTACTATTTGGGATGGTCCAACAAGTCTCAATTTTCAGGAAATTCCATATTTGCCATACATAAATTCCCCAAATAATGCAGACCTTTAACAAACTGACTTAAACCTTCCACATTTCGATTCAAATCATTCCAACTCCGAAAGGTTCAGTTAGTTTCATTTAGTACATCTTGGGAAATATTTCTCCTATTTTAAAAAGTTCCCAATTTCCACAGAATGGCATTTTTCGCCCCCCCCCCCCCCATTTCAAAATTCGACAAATTCTTGTCAATCTTTTACAATTTGACCGTCTTTCCGGATTTCTCAACCGGTTGAAACTTCAAACTACAGATTTAAAATGTTCAGCTCAATCAAGATCCTTTGGAAAGTATTCTTCACATTGTTGTGCTATGGAAATCAATCATTTTTGGGATGTGCAAATAATGGAGACATTTTAGCAATTCCAGTCAGCGTTGCCGTTTTTTATTCTTCTGTATTCTAATTGCATTCTCGACTGCTTAATTACGATCTTGTAAAAGGGTTTCGGGTGCCGTGTGCGTTGAGGACGAGCTCAGCAAGCGCTTCCTGCCCGTGCCATCCAATGTGCCTCTTTGTCTTTGTTTCGCACACGCCGGCGGAGTGTTTTTCCTGCTCCGTATTAATATTGATGGCCACTTTTAACATGTGCAGCTTTTACGGCGGAGCTCGGGGCGCCCTGCACTTTATTAACATCACGAGGAGGATGTCGGCAGAGCGGGCGCGTTAAAAAGCTTCCCGCTGAATGTCAGCGAAGAGGAGCGGCGGCGGTCGGGCTGGCAAAATAAGAGCGTCGAGAAGTGCGAAGGCGCGATACGACGCGCGGCTCACTCTCCAGCGCGCACCGATCAGCGCCCAAACGCGACGTATTCCCCACGTGGGTTTTGGGGTTTATTAGCTTTGGTCGGGTCCGAATAGAAACGTCTAGGGCATAAGTCAAGGTCATAGCGAGGTTAAATGTGTCACCCACACACATTGTCACACAATCTTTATCGCGTCGTCTCCGAACTTGGCGGACATGAAGTAAGTGGACCATTTTAGGGGCGTGGCAATTGATCTGAAACTGCAGGATGTCTTCTGAAGTCTTAATTTGCCAGTAACAAGGTCAAAATTCCATTTGTGACAAACGCCTTTAAGCGATACAGCCGATTCACAGCCTTGCCGAGGACTTTCCAGAACTGTCATTCTTCTGTGAACTTCTTTTTCTGGCTTGTTTTTTGCTTGCTTCTTAAACTGACAAATCGCTACGATATGGAGTCACACCTCAAATCGAAGCTCTCCATGTGTCGTTATTTTGGTTTTTTGTTGTGAATGCCACTGTCTATGGGGACGTGGTCACCTAAAAACTCAAAATGTGCCGCTTTTTAAAGCCGCCTATCAGCTTGACGCAAATGAAATGGCGTGACCAACACATTTCAAAAGCGTCATCATTTTTTCCGATCCAACACCGTCATAGGAAAAAAAGTGTGTTTTTGCTTGAAAATGTCCTTTCTACCGCTTAAACTCACAAATCCCAACCCATGCAAGTCATAACACAAGTAACTTAACAACAGTTTTCCACAACTGTCATTGTTTTTTTTTTGTTTTTTTAAATGGGATCTTGTATGATAGCATAATCACGGCAAACAATTTCTTTTTCTTGACAATGTCCCCAACCTAAACTCACAAATCGTCCCAAAATCACTTGACACAACATTTGAGTCCTAACTTAAATGAAAGGTCTTGACAACTGTGTCATTTTTTTCCAAAACAATCTTGTACGTTGACAAAATGGCCGAAAAACGTGTTTATCCGTTTTTTTTGCCTTGAACAGTTCACCGGTTTCTACCATCTATTAAACTTACAAATCACTTCATCCAAGTCAATTCTCATATTAAAAGTCTTGACGAGCAATTTCCGAAAGTGTCAATACAACCTTGTATGTTGACGAATCGGCCCCCAAAACTTGTTGGTCTGTTTTTCCCTTGAAACTTACAAATCACTCGATGCAAGTCGTACCTCAACTGAAACTTTACCGAACTGTAATTATTTGTTAATACAACCTCGTATGTTGATGTCACGGCCCCAAAACATGCTTTTTGTCTCAACCAGTAACCAAAGTGAAGCAAATCTATTTTGCTGTTACTAAAGCGGTAGAGTGAGCGACACGGTAGTGCGTGTGCGTGCGTGCGTGCTTGCGTGCGTGCGTGGCTCGGGAATGCGGGTATCGATCCCGGAACCCGAGGTGTCGTCGCGGCAGACGTTCATTTCGCCTTTCATCTTCTCTTCTTTCTTTGTTCTTCGAGCTCCTCTCTTCTTCTTTTTTCTTTCTTTGCTCTCGGCGGGTGACGCAAAAAAAAAAAAAACATCAACATGTCTTTTTTTCTTTTTGATGGCCGCACATCTTGACTGAAAAAAATCTTTACCGGAGAAAGAAAACGCAAGAACAACACTCAAAAAAAGAAACACTCAATAAGAACTAAATTGTATTTTAGACACGTTTCCAATAAACGTTGTTTTTATTCCAGCACCTTCTTTGAGTCCACATGCGTGTTGTTTAGAAAGTACTAATATAACCTTTTGAAAGGATAACTTGTCGTAAAAATATTTGAAAAACAAATACAACATAAAAAGTAAAACTCTAATTGTATATTATATAGTTGTAATACAAATAACACTACAATTAAGAGGATTAAAGTTCCTATTTAATAAAGAATCATTTGATATTATTGCCATGTTACATGCCCATGTGTCACGACACATCTAGTTTAAAAATATACCTTGAAATTGTGGGTAAAATTTACCCCAAACATTTATTTGTTTTAACTCATCCGAAATCTTTTCATCACCGCATTGAGAAAATAATCAAACAACAAATAATAAAAAAGCAGGGCGAAATACTCCTTCTGACAACAACAACAACTACAATTTTAATTTCATGAAATCCCAAATCTGCGTTTCCCAGCATGCACTAATCAATTGATTGGTTGTGTTTGTCCTTTTTCTGGGTTGTCGCTTGTCTTCTTCTTTGCTCATCATCGACCTTCACCTTCACCACGCTTCAGAAGACACGCGTATTCCTACTCTTATTACCTGTAAGTAAACGCATCATCATCAAACACATGAAAATATTTTGCCATAATCCCCCCAAAAATGCTACATATTGTCTTGCAAAGGACGATGGTTAAGTTGTATTTTCCTGTGGAAATACAATATTTTCCATTCAAATGCTATGTGGGCTCACCAAATATGTAAAATGAGGATGGAGTAGTTGCTCACAGAAATGCTCAAAATGAGACAATATGAATATATTTGGCTCGGAAAGTGGTTGTGGCAATATTTTGACATGAAACTATATTTTCTGACAAAGGAGGGAGCAACTCCATTTTTTTTTTTTCCAGTTTGATTGACTGAATGCGTCCCAATACTTCTGTCCAAGACAGACCATCAGAATCCTTTGGGATCTTGTTTCTTTCTTGTTTCTTCTTCTTCTTCTTATCGGTCACCATTTTCCAGGCGCTGGCACGCGCGTTACCCGTGGTCTGCGTCTGCCCGCCACCTTGCGACGGGAGCACCGACGTTCGTTCGGTTTCGGCCTCGAGCCGCCCGGACGGGGGTCTCGCGTTTCGGGCGGGCTCGGCTTCGGGATATTTTCAGGCGGCCCCGCGTTTGGAGGTCCCCCGTCACGCTCCCTGAAATCAAAACAAGACAACGCGGCGGCTAACCTGCGGCACGCCCCGTGGCTGGACTTCGTAATCCAATCAAACGTACATTTTCCGAACAGCGCCCGCATCTCATCTAGATTATAATCAACGAGCGGGAAATGTCAAAGTGACGAGATTAAGGGGGATTTAACTCTCCGCCTCCTCAAAGATTTTCATTTCTCTCCTGCTGAAGCAAGAAACATATTGATTTTGACTGACAAGGTATTTGCGGAAACTGGTGGATTATTGTGAGGCTTCGTTTCCTCGTCTTTGTTATTCTTCGGAACCTGGTGGAATGATTTAAAAATTCACCCCCTTAACCCAATTTGACCCGTCCACCCGTCCATTTTGTGAGCCGCTTCTCCTCACGCGGGTGGCGGGCGTGCCGGAGCCTATCCCGGCTGTCATCGGGCGGGACACACCCTGAACTGGTCGCCAGCCAATCGCAGGACACATACAAACAAACAACCATTCGCACTCACAGTCACACCTACGGGCAATTTAGAGTCTCCAATGAATGCATGGTTTTGGGATGTGGGAGGAAAGCGGAGTGCCCGGAGAAAAGCCACGCAGGCACGGGGAGAACATGCAAACTCCGCACAGGCGGGACCGGGGATTGAACGCGGGTCCTCAGAACTGTGAGGCTGACCGTGCCGCCCCGATTTGACCTAGCATCATCAAATTTGGTAGACGTGTCTATCAAGAGTCAAGCCACAAAAAAGTCTCAAGAAGCAATGCCTGAAAAGACACAAGAAGTCTGCAATTTTGGTTTGAAGCAGCCATGTTAGTCATTCAGGCCGCTTCCACGGGTTCTTCCAAGGGTCTTCAAAATTCAGCCCCCGAAGCCAGTTTGACCTAGCGTCATAAAATTTGGTAGACCCGTCTATCAGGAGCAGAACCACTAAAACGTCTCAAGACGCTATGCCTGAAAACACACAGGCACTCAATCATTTTGGCCAATTCCCAGGGTCCTTTGGAGGGGTCCTTGAAAATTCAGCCCCAGTTTGACCCAGCGGCCTGGATTTTGGTACACACGTCTATCGTGAGTAGAACCGCTAAAAAGTCTCAAGAAGCCATGCCTGAAAAGACACAGGAAGTCATCTATTTGTGTTTGAAGCGGACATTTGAACGTGAACATCGAAGACGAAGGCGGCACGTCTGCCGACCGGTTAGCACGTCTGCCTCCCGGTTCTGAGGACCGGGGTTCAAATCCCGGCCCCGCCTCTGTGGAGTTTGCACGTTCTCCCCGTGCCTGCGTGGCTTTTCTCCGGGCACTCCGCTTTCCTCCTAAAACATGCGTGCTAGATTGATTGAAGACTCTAAATTGCCCGCAGGTGTGAATGTAAGTGCGGATGGTTGTTTGTTTCTATGTGGCCTGCGATGGGCTGGCGACCGGTTCAGGGCGTACCCCGCCTCTCGCCCGGAGTCGGCTGGGATAGGCTCCAGCAGGCCCGCGACCCGCGTGAGGAGAAGCGCTACAGAAAATGGATGGATGGATGGATGATCAACTTGTCAGAGATTTTGTCTGATTGCAGCCAAATTTGAAGCATGTAAGCACCACTAAATTGTCAAGCATTTCAATTTATTTGGACAAAAGTAGTGCTTGCGGCGATTTTGTGGCATCTAAAGGCAATTATAAACCTTTTCGTGGTTTTCAAATACTTCTTTTTGCTGTAGTACAACTGTAATCTATTTTTGTCAAGCGTCCACCATTGGCAGCTCTGCACAGATCTAATGTGACTTTGATATATGCAATGTGTAAAATGGAATCATTATTAGCTGTAACATGTTGCTGCTTTATCACGTGGGACTTTCCGTCGGAGAAATGTTCAAAATTAGTTGAAACGCGCTCTCAACCTTGGGCTTTCCGAGCATAAAAAGGCTTCATCCTCAATCCTTCTGACGGCAAAAGAAAAAGAAGACGAAGTTGGGATGATTTGAACCCGGAGCTCGTTAGCCAAACGAAGCCTTCAGGACAGCTAATGTAGCAAACGAGCGCCAATTAAGAGGCGATGTTTCGGCTGGGTCCTTCCCCCCAAGTGGCCTCGATTCATCTCGTCTGGCTCGCAGACAACGGCGGCGCGGCGCTCGGATCATCGCCTCCTAAAAAACATCTGCGCGTCGATCATTATCCACGCATCAAACGGCGGCAATTAACACTCCGGGGGCACAAAGTAGTCCATGATTCCCGGAGCGGTCGGCGCCCACTCAGCTCACCTCGCCGCTTATTGAAGTGCCGCGCGCACGCGACGTTCATCGGAGAGGGATTAGGCCGCGCTCGTCGCCCCTTACAATATGCGCGGAATTTGTCATTTAAACGAGCCCATTAACGGGATGAATGCGAGGCGGGACGGCGGAGACGACTTGCCGGTAGCGCCTGAACGCGCGCCACGCCGGGCTTCGTGCTGTGTCCGCCTCGCTTGGAGCTGCGCTCGTGCAATTAGTTCCCAAAGGTGGGGATTCTTGTCTCATGTCGTCATTTCCAACTAAAAGGAACAATACTATATTTTGGCTCGATCAAGGCCACGTTTGGCTAATTGTATGAAAACTCACTTAGCATTTTAATTCCTAGTTATTGACTGAATCCAATCGTATGATTTGGGGGAAATATTTTTCATTCTCGAGTGCTTCTTAACCTTGTGGAGGTGCAAACAGAACCTCGCAAGCTTCATATGTGCCTTCACCAAACCCACTGTTTTGGAAAAATAAAATGTGATTTTTGTTTTTCAAACTCAAAACAATTCACACAAAACTGAAACATCGTTCAGTATTTACTAATTGCAAATCAATGCGACCTTTGCTGTTGCCTCGCAGAGACGATTGACAGAAAAGTCTGTTGCTTTCCTTCGTTTGCTTTTTAGGTCTACCATCCTCGAAAAGGATTGCTCGCAAAGATGCGTTGTAATAAACGGTACACAGCCAAGCGGAGCGGGCCGTCACCGGTCCTACGAGTGCGGTAAATGGAACGGACACACGCACAGCACACACTTGACCGTGCCGAACGAACCCCAGTTAAGAACCTGGCTTCAAGAGCCAATACTTGAAAATTGTAGCTTTGTATACAGTTTCTAGCGGATGACATCAGTCGGCATTTTTGGGACGAGGAAGCAATTTCTTGTAACATTCTTAGTTTACGAAAAAGTTTGTTTTGCCCGTAATCACAAGAGTCTCCAAGGGGTTCACGGGCTCACCGTTGGCAAAGATCGGTGACATCTCCTGATCAAAACCCCAAAAAGAAGAAACCTTGGATTTTGAGTTTCTCACATAGTATGGTGCTGTACAATCTGAATAAAAACGGCATAAGAGTTCAGAGATGAAGCGCCGCTTCGGGTCCGTCCTCTGGACCTGACCCGCCGGGTCCGCGCGGAATCCTCCATAGCAACGCCTCCGGGAAAGTGGTCCCCCTCAGATCTTGTCAGGGTGGAATCCACACAGCAACAGCGCCTCCTGGGGGGTTTGGGGGGAGAGATGAGAAACGGCATTAAAACAGGCCAAAAAAAAAAATCCAGATGTCAGGGGGTAAGGCAGGGCAAGAGGCAATTTGTATACTACGTGTGGTTTAGCAAAATGCCAGAGTTTAGAAATAAGTCTGAAGTCGACATTCAAACATTTATACTGGGGTAGCCACTTTAATTGCCGCGGATAGGGCATTCTGTAGTCCTGGATCCCAAATAGAAAATGCTCTCGAACATGCAGGATTCTTTTTAGCTCACAGAGTCACCAAAAGACCGAACAAACGGTACCACTTCGTCAGCACAGAAGCGTTTGAATAGTTTACTGTACTCCAAAGACCAAAATGAATGAGGCAGTTTCGTTTTGAAGAAGTAGAGATGTCCTCTGCTGACCATGGAGAAGAATTACATTTTCATTTCAGAAGCAGACGCTGCCTCTGCTGGCTGTAGAAAGACTGCACTATCAGCAAAATTAGAAACGAAAAGTGGTACGAGAATATAATCATTTCATATCTCAGTTTCTTTTCCAATCTAAACATTCTGCAAACCAACTGGAATTTGAAGGGTGAAACTTTCATGCAGTAAAACGAGCAAAAACATTTTTTTTTAAAGTCTTGAAAATTGCAAGCAATGTAATATAAAATCCAACAAGGCTTGTGAGTCATCATCATCATCATCGTTGCAAAGGGGGTGGGCGAGGCTTCTCAAACTTTTTGCGTTCTGGGAAGAAATTGGTCATAATTCAAACGGCAACTAAACAGAACTTCCATGTGTATTCTGAATTTCCACATGAGTAAAAAGGTCACCTCTTTTAAAAAAAAATAAAAATAATACAAATTGTGGTCATAACAAATGTCACACTCACATTCACACCCACGGGCAGTTTAGAGTCTTCAATTAACCTAGCATGCGTGTTTTGGGGATGTGGGTGGAAACCGGAGTGCCCGGAGAAAAGCCACGCAGGCACGGGGAGAACATGCAAACTCCACACAGGCCGGGCCGGATTTGAAACCCGGTCCTCAGAACTGTGAGGCGGATGTGCTAACCAGTCGCTCACCGTGCCGCCCATTGTAGGTATATGCTTTTTAAAATAATACATTTCTTGGCCCCTCCTGCAAGCCGTCACCTTATCGTGGTGGAGGGGTTTGTGTGTCCCAATGATCCTAGGAGCTATGTTGCCTGGGGCTTCACGCCCCTGGCAGGGTCACCCATGACAAACAGGTCCTAGGTGAGGGACCAGACAAAGCACGGCTCAAAGACCCCTTATGATGACGACAAACGATGGACTCAGTTTTCCCTTGCCCGGACGCGGGTCACCGGGGCCCCCCTCTGGAGTCAGGCCTAGGAGGTGGGGCTCGAAGGCGAGCGCCCGGTGGCCGGGCCTGGACCCGTGGGCCCCGGCCGGGCACGGGCCGAAAGGGTAACGTGGGGTCCCCCTTCCCGTGGGTTCACCACCTGTGGGAGGGCCCATAGGGGTCGGGTGCAGTGCGAGCTTGGCGGTGGCCGAAGGCGGGGACCTTGGCCATCCGATCCCCGGCTACAGAAGCTGGCTCTCGAGACGTGCAATGTCACCTCTCTGGCAGGGAAGGAGCCCGAGCTGGTGTGTGAGGTCGAGAAGTTCCGACTAAATATAGTCGGACTCGCCTCCACGCACGGCTTGGGCTCTGGTACCAGTCCTCTCGAGAGGGATTGGACTCTCTTCCACTCTGGAGTTGCCCACGGTGAGAGGCGGTGGCTGGGCGCCTGCACGTTGGGGGTTCACCTCTGCGGATGAGAGGGTAGCCTCACTCCGCCTTCGGGTGTTGTTTGTGCCTATGCACCAAACAGCAGTTCAGAGTACTAACCCTTTTTGGAGTCCTTGGAGGAGGTGCTGGAGAACGCTCCCGCTGCGGACCCCATCGTTCTGCTGGGGGACTTCAATGCTCACGTGGGAGTGATTGGGAGGAACGGTCCCCCCGATCAGAAACCGAGCGGTGTTCTGTTATTGGACTTCTGTGCTCAGCACGGATTGTCCATGACGAACACCATGTTCTTATGCTAGAACATGGTGTTCGTTATGTCCACACGTGGACTTGGCACTAGGACACCCGAGGTCGCAGTTCGATGATCGACTTTGTGGTCGTGTCATCGGACTTGCGGCCGCATGTCTCGGACACTCGGGTGAAGAGAGGGACGGAGCTGTCAACTGATCACCACCTGGTGGTGAGTTGGCTCCGATGGTGGGGGAAGATGCCGGTCCGACGTGGCAGGCCCAAACGTATAGTGAGGGTCTGCTGGGAACATCTGGCAGAATCCCTTGTCAGAAGGAGTTTCAACTCCAACCTCTGACAGAACTTTGCTCACGTCCTGGGGGAGGTGGGGGACATCGAGTCCGAGTGGACCATGTTCCGCGGCTCCATTGCTGAGGCGGCCGACCGGAGCTGTGGCCGTAAGGTGGTCGGTGCCTGTCCTGGCCGCAATCCCAGAACCCGTTGGTGGACACCAAAACGGTGAGGGATGCCGTCAAGCTGAAAGAGTCATATTGGGCCTTTTTGGCCTGTGGGACTCCTGAGGCAGCTGGTGGGTACCGGCTGGCCAAGCGGAATGCAGCTTTGGTGGTCGCTGAAGCAAAAACTCGGATGCGGGAGGAGTTCGGTGAGGCCATGGAGACTTCCGGACGGCTTCGAGGAAATTCTAGTCCACCATCCGGCGTCTCAGGAGGGGGAAGCAGTGCACCATCAACACTGTGTATAGTGGGGATGGGGCGCTGCTGACCTCCACTCGGGACGTTGTGAGCCGGTGGGGAGAATACTTCGAAGACCTCCTCAATTCCACCGACACGCCTTCCCATGAGGAAGCAGAGTCTGGGTTCTCTGAGGCGGGCTCTCCTATCTCTGGTCACCGAGGTGGTTTAAAAGCTCCTCGGTGGCAAGGCCCCAGGGGAGGATGAGATTCGCCCGGCGTTCCTAAAGGCTCTGGATGTTGTGGAGCTGTCCTGGTTGACATGCCACTGCAACATCGCGTGGACATCGGGGACAGTGCCTCTGAATTGGCAGACTGGGGTGGTGGTCCCCCTTTTTAAGAAGGGGGACCGGAAGGTGTGTTCCAACCACAGGGGGATCACACTCCTCAGCCTACCGGGTAAGGTCTATTCAAGGGTGCTGGAAAGGAGGGTCCGTCGGGAAGTCGAATCTCAGATTCAGGAGGAGCAGTGTGGTTTTTGTCCTGACCGTGGAACAGTGGACCAGCTCTACAGGGTCCTCGAGGGTGCATGGGAGTTCGCCCGACCAGTCTACATGTGTTTTGTGGACCTGGAGAAGGCGTTCTGGACCCTGGGGTGCGACACGCTGGAGAGACTACATCCTTCGGCTGGCCTGGGAACGCCTCGGGATCCCCCTGGAAGAGCTGGATGTAGTGGCTGGGGAGAGGGAAGTCTGTGCTTCCCTGCTAAACCTACTGCCCCCGCGACCCGACCTCGGCAAAGCGGTAGAAAATGGATGGATGGATGTACATTTCTTGGAGTCAGTGTCTTTATGTCTTTATCTAGTTGCGACAATTTTTTAGACATTTCTGTCCATAAACTGGCAAATTTGAGGACACTTCGACACGTGCTCTCCTTTTAATGGCGAAATGGGAAACCTGGTCAAGAGTGTGCTTTTACTTTTTAAAGAAATCCACTCTTCTCATTGACTTGATCTGCCATATTTCTAAACCTTTCTACTCGTGAAACGGCAAATTGTGGCACATTTCCACTGGTGAAAAACTGCATGCAGAAATGTGAAAGTTGGTCAAAACCTGCATCCACTGTGTGGACTGAGGTATTACGTTTCCAAGCAATCTGCTGTTGTTCCGTGCCATTTCTCGGGGTCAGTGTGTGGTCACCTGGTCAACAATTGTCCACTCGAGAAGCTTTTTACCCTCAGTTGCCAGGGGAGCTTTGAAGGAGAGTCAGGCTATTGCTCTTTTCTTTCCCTTCATCATCTTTACCTCTTTCTTGTTCCCATCATCCCTCCTTTCCCCGCTTAGCAATTTCAAAGCCAAGTCTAGCCTAGATTTGGATACAGGATTACGTAGCGTCTCTTATTTTAGGTTTTGCGAAGGAGTACTGTCTCATTCACTGTCCTGTTTTGTGTGTTTTACATCAACAGGAAGTTAGCCAAAAAGCACAAGGAGACGGCGAGCAGCTCCACCCAACAGAGGGAGATGGGGCCGGTCAACACAGCCGACAAGAGCGCCGCCAAAGTCAGCACGCTGCGCAAGGACGACCCCTTCTCCACCTCCAGCCAGGACCTCAACGGATTCAGTAAGTCCGCGGTCTCGTTTGTTTGCCAGGACCGTCTAATTGCTGGTATTTTGTGAGAACATTAAGTTTCATCTGTTTGGACAAGAAGATTGGAACACATGGCCTCAAAAGGTCCCAAAGTAGAGTCCCCCAAGGTTCTGTCCTCGGTCCTAATTGTGTGCATCAACTTTTCAATTCAAGGTGCGTCCCAATTAGTGGTGTCGCGATACCAAAGGTCTGACTTCGATACATGAAATACCTCGCAAACTTGCGATTCGAGCGCTGTGCGGTGGCAGCGAACTTAACTCACTTCAAAACAAGCAGCGGTTTGGCACATATAATTAATTAGTCAATAACGGCTAAGAGAGAGGCCGAGAGAGGAGCTGAGTCGCCGTGCACAGTACATCTGTAGGTCTGTCCCATACTGCCCCCAGGTGGCCGAGGCGTGTACACTAGAATGAGCGGCACAATGTGCGTTGAAGGAGAAAGTGTGACCAAAACAATTTCATTATTTTTTGTTCCATTTCATCACTGCATGTTCCTTTTCTTTTCTCTTTCCAGTCTGTGAAATTCTTCCAAAGCCTTTGTCCAAACTTGGTGAAGGTGTCCCAATACATTTGTCCAAACTCCATTTACTTGTCACTTCGAGGTGTCCCAATACTTTTGATCTGCCTACACCGCAGCTTAAGCAGCCAATCTCAACGGCAAGCCCAAGCACCCATCGGTCACGTGTTCCAATACTTTGGCTGACTTGAAAAGTGGGTGCCTTCAAGCAAAAGCGCCTCTGTCCTGAGTTGTTGAACACATTGCGATGTAAATACCTCGAAATAAAAGCTGGAATTCTGAACGTTTGTCTCGTATTCATCTTTTGATCTGAACCCCAAATGTCTTCAGTATACAACAAAAACAAAGGACCTTCCCGTTCTAAAACATTTGGCGGGGACTGTAGGAGGGCACGTTTCTCCTGAAAATGTCACGCTGGCCTTTTGCGAATGCTTGCTTGGCCATTGAAAGGCGGCAAGGATTAGTTGAGAAGAGAGAGGGGGAAAAGAAAGAACGAGAAGAGAAGTGTGTTACTTCTTGAAACCTGTTTCCAAGGGAGTTGCGTGTCTGTATGCACTTTTGCATTTTCAGACCAGTTGAAGTCCCACTAAAGCGCGGCGCTGCTTTGTTGTTAGCCTTGTTTTTAGCATTTTGGCACTGGCCTCGGAGACAAAACGATCAAAGCGTCGTTGCCGTTGTTGTTGCGTCGTCACTCGTCTTTATGCCCGCGATCAAAGCGTGACGCGTTTCAGTGCTCTCTGCGCTTTTTCTTTTGGAAATTCAATATTTGTAGCCATTAGTGTTAGCAAGACTCGCCGCTTGTCTTGACTATGGACGATTGATTTTTTTCCCTTTTTTTCCTTTCGAGGCGTTCTGTGATGTTTTCTCCTGCGAGCTTGCTGAGGCCTATTTTCTTTTCTTGCGCTTTCTGTGCATCCTCTCACTTCCTCATCTTGCCTCCCGCTGCTGCTGTTTTCCATCTCACCTGCTCTTCACCTTCACTTCTCATCCTCCTCTTTTTTTCTTTCAGCCTCCCCCTCTTCCTGCTCCTTCTCCTTGCAGGGAAGCAAAACGCTGCAGACCAAATCCCTGCTGAATTCGTACTACTCAGGTATACGCATGCACGCACACACAAACACACACACACTGGAGGGAAAAAAAGTGTTTTTCTTCCCTGTTGAGACATTCTTGGTGGGAAATTGGATGACGGGATCCCACCAGGATCACCTTTCAGCCTCCATAGCGTTTTATTTCTGTGCTGATTGGAACTCACAAGTTATGTACAGTTTCTTTTTTTTTCAATTAATGTTAGTATTTGGATTTTTTTTTAATACAGTGGAGCCCCGCTATTGGTGGGGCGATAGGGACCAACCCCAACTACAGTTAGAAAATATGCCATTAATCGACGCCCCTTTATAATTGCCACGAAAAATGTAAATAAAAATATATTATTTTTTTTTACAAAAAAATCTAGCAAATAGATTCATTTGCAGATGCCGAACCACAAATATGATGGGATCCACTATATATTTAATTACATTCAATTTTTTATATTTGTTTTTTCTGAACACATACTCTACTTGGAAAAAAAATGTTTTGAGTATATAAATGTTAAAAAAAACTTTAAATTGCTAATTGCATGTAATAAAAACATCCAGATGACGGGAGAGATTTTATGTCATTTTGGGTATTGAAGTTTCTGAATAATCATACTTGGGAAAACAAAATACTCATGAACACACACACACTGGAGAAAAGTGTTTTTCTTTTATGTCGATCCAGTTGGAAAATTGGACGACGGGATCCCACCAGGATTAACTGTCAGCACCCTAACTTTTTGGGTTTTTTTTTGGGGGGGGGGGGGTTAGCTTTGGTTTTTGACTATAATGGAAATTTTATGTAATGGCGGGCAGATCGATACACATCTGTGTCGAACTCAGTTGTGTACGCTCTATTTGTTGTATTTAAATTTTTCTTTTATTTGACTGTATTTTAGTATTTTGTTAGTCCTCATAGTTGCCTAAGTCGTTTTTAACTTGCTGTCACAATATCAATAAAAAATCAAATGTAGATTTTCAGTCATCAACAGGTTAAGGTTCATCCGTAAACATTCATTTGAGGCAACTAGACTCTTTTCTTTGTTTGTTGAAATTGTTGTGTTGTTTTTGGAAACAGTTGAAAAATGACTTAAGCAATTATGTTATGCCATTTCTTTTCAAGTCAAGTTTATTTGTTTTCTCCTTCATCACAAAAGAGTTTCAAAGGGCATCACAGGTGGCGATGATTGACGACACCCCCTAATCTAACCCCCCAATCAATTTATTTATTTATTTATTCACTTTTTATTATTGTTTTCTGAACACACATTGTACTTGGAAAAAAATAAAAGCTAAATAATCCAATTTAAATATTTCATAATAAAATATAAAAGGTAATTTGAATGAATATTTTTGTATCTATGGAATTGTACTTTCTGTACACTCTACCTGGAAAACCAAACTACTAATGTACACACACTAAAGAATAAAAAGTCAAAATTTCCGATCCCACCAGGCTCACCTGTCGGCCCCCTAAACCTTTTTTGTTTATGATGGTCCGTGAACTGTAATGTTAATTTAGCAGCTAAGACTGATACTTGTGGTGGTAAAAAAGAATTCATACTAACTCCGTGTTCCAGTGAAATTTTGAACCGCTCGATGAAATCACATCTCCTCGGTCGTCATGGCAACGGTGCGGAAAGTTATGCGTAGCGTGTCTGTCGGTCCTTGTTGTTTTGCTTATTGATTATTGTGATGTTGTCTTCCAGTGTCCAAAGAGTCGGTACCGGCCACCGCATCTCTGGGTGAGACAAAAGTCACCTTAGCATTAGCATTAGCATTCACGTCACGCTCTGTGTGTTTGTGTGTGTGTGTGTGTGTGTTTCCACAATTGAAACAGCATTGAAGGTGCCATTTTGTTTCTGTGATTTGGGACAGTTCCAGGCGTCATTCAAAGACAAACTTGTCCTCGAGATTTTGTCCAATTATTACCAAATTTGAACCATGTATACGAGACAGATGGACGACGCTAAATTCGGAGTACAGCGGTGCTTTGAGATACGAGTGAGCCGACGTAGCGGTTTTTCGGCATACGAGCCTTCGCCGGTCTGATTGTTTTGCTCTGACTTCCGAGCGCAAACTTGAGATACGAGCGTAGAAAACGGAGAATTACAAATTGTTTTATTTAAAACAAACACATAGCTTAGCCTTTAGTCGGCTAGCGTAATGCTAATGCTAACAGGAAACACTATAAGCAACGGATATTTGACGGTGCAGCAATACATTTTGACCTTCAATATCACAGGACTCGCAGTCATATATTCTTTATCTTCCGCGAGGAGCTGAGACGTCTGTACTGTCCGGACGTATCTCAAGGCGCCACTTTGCGGCGCGAGGTTTTGGTTATTACGTTTAGGTGGAACTTGACTGCAGACTGACGAGTCGCCATGAAACACCAAACGGATCCCGGAGCGTTGGAAGTGGTTTTGGTTTCCGAGGGAAAACTCGGACCTTCCGACACACTTCAGGTACTCGGAGCTGGAAAATTGAGCTGTGAGGACAAAGTCGTGATATGCGAAAGAGAAAGACGCGTGCACATTGAGGGATCAAAGTCGGGAGGGAGGGAGGAGGGAGGAGGGAGGCTAAATCCGCCATGCCGACCGAGCGCACTGGGATTTAGCTGTGTGTGTGTGTGTGTGTGTGTGTGGGGGGGGGTTACTGAATATACAAGTGTGGGTTTGTGTGTCCATGTGTTTTGAGGTGTGTTGTTGTGTGTGTTATGTTGTGTTTTGTGTGTGACGTGTTGTTTTGTGTGTGCGTGTCTTGTGTTTTGTGGTGTGTTGTGTGGCTTGTGAGTGACTTTGTGTGTCTGTGTTGTGTGTGTGTGTGTATCTGTGTGTTGTGTTTTTTGTGTGTGTCCCTGCTGTTTTGTTGCATTGTGTGTGAGAGAGTGTTTGTGTGTCAGTATTTGTACTTTTGTGTGTATGTCTTGTGTAGCGTTCTTTTGTCTGTGCGCATGTGTGCTTGCATCTGTGTGTTTTGTTGTCTTTTGTGCGTTTTGTGGTGTGTGCATATTTGGATGCGTTATGTTGTGTGTTGCACAGTGTGTGGCTTGTGACTGAGTTTACGTGTGCTGTAGTATTTGTTGTGTTGTTGAGTGTGCATGTGTGTGCGTGTTGACGTGCGCGTGTCGCGCAGCAACCGCCCGGCCGTCTTTGCGCCGGTGTCAGGCGTTCGACTCGGCCTCCTCGGCCGCACAACGATGGCGCAACTCCTCGGCGGGAAAGCGCGAGGACACGTCAGCGTTTCCCGCCGCGACAAACAGGACGCGCGCAGGGTTTGGCGCATCCACGGGGGGAGTTAACGCTAATGCGGTGCAAATCCCGGGGATCAGGACGAAGGCCGGCGTCTTTTATGCGAGAACACGTCTCGCGCTCGCGATTGATTTCCCTCGATGCCTCGTCAGAATTTTGTGTCGCTGCAAGGACGACCCGTCGCAAGTTTTCTGTGGCGACGCGGTGCAAAGTCACCCGAGCAGAAGAAAAGAACAAGAGGCCCGCTTGCACAGGTGCTGGAAGCTAAAAAAGTGCAAATAAACTACTTGGTTACTGTACTTAAGTCGATTCTTCAGGTTTCTGTTCTTTACTTGAGTATTTTTTTGACAACTTTCTAGCCTCCCCCCTAAAAAAAACAACACTATTTTTTGTGCCGTTTTGTACTAAAGCTTTATCCTCACGCGGGCGTGCTGGAGCCTATCACATCGATCATCGGGCAGGAGGCGGGGTACACCCTGAAACGGTCGCCAGCCAATCACATTCACACCGACGGGCAATTTTAGAGTCTTCAATGAACCTCGCACGCATGTTTTTGGGATGTGGGAGGAAACCGGAGTGCCCGGAGAAAAGCCACGCCG
Organism: Phycodurus eques; assembly: GCF_024500275.1. Lineage (NCBI taxonomy): Eukaryota > Metazoa > Chordata > Actinopteri > Syngnathiformes > Syngnathidae > Phycodurus > Phycodurus eques. The sequence continues at coordinate 29,199,315 of NC_084534.1, read as the reverse complement.
GCACGGGGAGAACACGCAAACGCCACACAGGCGGGGCCGGGGATTGAACCCCGGTCCTCAGAACTGGGAGGCAGACGCGCTAACCAGTCAACCACCGCTGCCGCCAAAAAGTAATGTAGTAACATAAATAGAATGTAAATTACTGTGAGAATGTGTGCGTTACTTGGCCACCAGGGGGCAGTGTAAGAAGAAGACTTATACAACTACTGTAAGTGACTCAGTAAACGGACTTTTTAAAAACAATTTTGCATAAAGAATATATATGCCTGTGAGTATTGTTAAATTATCAGTCTGCATGTATTGAGGCACCGTTTGTGTTCCAATATCTGTCGCTTAAAACGGCGCAACTGTCGATGCTATTCGTTGGCCCGTCTGTGGCTTTTTGCATTGTGTGTTAGCATTAAGCTCGTGGAAGGTCAAGTTTTGTGGTGGTTTTGAACACACTACTACATGGAGCAGTAGTTTTTTTTTTTTTTTACTTGAGTTCACTGTACAAATGTCTGAGATCAAATGTAAAAAAAAAAAAAATAGAAATCCTAAATAAATACAGTATTAAAATAGTACTTGAAAAATCTGCATTTATAGTACATGCAAGTATTTGTACTTGGTTACTCGGCAGTACTGAGGCCTGATGTGGGTTTGTTATTTCCACCAGGGACATCTTTGCCTTTGGAAGATGCTGCGTTTTTTTCCCCCCTTTCTTTCCCCCCCCGAATGGGCAATTATTCTCCCGCCGTCTCTTTCAGCATAGCATTAGCTGAATGCAGGGTGATTATAGCTAATGGCAGCCATTTTGTGTGGCTGTAATGTATCAGTGCTGGGTAATTGAAGGTGAGAGCGGGCTTGAGGCAGAGTCATTTTTAACCTTTATGCGCGGCCGCCCGGCGGAGACGCATCTTGACTCTCTGCTTACACAGCTTATACACTATTTGATATTATATATTACGCCTTACATTCACACCGCTTTCCTTTCCTTTCGCTGTCTCTTCTTCTTCTTCTTCTTTCCATCTTTTTTTGCTCTTTATCCTTCAAAAAATTGGGGGGGGGGGGGGGGGGGAAATCCTATTCTTGCACCATTAAGATAAACTCAAAGAAGTGTCTGTCAAATAGTGCCTCATTAACATAAAGAGTGAGGAGCGTCTGGGAAATAGCGCGCCATAAAAAGACATGCTACCTATCAGCGCTGGCAGGTGCAATCCGCTCACACACGCGCACACAGTGGCAGAGAGATGTCTGCAAGATGGCCAGTGTTGTGGAGCTGCTGCTCCGACTCCATTTCACGGCCGGCTCATCAAAAGGAGCGAAATAACCCGGCGGTTGCCATGGAGACCCCCGATCAACAGCCTTGAGTGCACTGTTACATTAAAGAGTGAAAATCATCAGGCAAATAGTGTGACATTAGGTTAAACAGTGAAAAGCTTCAGGCAAATAGTGCACTGTTAACTCGAGTGGAAAAAAGCTTCAGTCGAATAGCGCGCGGTCAAGTTAGAAAAAACAAAAAGCTCACGGTTAAGTCAAACAGCAACTTTGAAAAGCGGATTTATTGGATTGATTTTGCGGGTACTCATCAAACTTCGCCATCATTCACCATCCCAACGCAATGACAATTCGATTTCCCGCAATTGAGTCTGAGGCATCTGTTCAGTTTACGTGCTTCCAAATGTGGTCGCGATCGGACAAAATCTTCGGGACAAGGTTTGTCTTTGACGGATCCTTCAAAGTGGCCGAAAGGACACTGAAATGGCCGCTTCGAAGCAAAATGGCCGATTTCCTGTGTCTTTTCCGACATGACCTCTTAAGGCTTTTGTGTTGTCGGTTTATCTTTTGAATTCTAAGATTCTAAGATGTCATCGACGCTAAAAACCTTAAAAGCCTGCGTATCATCCGTACCACTGTCTACACGTACCGAACGGTTGTTGTTGTTGTCGTCGTCACGGTAACACTGACGCCATTTTGTCTTTCCGGACCGGCTCGACAGAGAGCGGCCAGCCGTCGCTCGCCCAGCCCTCGCTGACGCTGCAGAGCTTCCCGTACGGCGGGCGCGAGTCGGTGGAGCTCGCCTACCAAAGCGGTACGCCGCCCGCGCCGATCTCGCAAACCGGCGGGCAAAGCGGAGTGCCAGGAGCGCCCGACCTCAAAACTGTAACATTTAAAAAAAGCAAACCAAAAAAAAAAGTCAATCGTCAATTTTAGAGCGTCGAGTCTAGAATGGAAGCCATGTTACCAAATTGTATGATTTCATCCAGTAAAAAGGGAATCAAAGTGAGTTTTCATGGGTTTGAGTTGGCCAAAAGCTAGATTGTGATGTAAACCGCATGTGTTTGATCAACAGCAGAACCTCTGTTTACCAATTTAATTCATTCAGTGCCTTCGTTGGTAAACCGAGGTAATGTTTCCCATTGGAATGAATGGAAATGCAATTCATCCGTTCCGGCCGCAGACCAAAGTTACGTTTGCCTTTTTTTTTTTTTTTTAATTTAGGGCGAAAACACAATTATGCATGCGGTGCGTGTGACACATGCAGCCAATGAGGTTTACACGTTGCAAGAAATAACAAGGCAGTGAACCAAAAATAGGGCGTGCCGTCAACTCAGGTCATTCTTCTTGGAAAATTAAAGAGAGTAAAGAGAATTGTTTGTAAACCAAGGTTCCGCTGTATTTAAAGAGCTAAAGTTAGAAATGACTAAATAAGAGCAAAAAAATCACCGTAGCTTAAAAAAAAAAGGGTGAATTCTCCAATTTGTCAAATGATAAGATGAACAATGACGATTCCCTACAGTCCGACCTCTGATTGGTTCATTGAGTGCGACAGGCGTGTCCCTATACTTTTGTCCGTGTGCCGACCCTCAGGTCAGTTCCAGCCGGCCATCCGCGTGGCCGACCTCCTGCAGCACATCACGCAGATGAAATGCGGCCAAGGCTACGGATTCAAGGAGGAATACGAGGTGAACGGCAACAAGCAAGTTGCATTTGGGGAGATGCGAGTCGACAATCCATCGGAAAAATAACAGTTTTGTTTTTGTCTTTCATCTTTTTCATCTTTCAAGAATTTATTTGTTTACATCTTAAAAGAATGAACAGTAGTTGTAATCTTCCATGAAGTTGTATTTTGGGGCATTCAAAAGGAAACTTGTTTGGAAAAAAATAAATATTCTAATCATTAAAAAAAGACTAGATATATATATATATATATACTCCAAATATACTGTATAATACAAGTAAGTACATAATATTTGCCAACAAGTACCATGGAGGCACAGAAGGAGTTATTTCAGGGCAGGATTTCAAAATTCTGTGTTTCTGTTGAGAAAAGTGCAAAAGGTTTTGCTGTGCCATTCGTTAGCGTCGTGCGCGGCAAATATTCAGGCCACGTTTTCCGGCATCCCGGCGGCGTCCGGCCCGTATGTGCTCCCCGAATGCGCCGCTTTCCTACCTACGCCTTTTCAAACTGGAATTGTGAATTAGTGCGCGCGTGTGCTTCAGGCTCTGGCGGAGGGACAGACGGCGCCCTGGGAAACGGCCAAAAAAGACGAGAACCGCAACAAGAATCGCTATGGCAACATCATCGCTTGTGAGTACTGCCTCACTTTTTTCTTCTAGGGTTAGGGTTAGCATCACGTGTAAGTGATTGACAGTTTGACATGTCAACATGAAACTTGGTAGGGCCCCAAAAGGCACGAGAAGTCTGCCGTCTTGGTTTGAATTGTCCAGTTTAGGCTAAGTTGGCTCAGTTGCGCCCAACTGGATTTCAAATAACAAGACTGCCCCCAAAGCCAGTTTGACTTCTCAACATGAAATTTGGCAGATACGGTAAGGCAGGTGCGGGAAACCCGTTTTTGTCGTGGGCCACATTGTATTATTACATACATACAACAAATTGATGGATGCCTAGTTTTGAAATCAGAAGTCAAGGATAATGGTTTGTTCGACTTTTGTTCATGTTACTGTCAACAGAAAAAGCTTGCAATGTCTCAACGATACTATTTATTGTTATTATTTTATGAAAATTTGCTTTCGCGGGCCACATGAAATGACTTGGCGGGCCAGATTTGGCCCCCGGGCCTTGACTTTGCCACCTTTATCGCAGGTCGGCCCAAAGAAAAGTCTCGAGAAGCCGTGCTTGAAAACGAACTGGAAGTCTGCCATTTTCGGCTCAGTTGCTTTCGCTGGGGAAGTTTTTGAAAATTCACCCCTGGGAGCCCGTTTCACCGAGCAAGGCGAGATTTGGCGCAAATGTCTTTACACGAAGCAGACCGACAATAAAGTCTTGCCCGTAAGAGACAGAAAGTCTGTCACTTTGGTTTGAAGCGGCCATTTTCAGGGGTCTTTTCCTGTAATCCGTACCAAATTTGCAGCGTGTACACGAGACAGACGGGCGACGCCGAATCGTCAAATCTGTGAACGTGTCATCGTAACATGTAGGCTGAGCTTTGTGGCAAACTTTGCTGACTCGCCACAAAACACAAACCTCGCTTAACTCAGCCGCACACGCTCCCGTCTTGTTTTGTTTTTTTTCCCCCCTGAATTTGACCACGATTTAAGCGTAACGGTCACGTTCATGTCATAAAGTCATGGAAATAACGCAGGTAGGCAGATTCTGAATAGATGAACAGTTTGATGCGACTTGAGCGTGTGGAAATGCATGAAAGGGCGTTGCTCGTCACGCTGCTGCGTTGTGTGCGTCGACAAGTCGGAGCGGCGTTGTGCGACGCGCGTACATAATTAAAGGTCTCCGTGTCGCGTGCCGTGCCGCGGCGCCTCGACACGGAGACCTGAAGGCGCTCAAATGAAAGCGTGCAGAAATGAAATGAAATAAGCTGTCAAAGTCCGGACGGCCCGCAGGAATGATGATGAATTTGCTATTAGCGCAAATGTTTTAATTACCGGCCGCCCGGTAATGGAAAGTGTCCGTCTCGCACAAAAACTCATTTTCTAAAGAAAACGTCGTCAAAAGGCCCCCAAGGGAGGCCGCGCCAAAGCCATCAGACGACGCAGGAAAACATTTGGCTTGAACTCCACATCACCTTTTCCTTTTCATTCTTCATTGCTCCCCTTCCCCTTCTTCTTCCTTTTCTTCCTCTGGTGGAAGCTGAGCAAACGTTGAGTAAGATTCCAACTTTTCCCGCGTATTCATCTGCTGGTGCTTGCTAAACGCGGGGGGAAATCATTTGCTTGGAGCCTTCATGGGTGCAAAGGTGTTCTTAAATGCTCTTGGGATCCGTGCGCGCCATTTCTGTCCTCCCGGCTTCCTTTTTTTCTTCTTCCGTGTTCATGAAACCTCCCAAGGAGAGCGATTTGTCTGATTTTGTCATTTCTTTCTTCAGCTCTTGAAATCTTTTCATGTAATTTGATTAATAACACGAAAGACACATCAATACATATATTTATAATTTGGGGGTTAGGGTTACCATTAATAAACTGTCCTTACTGTATAATGAGAGCAATAAAGACAGTTTCATGAAAATGCTGCGAGTGAGTTGCACATCGTCCTCGTGTTACCCTTGGAACGTTGTGCATTAATGATCCCAACTACTCACTGACGCCATTGCACTCTTGTCTTCGTACAATGGGAATAACGGTCAACACATGCAATAGTTTTCACAAATTCGGACATATTTGTTCTCATCTCAGAAATAATGACAACATTTATTTCCTGTGAATGCAAAATGGCTGCCTCAACCTGACACTTCCGTGCATAGCTCCCCGGACATTTAGGGTTATTTCGGTCATTTTCAGCCGTTCTTTGGAGTGTTTTTTGTTTTCAAATTCAGCCCCCAAAGCTAGTTTAACGTACCAATGTGAAATTTGGTAGACATGTCGGTCATGAGTAGACCCACAAAAAAGTCAAAAGGCCCACGAAGTCGCCCTCTACGGTTTGAAGCGGCCACATGAAGATGAACAGGATTCTTCTTCATTCCACTGTTGCGTGCGCGTGTGTGTGCGCGCGTGTGTTTGCGCGTGTCAACATTCCGAGTTGTTTGACACATCAGCTGGAGGGAGCTGTGGACTTAATAGGCTATTACACACTTTAATACCCTTCACCACACACACGCGCCACACGCACGGAAGCCTGTTGTCGGCGGATGGATACGTGCTACGCACGCCACACAAACAAGTGTGCGCGCACGCACAGCAGCCAGTCTATTAAACTCGCGAACGCCTCCAGCTTGGACGACTCGGCGGCGAGTTAACTGATTAGCGAGATCCATGACGGACGCAAACGGAGAAGATGAGGAGAGCGTATGCGTGCGTGTGCGTGTGCGTGTGCGTGTGCGTGCGCGTGTGTTTTAAAGATTTGGGCCGAGGAGGCTAAAAAAAAAAAAGAGTGTTGTTCAGCACTTCCAAGCTTTTTCAAATAAACTTCATCACTTCGCCGTGTAAACACTGGGGTCAGCGCCAGTCCAATTTTTCCTCCGCTATAGTCGTCGGGGAATGACGCTAGGGACTTTTTTCCCGAAAGGGAATATTTAAAAAAAAAAAAAAAAAAAAAAAAAAGAGGTGAGAGGAGCTCAAGGAGCTCGAGGAGGTCGAGGAGGTCGAGGAGGAGAGCGAGGCTCGCGCGGTAATGACTGAATGGACTCTCCAACTCAACTCCACAACGGCAGCTTCCGAATACGCTCTGTGCATCGAACACTTCTGCACCCGCAGAGATTAGAATCGTCGGCGCCGTCGGCTGTCGCTAAAAACGATACATGGACCAAAACGTGGTCGTATATACAAGCGGTACGTCGTAAGCTGATAGAATACGTACGAAGTCGGACATGAACGGCAGCAAGAAGAGTCAGTTATATCGCTGTTATATGTAGCAACAAAAAGTCCTGACTTTATTCAGAAACAGTCGCCATAAAAGCAGAATATTGTCGCTGTTGGGTGGAAAACCCCCATATGTCCGAATATGGTCACATTCATATTTGGGGAAAGAGCAATACTATTGGTCTGGCCCCACTTGGTCTATTGTTTATAGGCAATCTTAATTTGAGGACCAAATTGATGTTGTATAAGATGATAACGAAGCCGATCTCGGAGTAACGAACTTTTACTTCAAGAATTCAGTCAATCGATCAGAAAATCGACAAAAATGTGAATCTTTCTTTTCCAAAGTGAACGCAGATGTTTGCAAATGTCTTTCATGGAGGACTACAGAAATCAGAGAATATTTCTTGTTGAAATTCAGATGATTTGGACAATTTCAAGTTGAACAAGGTCTCGAAACGATTAATCGAAGATCCAAATAGTTGCCAGTCACTTTGATGATCCATTAGGTGTTGATTAATTCATGAATTGTTTCACTTCATCACTATGGAGAATCAAATTGAATCGTTTTTTTTGTTTTTTTTTACCGCGTAACATTACAAACGTCTCGACGCCGGCAGATCGCCAGACCTTTGCCCAATTTGGCAAATTTGGCGCTCGTGGCTGAGAGGAGAAGCATCGAAGTTTGAAACTAAGTCTTGGCTCTCAAGGTGAACTAGTGGACTATGTGAAACTCTTGAAGGCACTCTAAGTCGTTTATGCGCACGCGCACACACACAACCAAAGATGTGGACTTTGTCCAGCTCTTCTGCTGTTTTGGAGCCAGCACCTCCTGCCAACTCGGCCCAATTAGAGGCTGCCCTCCCTGGGCTGGAGAGGAGCGGAGCGCCGCCTCGCCCCGGGCTTCTCCGCGCAGGTCGCTGCGGTGTTATGACAGCTTCTGACACCGGCCCCGCAAAATTACCAGTCGGCGGCGCGGCGGACTAATGGGGCGGCGGCGCGGGGATGCGACGAGCTCGATGAGGAAGGGAGGAACCCGAGGAGGGCGAGCGACCCGGTTTGGCCATTAAGCGAACCGAAAAGTCCCTGCAAAGTGAAAATAGATGTCTTGTAAATTGGACAGCACAGCACAGCAAAGAGTGTTATTAACCACCATGCCCAATTTGAATGACTTGGGGGGCAAAAAGGCAATACGGCTAACCGCGTCGTCACAGGGCTTTTCCACACCACGACAACGAGGCGCTCTAACGGGGCCACGCAAGCGCGAAGCCCTGGTCCACATGCCGGCCGTCACGTCGGACTTAAAAAAAATACAATACAATTCCTTCTCTCTCGTCCGCCTTTCTCCGCGTGACGGGCGTGCACTCGCGGCCGACAACGAGGCTCTCTAAAGCGCCAAGGCGCTCAAGTTCTTATTTAGTGGGGGAGGGGCGACGTCCAAGTTTTAGCCACGCCCAAAAAACAAGAAAAACAAAAACAGCTCGATGCTAAACAATTCATGACTACATAGTTCTCCTTCTCAGCAATTGTCTTCAAAGATGCGGACCGTATTCCCAGCAACCTCCACTACAGCGCAGATCAGCAAGAGGAAGTCTGCCATTTTGCTCGTCTAAAGCGTTGGCGTTGGCGCTTTGTGGGTCGGCGTAACTTTAGGCCTGTTGTGTGTTGTTTGCGGTGTTATCTGACCCCACAGACGATCACACCAGAGTGCGACTGCAGCTGCTGGACGGAGAGCCTCACTCCGACTACATCAACGCCAACTTCATTGACGTGAGTTCAAGTTCACTCGCCACTTTCGCTGAGCAACATTACATTTGGTCGATGCAGCCAACGTTAGTAAAGCCACCAAAAAGTCCGAAAAGCCGTGCCTGAAAGGAAAGGGCAAGTCTGCCGTTTTGGTTCCAGTGTCCTTACTTGTTTGGCAGACATGTCGATTAGGATTAGATCCACAAAAAAGTCTTAAGACGCCATGCTCGAAAATGTACAGGAAGTCTGCCATTTTGTTTGACAGTGGCCCTTGTAGGGTCATGTTGGCCATTTCTCCGACAGATTTATTTGTTTGAATTCAGCCCCATGTGACTTAGCAACGTGAAATCGACTAAACATGTCTACCTAGAGTCGACCCACAAAAAAGCTCTGCCAGTTTGGTTTCCGGGGACTGTTTTAGTGTCCTTCCAAGACTAACTTTTCCTAATTTTGTTCGATTGCTTCTACATTTGTCGCACGCGTACTCGGCATATGGACGACGCTTCATTGAAAATATGTTTACTCTTTACCCTTGAATGGAAAATATGGATAATAACATGTTTAATGAGACCAGGAGGCGGAAGGTGACCAGGGGAAAGGATATGAGGAGGACGTCCGCGATAACAAACAAATGTGCTCTTCTTGGAAATGAGAAAATTAAAACCCCAACAATATACAGCACCCCCCCCCCCCCCCCACCCGAGCGCACTGCGATAATAATAATACTAATAATAATAATAAAAGCCTTCTCAGAGCAGGTTTTTAATGAAAATGTGCAATGATAAATGTTCTCATCTCTGACGTGAGGATGAGGAGGGCGAGGACGACGTGCGCTCGTCACTCCCACATGTCCCGTGCAAGGAAAATGAAGCCCGCTATTATTTAATATGATATTTACGCATGAATACAACCTTGACTTGTGCAGCCGGGAGGCAGAAGATGACTTGAAGATAATTAAGAGAGGAAATTGAGATGCAGGAAGGATACGCGAGCTTTAAATATGAAAACAATTCATTTCACTTCTCGATGTTGTTGAACTAACTTAGCATTAACGACTGCACACTGTACTAGAATGAAAGAAACATGCACGCTATTCCGTGAACAATAAATCCCTTTTTCACCAGAGAGAAGCGACACGGCCTCGGTAGAAGTCGCAAGCTTCCGATGGAACGTCCGCGTCTTTTATCGCTCCAACGCAAGCACTCGCTCGGCTACGTAGAACAGACGACTCGGAATTACAACTGGCTTTTTGATTTTACGGAAACTTTGCTTCACCCGAGGATACGCGACGCAAGCACGCAGCGAGCTAGCATTTGAAAAGTGGAAGACAGGCTGTTTTATGACTGACAGCACTTTGGTGATTTGGATGCAGATTCCCTTAAAATGACAGTTGAAAATGTTTTTCCATTTTGAATCCATTGTGGTGCTGTTTAGAGCCCAAATGTCCCAATGTTTATGGACCTGACCTGAAGATATATCAATGCTGCTAGAAACGTAACGACGTAGTTTATAGAGTGAAAAGGGTGCGTAAACCGAGCTCATTCACGTAGGGTTATTATTGTTGAGCCAAAGCAACGATTTTATATTTGAAAAACCTCTCGGTAAACCACCAAACAAAAATAATCATCAAACGGATGAATCCACGGCACGGTGGACGTACATCTGCCTCACAGTTCTAGTGACCGGGGTTCAAATCCCGGCCCCGCCCGTGTGGAGTTTGCATGTTCTCCTCGTGCCGGCGTGGCTTTTCTCCGGGTACTCCGCTTTCCTCCCGCATCCCAAAAACACGCACGCGAGGTTGACTGAAGACTCTAAATTGCCCGTAGGCGTGAATGTGAGTGCGAATGGTTGTTTGTTTCTGTGTGCCCTGCGATCGGCCGGCGACCGGTTCGGGGCGTACCCCGCCTCCCTCCCGAAGATAGCTGGGATAGGCTCCGGCACGCCCGCGACCCGCGTGAGGACAAGCGGAAAAGAAAACGGATGGATGGATGATGGATGGATGGATGGATGAAACCTGAAAAAATGTTCTTGTCTCAATTTAGTCACAAATGTACGAAAGCTGACTCGTTGCGGTGTCGTGTGGATACGCAACTTTGGCCAACCTTCTGCCATCCCATGGAAGAACGTTTCATTGTGCTGCTTAGCACAATACGTACGACATATTCCACGAGCGAAGATAGAACAGCAAATATATATTTCTGATGAGTAAAAAAATTTTATAAAGTCATTGTATTACAACAACAACTCTAATAATTAATGATAATTGATGTATCTATATACCTGTGTACACTATTTTCTTAAACAGGGCATCACATAAATCATTGTATTCAATGAAAAATACTTTCATCAAGTGAAAGAAAATATGGTAAACTAAAAAGAATTAACAATGTTCAAATAAAATGAAAAAAGTCAATAGTGTGTAAATGATTCAGATAAATAATACTTGAAAACATCCACCATTTGGCAGTCAGGTGACCGTCACGCAACGGAGCGGACGAGAGCGCTTTTGAATGGCGTTAAAGCGTTTTGTTTTGTGCGTCTCTCAGGGATACCACCGGCCCAGACATTACATCGCCACGCAAGGTAATTCCAGTTCAACCACGCCGTTCGTCTGTCTGTGCGTGCGTGCGTGTGCGCGTGCGTGTGCGCTCGTTGCCGTCCTTTTGGACGGGATCGTCATGAACGGATGGAGACTGGACCCGAGAGCAGGCGGAGGTTGAGAGGTTGTGATGAATAGTTTCTTGAAAAAGGGAAAGGTAGATGGTCCTTGAGGTGCGCCGGCGGGCTGCGGAGGCAGGAAATGCGTGGCAGGCGGCTGGTTTGGCGACCGACGCGGAGGCAACACCGAGGACAAGGGGAGGCACGGAGGTCAGAAAGGAGACGAGGAATCGAGTAGCTTACGTGGAGACCGGGGAGCCGTCGTACCGCTGGAGTAGCTCTAATACTTTACTTGGCAAGCTTTCAATGCAGGTGGCAACCAGGGCAGATTGGTGGCAGGTGCGCGGCCGAGGAAGGTGCTGGAAAAAGAGAGGGGAGGGGAGAGCCCGCAAAGCGCCACCCAGGCTCCAGCAGCAGAACTGCAGGATGGCTCATGACAGAGAAGCTAGTACCGCAACCTTCTAAATTTAAACCGCCTGGACTGATTCCCAAAAAAAGGGCGGGGGGGGGAATCCCCTTGACAAATTTAAGAGCGCACAGCTACACTTTTCATGTGTGCGCACGTGTGTGTGTTTTTGTATCGGATGTTCGTGCATGTGTGCTACACGTGTGTTTCGTTTCACGTGGGCAACTCTCGGTAGAGCGGCTCGTCAGCGGTTGGAATCCCAAAGTGCCCTCGGGCAAGACACTGACCCCCAAATTGCTTCCAGGTGGCCATTGGAAATGAGAAACGGTTCTCAATTGCCTTACTTGGTGAAACAAACAAAGGAGTGTGTGTGTGTGTGTGCCAGTTTATGCACAGTTGTGTGTTTCATCCAAATGTGTGTTTGTTTTTGAGCATGTGTGTGTTTCATGCATGCATGGCTTGTTTGTGTGCGTGCGTGTTTCATGTGAGTGTATGTGTTTAGGTGTGTGTGTGTGTGTCTTTATTGTATGCTGTGTCTTTGATATTTTTGTGTGTGCGCGCATCAGGGCCCATGCAGGAGACGGTGAGGGATTTCTGGAGGATGGTGTGGCAGGAGAACTCGGCCTCTATCGTCATGGTGACCAACCTGGTGGAGGTGGGCAGGGTGAGTTGTTCAGACTAATGCTAATGTTAAAATGATAATGTCGTAACAGCGTTATGAACATTATACAATGAAAGAACAGATTGGATTCCAATTTTTAACTCGGGGGGGGGGGGGGGAAAGTCATCTCGACCTCGTTTGAAAGCCTCATTTGGAGCCGTAACCCGTTTGCGTGTTCAGGTCAAGTGCGTCCGCTACTGGCCTGACGAGACGGAAGTTTACGGCGACGTGAAAGTCACCCTGGTGGAGACGGAGCCGCTGGCCGAGTACGTCGTGCGAACGTTCACCGTGCAGAAGGTAAACAACACCACACGCCGTCGTTATATACGTACGCGTAGATTCAACTTTTGTAATTTGTAATTTGACAGTACTGTATATGTTCTATACTGGCGCCTCTTATTTTTTCTGCTTAGAATGTCGAGCTGGTTAGATGTGTGTGTGTGTGTGTGCGTGCGTGCGTGCGTGCTGCGTTCACTTGCACTTGAGCCGCTTACCGAGATGACTCAACGTCAGCTCATTTAGCACCATGCTAATCCTCACCACCTCCACATTTTTGGCTGTGTGTGCGCGTTGTATGTGGCGAATGTGTGTGTGCGCGTGTGTTGGTGTGCGTGTGTTTTTGCATTTGTTTGTGTGCGTGCGGATGCACGTGCGTGTTTTTGTGTGCATGTGCGTTTGTTTGAGTGGGTGTGCAGGTGTGCATTTTTTTAAATTTGTGTCTGTATATGCATTTGTGTATTTGTGTCTGCGTTTGCACATGTTTGTGGTGTGGATGCATTTATTTGTGCGCGTGTGTCTGTGTGTGTGTGTGTGTGTGTGTGTGTGAGTGCGCGCTAATATGCCAAAGAAAGTCTCTGTGATTTTTGTGGTGTTTTGTGAGCGCGACATCAAAAGCCGCGAAGGAGGTGTGACGTTGATCACCTGCCGAAGTCTTTTAATTGCAACGCGGCTCTCGACGAAAAGGTTTTCATTCAAAGCTAATCCGCTGGGAGATTAAGGAGCGCGAGAACGTGGCGGAGTGAGACATCGCTCGGGAAGCGGCGGGGGGACATCTTTGCAATTGGCACGCCGCCTTTGTCACGAGGTCAAAAAGGTCAAATAAGAACCTACTTTGTTCTATGAACATAAGCACTAATATCTTTGTCCTACGCAACTAAAAAAAAAAAATACTGGTTAGTACGCTAACTCCAGACAGTCATTTCCTTAGTTAGTTAGTTAGTATGTTTGTTGGTTATTCGTTAGATGTTATTTTGTTTTGCTTTATCAGATACAGTAGTAGGTTCCTCAGTTAGTCAGTCAGTCAGTTAGTTAGTTCATTTGTAAGTCGGTCAGTTGGCCGTCGGTTAGTTATCACTAAGCTATTTTAGGTTGTTCTTGTTAAATAGTTGGTTCCTTAGTTAGTTAATTGGTTAGATCATTTTAGGTGGTTGGTTCCCTAGTTAGCAAGTTGGTTGGCTGGTTAGATGCTTTCTTAGATAGGTGGTTAGTTTCTGAGCTTGATATGTATCTGATTAGTTAGTTCCTTTGCCATTTGGTAAATTAGTGATGAGTGATTATTTGATGGCTGCACAGTTATTTAATGAGCTAGTTTGGTTTTTATTATAATGTTATTTCATTGGATCTTTTGTGAGCTAGTTAGTGTGTTAGTCATTTACTCAGTCGGATAGTTTATTAGCTAGTAAGTTAGCTACCAAGTGTGTTAGTGGATAGTTTGCCATTTAGATGATTTATTAATGAGGTAGGTAGATAGATAGTTGCCTAGTTAGGCCTATGGTTAGTTACGGAAAAAGGTTTCTAGTAATATAACAAAATGTAATGCAAAGATCAGTCCAGAGCAGCTGCTCCACGTTTTCTCGGGTTATGGTGTTTATTATATTTTATGTTCCTTGCACCGACATCATCATCCTCATCATCGTCGTCCTCATCCCCGCCTGCAGTTCCCCGGGGGGGAGGTCCATAGATTTTCCAACATTTGCGAAGAGACGTTTGCGAGAGGAAGAGCGAGACGCCGGCATCATTTCTTTCTTCTTTTTCTTTTTTTTTTCTCCTCCTCCCCGGTGGATCCATACCACCGCACGCCTCCCTCCTCAATAATTCACCAGGATCGATTCTACCCGCAGAGCTGTAGACCGAGCGGGTCCTCAAAGGAGAGGGTCTCGTCCTCTCTCACTTCAGGGTCTCTCGGGTCATTGTAGCCCCGCCCTCCCCCGAGCTCAGGTGGAGGATGGAGCGATGAGCAGGCGCAACCCCCACAGAGGACAAATGCAAGGTTACAAGTGCAGAAAAGCAAGAAAACCAAAAATAATGCAATGGACTTTTGAAAAGAAAACACTGAAGGACACCACTACACCGCAAACCTTTCTGTGGATTTGGATGTACAAGAATTCGATGACCTAGTAATCGTGATGCAGTAGCGCAGGGGTGTTAAAATTAAACTTGGTTTTGTCGCGGGCCACATCGTCGTCATGGTTTCCCCTGTGAAACCTTAATAAGTGGAGGATCGCCTCACATGTACGCAATAAATGGAAGTTCTGAAAAAAGAAAACTGTTCAAGTATTATTCCATTTCTTTTGAAAGTGGTATTGTTAACAAAATATGCTTGCGATATCTCAGAATTCTTTCAAGTTATTGACAATGAGCAATTTGGTATTTTAGCTAGAAACATGAAGTCAACGCAAATGATTTGATTTCGCGGGTTACATAAAGTGATGTGGCGGGCCAGATCTGGCCCCGCGGCCTTGGGTTTGGCAGCTGTGCAGTAGCACCTTGAGATAGGAGTGACCGGACGAGAGCTTTTTGAGAAATTTGCCCAAGTCAAGTCAAGTTTGTTTGTTTCGCCCTGAAACACAAGAGAGTCTCAAAGGGCTTCCGCAGGCCCGCAGTTGACAAAGATGGACCACATCCCCTCAACTAAGGCAAGGAAATACACAAAACCCCATTTGGGGAGAAAAGAAGAAACATTGAGAAGGGACCGCAGATGGAGCCTGGAGCAATCCCATTTCCAGGATGACCAGGCTGCGATGGATGTCGAGTGGGCAACATTTATCACATCGTTTGGCGCTGTACTCTGTAAATAACCAGGTCATAGGAATCCATTTAAAGCGTTGGCACCTTCAGGAAAGTAGTTCTTCCCCAGGAATTGTAGATTGATTAAAAACAAATGAATAGTGTTAGGAATGTGCTAAAGGACAGTATGATACCACTGGGCAGGAGAAAAAAAGGATTTTAACTTCATGTCCTGGGTGGACTCTTCCCGGCTCAAGAATCGAGTACTTTCGTACTTTAAACACAGGTCAACTTCTCACAACTGACTCAGTACACTTCTGTGCCCTAATTGAGCACAGTTTAGTTCATTAATTATAGTTTATTTTATGATATTATCAACGGTCCATACAATACATAGAGGGGGCAAGAGATTTTTGGTTTTCAAATGTCTCAAGTATTTTTTTCACCTCGCAATATACATCCCCATTTGCAGGTTTACAAAAAAAATCGCAATGTCATTTTCTCCCAATATCGTGCAGCCGGTGGTTTACTAACTTGAATTTCACAGACAAGCCGGGCGAGACCCTCTTCCACGCCTCCCTGTTGAGAAACGTACTCGACGAAAATATCCGTCGGTGGCAGTAAGCGGTCGCACTCCAGTTGACGAACGTAAACCCCCACGGCAATAACCGAATAACTAATTCCAGCTTCTGTTGTCTGTAATCCTGACGTGATTTTTGTTGTCATATTTTCTAATAATAATAATTCCTTCCAGAAGGGTCACCACGAGCTGCGGGAGCTGCGCCAGTTCCACTTCACCAGCTGGCCCGACCACGGCGTTCCGTGCTACGCCACCGGGCTGCTGGGCTTCATCCGCCAGGTCAAGTTCCTCAACCCGCCCGACGCCGGCCCCATCGTGGCACACTGCAGGTGCGACTACGCACACGTCGTACCGAGCGGACCCGGAGCGCAGTACGCCGGGTCTCCCGACGAACACGACGGCCGCTGTAAACGTAAAGCCGCCAATTGTTTACTGGGAAACACCAAAAGTTGTCTTTCTAGTCTGTTCCTTGCAAAGGAGTGAAGAAATTGTGCAGAGCAGACCCGGAATGCAGCACACAAGATCTCCTGCCTAACGCAGCAGCTTCTATCGCATTGACGCTGGGAGTTTCCTCGTGATCGCAAACAGACGTTTGTGAGCTAGGCAGAAGAGCTCGTTTACTGCATTCCGCGTCTGCGCCGTACAATCTTCCTTGCGCGGAAATAAACCATAAAGACAACTCTTGGTGTTTCCCAAAAAGCAATTGTTCGTTTGTGATCACGAGGCGGAGCCAAACGTGACGGCAGTTACTTTGTTAGTCAGAGGACCGCCTTCCCCCGCCCGCCCTTCCGCCTTCCGTGTCTGCGCTGCACAATTTGTCCTCTCCCCTGCATGGATGAAACTGTAACCAACGCTTGATGTTGCCCAGTAAACAATTGTATGTTTGTGATGTCAATGTAAAGTATGAGAGCGACGACAGCCGCCGTGCTAGTCGGAAGTCCGCGCGTCGTGCGTCTGCGCTTCACAAGTGCTGCACTTCCTTGCGCCAACTTGTGGTGTTTCCCAGGAAACAATTCAATGTTTGTGATGTCAATGTTGAGTAAATGTGTGACGGCTGCTTCCACGCTCATCTGAAGACCTTGTTCACTGACCTGGACATTCTCTCCTCTTTCCTGCAGTATTTGTCGAGTCGCCCGCACTTTTTCATCCCTTGACAACGTAAAAATGTCTAATTGTTTCAACACGCACACACACAGTGTTGCCGAGTCGACATTAATCACTCAGGTGACAGGTTATCTGCAGAGGCTCTCGCTTCCTCCCTCCTCCTCTTCCCCTCTTTCTGTCCTCTGTCCTCATTGCATCTCTTCTTCTCACACCTCCCTTCTCATCCATCTATCCGTCCATCCGTTAATCAATCCATCCGTCTCCCTCATGTGTCCCTCCATCGCTCAGGATGTGTCATCGAAACACTGTCTCCGTTGCGTGTGTATTTGTGTGTGTGTGTGTGTGTGCGTGCACGTCAATATGTCGGATATTGCGTGTGACAGCTTTCCAGTTTAACAGCGAGAACAAAAGTACAACAACGATGAAACGAATCATCGCGGTACGTAACACAAAATCAAATTAGAATAGTTGTAAAATTGTTTTGGGGGAGCTGGAATACAAGACCCCAATTCCAATGAAGTTGGGACATTGTGTTAAACAAATAAAAACAGACGACAGCTATTTGCAAATCGTGTTCGACCTATATTGAATTGAATACACTACGAAGACGAGATATTTCATGTGCAAACTGATCAACTTGATTGTTTTTAGCAAATAATCATGAACTTCGAATTTGATGGCTGCAACACGTTCCAAAAAAGCTGGGACAGGCTCATGTTTACCGCTGTGTGACATCACCTTTTTCTTTTAACAACATTTAATAAAACGGTTGGGAACTGAGGACAATAATTGTTGAAGCTTTGGAGGTGGAATTCTTTCCTAATCTCGCTCGATGTACAGCTTCTGCCGCTCAACAGTCCGGGGTCTCCGTTGTCGTATTTTACGCTTCATAATACGCCACGCATTTTCAATGGGAGACGGACGGGTCTGGACTGCAGGCAGGCCACTCGAGTACCCGCCCATCTTTTACTACGAAGCCACACTGTTGTAACACGTGCAGAATGTGGTTTGGCATCGTCTTGCTGAAATAAGCAGGGGCGTCCGTGAAAAAGACGTCGCTTGGATGGCAGCGTATGTTTCTCCAAAACCTTTGTGTACATTAATGGTGCCTATTTTCTCACGCACTTGTTCACAAAGAGGTGAACCTCGCCCCGTCTTTGCTTGTGAATGAGTGAGCAATTCAGGGAAGCTCCTTTTCTACCCAATCACGGCACCCACCTGTTCCCAATTGGCTTGTTCACCTGTGGGATTTTCCAAACACGTGTTTGATGAGCATTCCTCAACTTTCTCACTTTTTGCCACCTGTCCCAGGTTTTTTGGAACGTGTTGCAGCCATCAAATTCGAAGTTCATGATTTATTTTCTAAAAACAATCAAGTTGATCAGTTTGAACATGAAATATCTTGTCTTTGTAGTGTATTCAATTCAATATAGATCGAACATGATTTGCAAATCATTGTATTCTGTTTTTATTTATGTTTAACACAACGTCCCAACTTCATTGGAAAAAAGCGGAAAGTGCAAGCACAAAAGCATAATTCACTCCGAGGTCGGCAACGTGAAATGATGGTGACCGGATGTTGTGAAGTCCGCGTGTCAGAAAGTCACTCAAAAGTCACATTTTGGCTAACGATACAAATGATAATTCGACCGAGCGATGGCACAAAACTCGAAAACTTGCCAATGTGCCACTTTGTACAGTTGTAAAACAAATAAGTCAAGTGAGTCTCATGTTGTTGTTTTTTCCCCGTCAGCGCGGGGGCGGGCCGGACAGGCTGCTTCATTGCTGTGGACATTATGCTGGACATGGCGGAGAACGAGGGCGTGGTCGATATCTTCAACTGCATCCGCGAGCTCAGGTCACAAAGGGTCAACATGGTGCAGACCGAGGTGAGGACTGGAAACTGAAAAGGACGAAATGGAGCTGAAAATTTCCATTTGAACTAAAATGGAAGACTTCCTGTGTCTTTTGAGGCGTGGCTTCTTGAGACCTTTTTGTGGGTCTACTCTTGACAGACAAGTCAACCAAATTTCACGTTGCTAATTCAAACAGGCTTCTGGGGCCGAATTTTCCAAATATTCAAGGACCCCAGGAAATGGTTTCAAGTGAAGTCATGAACGCAGGAGCAGGAGCACCCTTCAAGGCAGAAGAATCTTTCCTTTCTTTTCCGCCGCTTAGTGATATTGTAGGTTGATTTATTTGTCTGAGCAGCCTCTGTAACATGTTTTCATTTGAAATGTGGACGTTTCATTTGAAAAGAGGGAAGTATGTCAGATTTCATATCTGGAGTGGACCTATTTATTTCATTTTTGGGACTGCTGTAATGTATCGGCAAAGGGATATGTTGTAACGGGGAATCGGAATCGTTATTCTCTCTCCGTGTGACGTTCTTTCACTCACGGCTTTCGACTTGAGATTAAACCCGAACTCGAGCGCTGTTACAATATGCATAAATAATTTGGCGGATCATCTCTTCGAGGGGGAGCGGCGGTGGCGGCCGGCGGCGGGACGGCTAGGGGGGCTTCCCGGCGTTTGCTGGGACGGAGGCCGGCGCGAACAACAAGCACCTCTCGCCCGATAGATCGCGAGGCGACGCTCGGGGCTACGCCGTAACCTTGGGTGGAACTCGGGGCACCAGTATTTTTTGTGACGTACCCGCATGGTCACGTGGGTCACGCGTCTAACCAGGTGCGTTTCTACTTTGAATGAGGAAGCGGCGCGCTGTCGTCTGACCGTTAGCAAGCAGCCTGACTAAGCGGCGTGGCTGCGGATAGCCGGCCCAACACTCAATTTTAAAGGCAACGGCTTCTTAATTTTATCGACCACGACGATATCGAGGCACTTTTAATTGTGTGTTACATCGCTATTGCTAAGTCAAACTTGCAGCAGGGGCAGAATTTTCCAAAACTTCAAGGACCCCCTTGAAAAAAAAACCTAAAATCACCACTTCAAACCAAAATGTGTCTTATGGGGCAAGGCTTCTCGATACTTTTTTTGTGCGTCTACTCATCATAGACATGCCTCCCAAATTTCATGTTGCTAAGTCCAACTAGCTTTTGGGGCCGAATTGTCCAAAACTTCCCGCGGTGCTACCGAGCCAATTTTTGTGGGTTTACAGACACGATACCTACCAAATGGAAATTTGGTGAGGTTTCTTTTCGTATGGGAAAGTCATAATAAAGGCCTAAGGATGAAGAAATCCGATTGAGATTTAGTAGCAAAAAGGACCAATGCCAAATGCCAGACTGGCTCTGTCTAATCGAGCATGGCTTCCTGAGACTTTCTCGTAGGTCGACCTATGATCAACGAGTCGACCAAATTTGATCTTGCTAAGTGAAAGTGGCTTTGGGGGCTGAATTTATTTTGAATCTAAATCTTCATTTTTACGACATGTAAATTGCGCCTGTACGAACTGGCTTGCAAGACTTGGTGATCTTTTGGAGTATGGAAAAGCCCTCAAAGGATGAAGAAGTGATCAAATGTACAAATTCTTCTAAGGACCCCTGAAAACGGCCGAAAGGACCCTACCATGTCTGCTTCAAAGCAAAATGCAAGACATCCTGCGTCTTTTATTCTTTTTTTCCCCCTTCGTGTGCAGATAGAAGCTGAGCTAATCCGTCGCTTTGGCACTTTATTTGAATCAATACTTACTTGAAACCTTTGACGTCACCTCCAGAACAGAACACACTCGCTGCATGACAGCCGTGAACAAATTGCTCGTGAATGGTGTGTGCGTGTGTGCGTTAACTGAGTGGGAGTCATTTGTGTCAGTGTCGAGGCTGCCGGATGCTTCTCTAATCCTCGTCTAAACTGCACAGAGCAATTAATCTTTTAAAAGGCTGAGAGGTGGAGGAGTGTGTCGTGTGTGTGCGCGTGTGTGTGGAGTGTCACGGGCGCAGACAATGGCCTGGAGGTGAAGTGATTTTTTAAAGTCTCCCCTCCACCGAGGCCACAATCAACATTCAGCACAGCGAAGTTACAACAACAGATGCGCTGGTGTAAAGTGGGCCGCGAGGGCGGCGACATTAGCATGCGGCGTGCCGGGTCGAGCACAAAGAGCGTGCTTGATCCCCGGCGCGGAAACATTGCAGCGCTCCTTCATTTTAATTCACTGGCAAAGTCTGCAAAGGGGAGCCAACAATGACTTGCAAAAATCACTCACAACAGTTCCTTTTTGCAGTCGCGCCGGAAGTGGCCAAAAGGAGCCCAAATTGGCCACTTCCAAAGCAAAACGGCAGACGTCCTGTCTTTTCAGAATCAGAATCAGAATCATCTTTATTTGCCAAGTATGTCCAAAACACACAAGGAATTTGTCTCCGGTCGTCGGAGCCGCTCGAGTACGACAGACGGTCAATTTACAGAACACTTTGGGGACATCAAGACATTGACAAAAAACAATTGTGCAAAAAGATGCAGAGTCCTCGAGCACTTAGAGCAGTACGAACGACTAATATTGCAATAGTCCGGTGCAATGACCATTGTGCAAAGGGCGCCGAGACTTCAAGGAGTGGATGCGGTTTAAAGTGACGAGTAGTGCGATCATCTGGGACAATGCTGGTTGTGCAAATGTTACAGATACTCCTCAATCGGTGTGCAAATGGAGCAGATGCGACTCTGGCACGAGTGGCCAGTATATGCAAATAGTGCAGCGTGGCGAGACAACTACAGTGAGTGCACGAGTAATACATAATTGGCCCCACACAAATGTGACAACGAACTCAAGTCAAAAAATTGCCAGCTTGTTGTCATGGAATTAGAGGTTAGGTGTTTAAGAAGTTGATCGCAAGAGGGAAGAAGCTGTCGGAATGTCTACTAGTTCTAGTTTGCGTTGATCGGTAGCGCCGACCTGAGGGAAGGAGCCGGAAGAGCCGGTGACCGGGGTGCGGACGGTCCGAGAGGATTTTACACGCCCTTGTCTTAGTTCTGGCAGCGTGCAAGTCCTCAATGGCGGGTAGGGGGGTACCGACAATCCTTTCAGCAGTTTGGATTGTCCGTCGCAGTCGGAGTTTGTCCTTTTTTGTAGCGGCACCGAACCAGACTGTGATGGAAGAACACGGGACCGATTCGATGACCGCTGTGTAGAACTGTCTCAGCAGCTCAGCTTTCGGGCATGGCTTCTTGAGATTCTTTGGTGGTGTCTGCCAAATTTCATGTTGCTGAGTATAACTAGCTGTCGCGGTGATGATTATTATTTTTTATTTGTTTTTATTTTTAATCATGGTTAGTAGCCCTTGAACATAAAATGTCCACCTCGAATAGCCGACTCCATCTGTCTTTTTAGTAATTGCTTCCTGAGACTTTTTGGTGGGTCTTCTCATAATACACGTGGCTACCAAATTCCATGTCGCTGAGTCAAATGTGCTTCAGTGACTGAATTTTCAAAATATTCACATTGGGCGCAATTAAGCCTAAATGTCCACTTCGAACCAGCACGACAAACTTCCTGTGTCTTTTCAGGCATGGCTTGTAAAGACTTTTTTGTGGCTTTACTTACAGTATGACAGACATGCCGACCAACTTTCATGTTGCTTAAGTGAAACGGGTTTTGAGGGCTGCATTGTTTTTTTTTTTTAGTTGTTGTTGTTTTTAAATCCAGTGAGGCGCTTCAAAACAAAATGGCACACTTCCTGTGTCTTTTCGGGCATGGCTTCTTGAGACTTTTTTGCGGGTTTTCTCGTGATTGACATTGGACACAAACTGGCTTTGGGGGCTGAATTTTGACAAAACTTCCAGGAGGCGTTCCCAAGTGAATTTCGGGAAGGTTTACGAGCGCGACCCCTCGCAAACCGAAATGTCGGATCCGCGCGTGTATGGCATTAAAGCTCGCTCGTCTTCTGGTCGTCCAGGAGCAGTACGTGTTCGTCCACGACGCCATCCTGGAGGCGTGTCTCTGCGGCAACACCGCCATCCCCGTGTGCGACTTCCGAGCCATCTACTACAACATCAGCAGGCTGGATCCTCAGACCAACTCCAGTCAGATTAAAGACGAGTTCCAGGTGAGGACCTTTGAGACGTTTTTCCAGATATACACTGAACCCCCTTTTATCACAAGGGATAGGTTTGAGACCAAGCCACAATGCAATATGTAGAGACCATATCAAACAAATAATAATAAATTCAGTCGTTTTCCCACTCTTAATTTCGTTGCATCTCTTCCAGTAGAGCTCAGTGCTGCTCGGCATGTTGTGGCACAACATGGTACTGCAAGGAAGACGTGCAACTCTAAATTTGGACTTAGCTGTCTACTGTTAAAGCGAGCGGTACAGTGGGGGAACATTGCACGCTGTATTCCTTGCTTTTAAGAAAGCCTTTTCCTTCTACATTTTTGCCAGACCCTCAATATAGTGACCCCTAGAGTGCGGCCGGAGGACTGCAGCGTGGGTCTGCTCCCCCGGAACCACGACAAGAACCGGAGCATGGACGTCCTCTCGGCCGACCGCTGCCTGCCGTTTCTCATCTCTGTGGATGGCGAGAGCTCCAACTACATCAATGCGGCACTCATGGACGTAAGTCGTGACTCGAGTTTGGCAAATTATAAGTCCTACAATCTTGCTGAGTCACAACATATCCGAGATGGGACTTGGCTCACATACCGTATGTGCAAGTCATGTGTTCAATCTCGAATCTTAACCTTCAACTCGCTGCAGTTTAAAAAATAAAAATAAACTTTCTTAAAATCGAGCAAATCAACTCAAATGTTTTAGTACAGAAAGAAAGGTTATACTCCCAAGAGGAGGTTGTATTCCCAAATTAAGGTTCTCATCCCAAATGAGAATCCCCAGAGAGAAGGTTCTAGTTAGCTTTGCGTCAAAACTTGCGCTCGGTCCGGCGAGCCGTCGAGACGACGGCGCTGCCCGATGATGTCATTTTTAGGCGACACGCACTAAGTGAACTACAATTCTCAAAGGACTGTTCGACCTTCCTTCTGTATCCGTCTATGCATTTATCATGAATAAATACATTTATAATCAATGCAGAAAGCTCATGTATGAAACTAAATAGATGAAAATGAAAATGATGTTTTCGCTATAATTCTAGTTAGCTTTAGTTAGTTTTGCAAACGTAAAATGTCGTTTGAGTGAGTTCACGTTTTTTAAAAAAAGATTCTCATTTTTATTTTATTTCGTTTACGAAAATGTTTTTTCAATTTTAGTTGTGTTATTTTGTTTGTTTTCATTTACTATAATAACCTTGGTCCAGAGTGACAGTTTTATTCCCAAGGGAGGATTTTAGTCCAGAGGGGAACGTTCTATTCAAGTGAAGGTTATATTCGAGAGTTTCTAGTCTAGAGACAAGGTTCTAGTCCTTAGAGAAGGATGAAACCTCTCATGGCAAGAGGTTTCATTCTGGAAAAAGTTTCAAGTCCCAAGAGAAGGTTCTCGTGCAGACAGGTTTTAGGCCCGAGAAAAGTTTTAAGTCCCAAGAGAAGGTTCAAGAGACAGTTTTATTCTCGAGAGGTTTTAGTATATTTTGTCATAGTGGCAGTTTGTTATCGTACTGGAGGGGCTCCAACTGCTGGAGACACATTCCTTGTGTGTTTTTAACATACTTGGCCAATAAAGCTGATTCTGATTAGTCCGGAGAGAAGATTCTATTTTAGAGAAGGTTCTGTTTAAGAGCAAAGGTTCTAGTCTAGAGCCAAGGTTCTAGTCTTAGAATGGTTCTCATTCCAAGAGGTTTTAGCCTCAGAGAGAAGCTTCAAGTCGCGAGAGAAGGTGCTAGTCCAAGAGAAGGCTGTAGTCCAAACAGAAGGTTTTAGTCTGGAGAGAAAGTTCTAGTCCAGAGGTGAGGTTCTAGTCCCAAGGGACGGTTGTTATCTTGAAAATGCAGATTTTCAACTGTATACAGGTAAGACTTCTCATGTAATTCCAGTGGACTCTTCCAAAGTTTTTCACCAAGCGAGTCCCAAGTCCTAAAATTGCAACTTAATTCCCCCACCTCTGATTTGAGTGCGTATGTGCGTGCTCGCTGACGCACGCTCCGTCCTGTCCCACCCGCAGAGCCACAAGCAGCCGGCGGCCTTCATCGTGACCCAGCATCCTTTGCCAAACACCATGGGCGACTTCTGGAGGCTGGTGTTTGACTACAACTGCTCCTCCATCGTCATGCTCAACGAGATGGACGCCGCGCAGGTAACACGACAACAACAACACATTCAATCATTCCTTCGCCGCACTTTGCAAGATAGAAATTAAGAGAACAACAAGATATAATAATAACACAGTCAAAAGTCCATGGCTTGCATGTGCAAATTGTTTTGTACCAATAACGGGGGCACTCCTCTCCAAATGTATTTATAATACAGTCGTCCCTCGCTATGTCGCACTTCACTTTTTACAGGTTCTGTGCAACGCCGATTTTTTTTATTGTACTTATATCATGGATTATTCACTCTATTGTGGGATTTTTTGGGGGGGAAAGACTGCGTAAAAGACCGCAAATGTCCAAAGTTTGGGATCATTTCACACCTAAGAAAAGAAGCTAAACTGCAATGGCTTGTGCCTCCCCGTAAGTACAAAGTACAATTGTCTTAAACTACTCAACTTCACGTCTCTAGTAAACACATTGTTAGCTAATTTAATATAGCCTACCACCGCCAGTTAGTCCACATTGTAATACATAACAGGTGGTTTGGATAGAGGGACTATTGCACATTAATACATTAAACACAAGCATATTCTTGCCAGCCGCAGATGACGCCGTCACTCTGCGCACACACAGCGGCTAACGCTAATGCCAGTAAATAGCCGACCAAGCGTACGTCCTCATACGCTTACTTCCACAGCACTCAACGGGTCGCAGCCGCCTTTTGAAGGCAGGTTACACATATAGTGTAAAATGTGTGGGTAGGGACCCCGAGTGCACGAAAATAATACCTGCACCTTTCATGCATATTCTGATTGTTGGTAATGCAGTGTATGCATGACGCTTTAAAATATATGTAAATCGTCCAGTAAATACTTGACAGATTCCGTCTGTTGTTGGGATGGTCTGGAACGTAACCGCCGCGATGAACGAGGAAATACAGTACAGCACAGCAGGAAAAACTAGAATGACAACAACTCATCCAAAGTGGCAATAAAGTCCGCGGCACGCACATGCACATTTTGTCATCATTGATGCCGTCGCTTCTTTTGAAAGTTAAGTATGTACAACCTACCAACCTACCACGTAGAATCGACATAAATAGAGCAACTACTGGAAATAATCCAGACTCCAGAAAGAAGTCCACGGCACGCACAGACACAATATACGCGTGATGCGATTAATGCGGTGGCTCCTCTCGCCAGTTGTCCTTGAGCAGCAGAAGTAAACGCACCGAGTGGAAATAATCCCGAACTCCTTCTCCTCCCCCTCGGGCAGCTGTGCATGCAGTACTGGCCGGAGAAGAGCTCGTGCTGTTATGGTCCCGTCCAGGTGGAGTTCATCTCGGCCGACATCGACGATGACATCATCAACCGCATCTTCAGGATCTGCAACATGGCCCGGGTACGAGTCTCCGTCGTCCCCGCCCCCCCCCCCAACCTCCCTCCGGACATCCCCCCGCCCCTCCCCCGCTTCCCGGGTTCATCGCCTGACCAATCGATACCGCTGTCTGGTTGTCGTCGTGCTCCGGTGTTACCGAGCTCTCCGCATTTCAGACACTCAGAGCCGGTGAAGCGTGAAATAGTCGCAATTTTGTCCACACTTTCACGCCGTCGGGGACAGAGGTGCAATGGGGGGTGTTAACCGGGAAGCGGAGGACAGCGGCTCTCAGATGTTAGGAACAAGAAGGAAAATGTATTCTTGAAAAATAGCTTTTCATTTTTTTATTTGGGATCGTTGTCATGTGGCGTAATGAACAGTGTGGGAATTGGGATTTCGATGGAATGTCGTGAATTTTGTGAAACGGCACAGAGCCGCGTGAGGAAGACGGCGTCGGATGCCAAGGCCGCCTCGGGGGCCCAGCGCAGCCGTGAAATTGAATGAAAGAAAAGATGTTTCGCGTCGAACAAGGACGTGGAAGTCGTTGTGACTCATTTCCGTCAAAATGATTAGACGGGAGGAATCCCGCTGGCCGCTTTCCACTCCGAGCGTTGATGATTTTCTCATTTTTACAGACGGGAAGCTCCGCTGTGAGAGTCTAGCTCTCAGTCAGTGCGGTGACACACAACAGCACAGCACAACAGCTTTTACACGTTTTCATCTTTTAGTTTATGATGAGCACCGGATAGTCACTTACGATAACTCTGAGCTCTTAGTCTTAACCCTAGGATAACCCTTAATCCCTACCCTTACCCTGATCCTACAAGATCATAACCCCAAACCTAATGTTGACACTACCCCTAAACTAGGTTTACTCCAACCCTAAACCGTAATCCCAACCCTAATCCTTCATCCTAATCCAAATCTAATTTGAACCCCTAACCAAACCCTAAAACGGTCCTATCCCTTTACACTAACCCCTAACCTAATCTACACCCCAAACAACTATTATTCCTAATGTATTGCAAATCCTTTACACCAATCTAACCCCGAACGCAAACATCATCTTCACCCTACTCCAACACTAAACCATAATCCCAATCCAAACAACGGCTGTGTGAAAGAACACCCGAGACCAGAGTGTAACTTTTCGAGCTATGTCCCACCTGACTGTGCCGTCATTGGCCAGCATTTCACTTCCATTGGACGGTCTCGTACGTCAATCGTGTTCTCCTCAGCCCCAGGACGGCTACCGGCTCGTGCAGCACTTCCAGTTCATTGGCTGGCCGGCCTACAGGGACACGCCCCTTTCCAAGCGTTCCGTCCTGCAGCTGGTACGGCGACTCGCCAAGTGGCAGGAGCAGTACGACGGCGGAGACGGCCGCACGGTGGTGCACTGCCTGTAAGTACAACAACGCAACACTGCGATACGCCCACTGCGGTGTTCGGACTAGCGCGGCAGATTCCAAACATACAGTAGTTTACTGGGAAACACCAAGAGTTGTCTATGTAGTTTAATCCTTGTGAGAAAGAGCAGACACAGAATACAGCTGCTGAACACACTTATACCATACTGAAAAGCAGGGGCGGCGGCAACAAATAGAACCTGTGCATGTCGTGGATAAATAGATGGCTCAAATTAGGCACGGACAGACGTTCGGAGGTGACGATCTGAACTTTTTACTGACACGGGGGTATTTAGATGTGCTCTGAAGCCTTTCTCGGAACCTGGTTCCATTCTCGGAACTCTCCGGACAAGCCAAACAATTAGAGGCTAGTCCCTTAAAAGGAAGCTCACTGAGTAAACACCTTTTTGTACAACGAGGTCAATCCGTCAAAATGTTCTCGCGCTCTATAGGTTGACATTAGTTGCTTCGAGCATCCAGTATATTCCTCCCTTTTGGGGTCAGTGACCCCAAACCAAAGTTCCCAATGTGAGAACACGGTAGTGGTCTCATGGGCTTAACTTCGGGTAATCGTCGGCCCTGTTCGATCATTGGGGTGTAGGTGGAGCTCTCGACGGGGGCTCCTTTCGTCAGTGACTCGACACGTCACGCGTCCAGCTCGCCGGTTGACCGCACTTGCATTGTGAGCGTGCTCTGTACGACCGCTACAAAAAGACAACTTTTGATCTCCTGAGATCACGCCGTTGATGAGATTTTCTCTGCTCGGCCTGCAAAGAAGCGGGTAGCGCCTGCGAAAAGGCATGGATGGTTTGTTTATCTCAAAGAAACAACATGTTTGAACACATTATGTCACACAAGTGACCATTCGAAAGCTCTTCTATATGTGTGTGTGTCTTTGATATGCCTCAGTCACTACAGCGGGCAGATAATCAAAAGCTGCTTTCTCTACATGTATGTGTCTTTGATGTCAAAATGTGCGGCGAAGAGCTACGCAAGAGTCTGTGTTAATAAAGTTTTGCGTCAATTACTCGAGCCGTCGAATGTGTCATTGATGCCAAACGTGTCTTTGATGTCTTGTGATCCATCTTTTTGGCGCAGCACGGGCGGCGGGCGTTCCGGAACCTTCTGCGCCATGTGCAGCCTCAACGAGATGATCCAGCAGCAGAACATCGTGGACGTTTTTCACACCGTCAAGACGTTGCGCAACAACAAAACCAACATGGTGGAGACCATGGTGAGCGACCGATCTTTTCTCCAAAGCCGGTAGCACGCCTGACGTGCGGTTTATCCGTGTGCGCAGGAACAATACAAGTTCTGCTACGAGGTGGCGCTGGAGGCGCTCAGCTCCTTCTGAAGCGTCGCCGGCCTCTTTGGGCGCGCTGTCGACGCCGGCGATCGCCGGTCCGCGTCGGCTTCCGTCGCATCGAGGGACAAAAAAAGTGCAGAAGAAGAAGTCGGACGTATTCTTGTACAGTCGCTTTCACTTTAGAATGTCGTCTCCCCCTACAGGCCATACGTGCACTCGTTGCCTTTGAACCTCTCACACGCTGGCCATCCAAGACGGCTCCTTTTGCCCATCTGCTCGTCCCGTGTGCGTCAGGTACCCATCCACGCGGGATGTCGACCCGCAATATTGACGGGGAGAGTGAGGTTCAACTGCCCAAACTCACCGGCCGTGCCCCTTTGTGTCGAAAGCACACGACAAATAATTATCTGAATGTTCCGTCTGAAAGTGGCGGGTGAAAAAAACGTCGCGATACGCGGATCATCGAAGTCGGCGTTTTCTGTGCGTGTGTGTCGTTGGTACCGATGCAGGACGGGCACGGTTTGAAGTCGATTTGCTTTGAGTCGACAGCAATATTGACATCAATTATCTGAATGCGCAAAGCTGTACCGGCGAGTTCTGTCGCGCCGACTTCACAGTGACACGCCGACCATCAAAGCCGACTTTTTCCTGGCTCTTTTCTGCGTGCGTGTAAGGTACCGATGCAGGGAGGTTTGAAATTCACCTCTGAATTTGCTTTGTGTCTCAAATAGTCGACATAAAAGTATCTCATTGCGCAAAGCCGCAACAGCGAGATATGTCTGAAAGGCACGGGCGAAAAAACGCCGGCTGTGCCGTGACTCACTGATCGGCTAAGTCAACTTTTTCCTCGCTTTTTTTCCTGCGTATGCGTAAGGTCGAGTGCAGGGTGGGGGAGATTTGAAGTCGAACTGTAAATTTGCTTGGTGTCGAAAACCTAACAATATAACATATACTGTAACTATCTGAATGCGTGAAGCCGCGATGGCAGTCTGTCTGAAACAAACGCCGGCTCTACCATTACACCTCTGAAGGCGGCGTGAAAGCGGTTGGTCAGATATTTTCGACACATTCAACCAAGCTGTAAATAAGATACGACAAGCACACGTGCACACGCTGTTTTGGTCTGTGTTGTCGGAATATTTTTCCAAGTCCCTTCACCGCACATGGTATAAATAGGCCAGACAATTCTGTGCCTTTAACGCAGCCGTTTAGTATCTATCAACAGGCCACGTTTGACGGGCCTTGGTTGTGCGCCCAAATGTCATTTGGAAATTCAGACCCCGAAGCCCGTTTTACCTAACAACCTGAAACTAAACTTGGTGAGCATGTCTATCTCAAGTAGACCCACAAAAACGACTCAAGAAGCTACGCCTGAAAAGAAACAGGAAGTCTGCCGTTTTGGTTTGAAGCAAGGATTCTCGGGTCAATTGGACCATTTCCAGTGTTCCTTCAAAGATAAACTCAACCTTGTAATTTGGAAATTCGGTACCAATCTGTCTTGGTAACAGGAAATTTGGCAGACATGTGTACCACGAGTAGACCCACAAAAAATTCTCAAGAATGCATGTCAAAAAAAGATACAGGAAGTCTGCCATTTTAGCTCGAATCTGTCATTTTAGGCTAATTTTGGCCAGTTTTTGCCCACTGAGTTTTATTTTGAAATTCAGCACCTGAAGGCTTTCA
Source organism: Phycodurus eques (assembly GCF_024500275.1). Lineage (NCBI taxonomy): Eukaryota > Metazoa > Chordata > Actinopteri > Syngnathiformes > Syngnathidae > Phycodurus > Phycodurus eques. The sequence continues at coordinate 29,168,541 of NC_084534.1, read as the reverse complement.
CCGAGCAACATCAAATTTGGTCGACCTGTCTATCATGAGTAGACCCACCAAAAGTCTCAAGAAGCCTTTTCCGAAAAGACTATTTTCGTTTCCAGTGGTCCTCTAATTTGTGGGGAAAATTCAGCCCCCAAAGCCCGTTTGACTTAGCAACATGAAATTTGATCGCTGTTGTCTACCAAGAGTAGACCCACCAAAACGTTTCAAGAAGCCATGCCGGAAAAGACAGGAAGTCAGCTATTTTGGTTCGAAGCGGCAATTTTACGATCACGTTCACCGTTTCCAGATGTCTTTCCAAGACAATCGCCTCAGAGAGATTTGATCTGATTGTCCGAAGTGTTCATCGGCGCCCCCTGATGGCAGAAAAACCGATGTCATTTAAGACGGCACGCTTGACGAGGCTAATTAATGTCTTGTGCTAGCTGCACTTAGCCATCCGCCATTGGCGTCTGGCGACAAAATAGCGCCGCCAGCGGACTTGTTGGACATTATTCTCGTCATCTCCGTGACTTGATGATTTTGGGGGTTTTAAGATAACGAGCATCCTCTTGATTTTATTTTTGTGTGCAGCATGTGGCCGTGCGTTAAAATGCTTTATTTATTTTATTTATTGGTTTTTTTTGCTCAATCTGTGTCCATTTTTTTTATCTCTCTCCAAACGCAACGCGTAACATCATTCATGATGAATAGCTTGATTTAAAACAATTTTTAAGTGTTCAAACTGCTTTTCTCTTACGTTTTTGTTTTGGGCTTGCGAGTGAGGCTTTCGAGTGCACCAGTCAAACCATTTGATTTTGTTTTATATTTTGTTGTTTGTGGATTAGTTCTTTTTTTTTTTCAATATCATGAATTTGTTTAGCATTATTTAAAATAAAATAAAAAAAGATGATTTGTCCAGCAAAGTGTTTTTGGATTTCCTTGTTTGGCTTGTTGGAAAGTGTGATTAAGATATAAAGTAATAAAGGGACCAAAATGCTGAATTGTTGTTGTTGTTTTTTCCTCGTGTAAGCCCATCACAGTCAGTCAGTCACAGACAAATGGGTCATTTTCATGTCATTTGATCAAGAACGGGAAAGAAACGCCTACTGAATTTCCTCTTGAAAATCAATCTGAATTATTGGCAGTTATCCATTTCTATGAAGAAAAATATTGTAGTATTTTTCATACTTTTAATGCCAAAAGGGCTTTACTGTTATGTTTGTGTTATGGTAATCCTGACTTGAAACCCTAACACCGACGTGAAACACTCGCCCTATTTTGACACCTTAAATCAGGAGTTCACACCCGACTTTGAAACGCTGACCCTAAATTCATACATTAACCTTCCCTTTCAACCATTATTTGAAACCCAAACCCTGGCTTCACACCCTACTTTGAAACCCAACTTGATACGCAGTTTTTTTTAAATCTGCGTTCGAGTTTCAAATCAACTAAATACCCTCGTGTGTATACTACGTATTTGCAAACACGGTATCTATCTAGTGCGATGTTTTGATGTTGATACATCATTGAATATGGATGTTTGCCTTTTTTGAAGGTTCACATGTACCAAGGCGGCAATATATTGCAATATTATGATCACGCACGCACGCGCGCCAAATGTTATTTGAACCTTGCTGCAGGCTGTCAAATAATCATTATATTTATTAACAGTATCAATATTGCATAAGTTGTGTGTGTGCGTGCGCGCACACGCATGCATCTGTGCTGACATGCCAAAAGGCAGCATGCAGGTTCAATAATTGAACGACAAGAAGGTGAGCATGCGGGGCCACTTTGATGCCTGACGTACGGAGGAGTGTTTGCCAAACAAAAAAAGGAGAAAGAGGAGTAACCGCGAAAAGATGGAAAGAGGCCTCCTTCCTCCTTCCTCCTTCCTTCATTCCTTCCTCTTCTCTTCTCCCTTTCTCTTCTTCTCCGTCACGTATTTCGCCGCTGGCACAGCCAGGGGCTCAAAAAGCAATAATTCACTCCCCGATGTTGTTGACAAGAAGGAATATGTATGAGGGGCCGTTAGGGACATTATTCAGGATTAGCTCTCACACTTACTATTCAAATGCTTTCACACGCACCCAAACTACTGAAAGGCTCTCATAAGGACTACTCAGACACGCAGGGGTCTTGCTCTCATTGACACTACTCAAATGCTCTCATTTAAACGGCTCAAATGCTCTCATTGACACCAGTCAAATGCTCTCATTGACACTACTCAAATGCTCTCATTCAAACTACGCAAATACTCTCATTTCGATCCCTCGGGCGGCGCTGCATCAGAAACCGACATCGATGTGTAAAGGATATCACCACATGAGCTCAGGAACACTTCAGAAAACCAATATCAGTAAATACAGTTCGGCGCTACATCCAATTTGTGCAACTTGAAACTCTACTACGCAAAGCAAAAGCCATTTATCAACAACACCCAGAAACGGCGCCGGCTTCTCCGGGCCCGAGCTCATCTAAGATGGACCGACGCAAAGTGGAAAGGTGTTCTGTGGTCCGACGAGTCCGCATTTCAAATGTTTTTGGGAAATTGTGGACGTGGTGTCCTCCGGGCCAAAGAGGAAAAGAACCATCCGGACTGTTATGGACGCAAAGTTCAAAAGCCAGCATCTGTGACGGTATGGGGCTAGTGCCAATGGCATGGGTGACTTACACATCTGTGAAGGCACCATTCATGCTGAAAGGTACATACAGGTTTTGGAGAAACATACGCTGCCATCCAAGCGACGTCGTTTTCACGGATACCCTTGCTTATTTCAGCAAGACGATGCCAAACCACATTCTGCACGTATTACTACGTAGCGTGGCTTCGTAGTAAAAGAGTGCGGGTACGAGACTGGCCTGCCTGAAGTCCAGACCTGTCTCCCATTGAAAATGCGTGGCGCATTATGAAGCGTAAAATACGACAACGGAGACCCCGGACTGTTGAACGGCTGAAGCTGTCCATCGAGCGAGAATGGGAAAGAATTCCACCTAAGAAGCTTCAACAATTAGCGGCCTCAGTTCCCAAATGTTTATTGAATGTTGTTCAAAGAAAAGGTGCTGTAACACAGTGGCAAACATGAGCCTGTCCCAGCCAGCTTTTTTGGAACGTGTTGCAGCCATAAAATTAGAATGATTATTTGCTAAAAACAATCCAGTTGATCATTTTGAACAGCTTGTCTTTGTAGTGTATTCAATTAAATATAGGTCAAAGATGATTTGCAAATCATTGTATTCTGTTTTTATTTATGTTTAACACAACGTCCCAACTTCATTGGAATTGGGGTTGTACATGCAAGACGCTACAATGCTACCCTGTGAATCCACTCAGCCTTCCATCCGTGGGTCAGCATTTGAAATTTGGGTTAAAGCCGTGCTTTCAAAAATCGTGTTTCAAGGCAGATGCTGAGGCTACATTAGCTGCAATGATGACATCATTATTGTCTTTATGTCGCCGCACTTTACTACTCATTCCCTCTGCGTGTGTGCATGTGAGTGTGCACGCGCATGTGTGCGTGTGTAGCTGGACACCTTGATGACCTCATCATTTTGAAGAGGATGATTGCTGGCAATCACCGCTGTGCCTGCTTGCTTTCATTTCACATGCACACGCACTTTAGCACATGTTGTTCTGTCTCAGGAGCTCATAATCTTCACGTGTCTCATTTCTCTTCTCAGGGTGTCTCTCTCACACACAAAAATGCACAGACTCAAACATTCTACACACACAAAGAAACACACACAGAAACACATATACTGAGGCACACGTGAACACGCACTCATCGGCATGCACAACATATTCCGCACACACAAAAACAGAGGCAAACAAAACGGAAACATATGCAAATAAACACAATCAAACACATCCATCTATCCATTTTCTTCCGCTTATCCAAGGTCGGGTCGCGGGGTCTGCACCTTTAGCGGAGAAGCCCAGACCTCCGCAGCCATTTCGTCAAGCTCTTTATGGGAACTCGCGAGGCGTTTCCAGGCCAGCCGAGAGACTTAGTGTCTCCAGCGTGTCCTGGATCCCTCCAGGTTCTCCTCCCGGTGGGACGTGCCCTGAAAACCTCACCAGGCCATGACCATCCGGGGGGCATCCTAACCAGATGCCCGATCCCCCCTAATCTGACTTTTCTCAATGCGGAGGAGCATCGGCTTGACTCTGAGCCCCTCCCGGTTGACCGAGCTTCTCACCCTATCTCTAAGGGAGAGCCCGGACGGCCTGCGGCGGAAACTCATTTCGGCCGCTTGTATCCGAGATCTTGTTCTTTCGGTCACGACCAACGGCTCGTGACCATAGGTGAGGGTAGGAACGTAGATCGACCGGTAAATCGAGAGCTTTGCATTTTGGCTCAGCTCTTTCTTCACTACGACAGACCGATACAGAATTCACATCACTGCAGATGCTGCGCCGATCTGCCTGTCGATCTCCCGTTCCATTTTTTTCCTCACTCGTGAACAAGACCCCGAGATACTTGAACTCCTCCACTTGGGGAAGGATCTCCTCCCTGACATGGAGAGGGCACGCCACCCTTTTCCGACTGAGGACCATGGCGTCAGATTTGAAAGTGCATATTCACACTCGCCCGCGAACCGCTCCAGCGAGAGCTGGAGATCACGCATAGTTGAAGAACCACATCATCTGAAAAATGCAGAGACGCAATGCTGCGGCCACCAAACTGGACCCTCTCAACACTTCGGCTGCGCCTCAAAATGATGTCCATGAAGGTAATGAACAGAATCGGTGACAAAGGGTAGCCTTGGCGCCGTTATCGCCGGGAATGAGGACCAAACTCTGACACCGGTCGTAGAAGGACCGAACAGCCCTTCTTCCCATATTCCTGGAGTACTCTCCAGAGGAATCCCCGAGGGACACGGCCAAAGGCCTTCTCCAAATCCACAAAACACATGTAGACTGGTTGGGTGAACTCCAATGCACCCCCAAGGACACTTCTGAGGGTGTAGAGCTGGTCCACTGTTCTACAGCCAGGATAAAGACCACACTGTTCCTCCTGAATCTGAGAATCGACTTCCAGAAGGACCCTCCTCTCCAGAAGCCCTGAAGAGACCTTACTGAGGAGGCTGAGGAGTGTGATCCCCCTGTAGTTCGAACACACCCTCCGGTCTGGGGTGGTCGTCCCCTTCTTAAAAAAGGGGACCACCTTATATCTGAACATGGTGTTTATTATGGACAATCCCTGACAAGCACAGAAGTCCAATAACAGAAGACCGCTTAGGTTCTGATCGGGGGGGCCATTCTTCCCAATCACACCTTCCCATGTCTCACTGTCATGGTCTCCCAGCAGAACAAGGGAGTCCACAGAGGCTCTCTCCGACACACCCCTCCAAAGACTCCAAGAAGGGTGGGTACTCTGAGCTGCTGTTTGGAACATAGGCACACACGACAGTCAGGACCCGTCCCCTCACCCGTAGGCGGAGGGAGGCTACACTTTCGTCCACTGGGGTGAATCCCAACGTCCGGGCACTGAGACGTGGGGGAATGAGCACTCGTCCTCTCTCACCATCAGCAACGCCAGAGTTGGAGACAGTCCAACCCCTTTCGAGAAGAATTGTGCCAGAGCCCAAGCTCTGTGTCGCGGCGAGCCAGATTATATCCAGTCCGAATTTCTTGTGTTTGTGTGAGTTAATGTGTATGATTGTATGTCTGTGTGTATGGGGCTTATGTATATAGTATACGTTTGATATGATCCCCTCCTGGAGTTGTCCCCTTATTGTGTGTCCCCATGATCCTAGGAGTTCAATTGTCTGGGGCCGCATGGCCCTGGTTGGGTCACCCATGGCAAACAGGTCCAAGGTGAGGGAGCAGACAAAGCACCAAGTACAAATTTTGGACCTCATTTCCCCCTACCTGGACGCGGGTCCCCCTTCCCATGGGCTCACCACCTGCGGGAGGACGTGTGAGCTGGGCGGCGGCCGAAGTCGGAGACCTTGGCGTCCGATCCCCGGCTACAGAAACTGGTTCTTGGGACGTGGAACGTCCCGTCTCTGCCAGGGAAAGAGCCTCAGATTGTGGGCGAGGTCATAAATACGCTTGCACGCACATACACACACACACAGTCACCACACACAACCCATTCCACACACACAAACAGAAAACACACAAACACACGGACATGGTTGCGTTCACTCACACACGCACACACAAGGAGGTCGGGCTGATCCGAGAGGAGGAACAATTTCAGCCACTCGCTATTAAGTCAAAATGATGGCGGCCGCTGCCACAAATGGCAAATAATGCTGCCAATGTGCTGTGAAATGAACCCGACAAGCGTGTGCGCTCGTGTGTGTGTGCGTGTGTGTGTGCATGTCCGTGTGTTTGTGTGAGTGTGTGTGTCATATAAGGAATATGAGCAAACCTATGTCACTGATGAATGAAGACGAATCAGATCAAAACAAGTAAGCAAGAAAATATTCAACACTTTAATTTTATATTTGTAGAAATTGTTTGAAAATGGGCGGCACGGCGGTCGACTGGTTAGAGTGTCTGCCTCACAGTTCTGAGGACCGGGGTTCAATCCCCGGCCCCGCGCCTGCGTGGGTTTTCTCCAGGCACTCCGGTTTCCTCCCACGTCCCAAAAACATGCGTGGTAGGTTAATTGACGACTCAAAATTGCCCGTAGGTGTGAATGTGAGTTCGACTGGTTGTTTGTTTGGATGTGCCCTGCGATTGGCTGGCAACCCGTTCGGGGCGTACCCCGCCTCCTGCCCGACGACAGCCGGGATAGGCTCCGGCGCGCCCGCGACCCGCGTGAGGAGAAGCGGCTCAGAAAATGGATGGATGTTTGAAAATGGCCACAATGAGGCTAAAAGGTCCACTTCAAGCCAGAATGGTCTACTTCCTGTGCCTTTTTAGGCATGTCTCCTTGGGACCTTTTTGCTGGTCTACTCACGATATACTGTACATGTCTACCAAATTTCATGTTGCTACGTCAAACCGGCTCCAGGGGCTGAATTCTAAAAAAAAAAAATAGCTGTATTTCATTTCAGTTCCATGTTTTATGGCAAGTGATCACAACTTAAACCAAAGCAGACAACTTCCTGAGTATTTTGAGGCGTGGCTTCTTCAGACCTTTTCGTGGGATTACCCGTGATAGACAAGCCCACCAAATTTTAGGTTGCTACGGGAAACTGGCTTCAGGGGGTGATTTTTCAAAACATTACAAGAGGCACTCGCAAACAAATTTGTCAAATGTCAGCCGCTCCAATTGATAAGATTTTCACCAGGATCAACACCCCTACCAAGTTTGCAATGACTTCTGAAGCGTTACATTTAGATGAGGCAATGCATTGCGATGCTTATCACTTCTACTTGCAATACACAAATAAAAAGCGTGTGCGTGTGTGTGCAATCTTTGAATGCGCCCTCAGCCAAGATGTCGCGATAGACACAAAAGCTGCGAAATTATACCACAGCTGTACGCCATGTGGTGAAAGAATGAAGAAAAAGCAGAACATTCTGAGCAGCTGTGTCATACAATCAACTCAAACGCAGAGCCCAAATGTTTGCGTGGCGTGGGGGACCTAAATAGAGCAAACAGTGGATCCCCCGACCCTCCCAAAGAAAAAACATTTTCTTAGACGAGCTATAATTTAGTTCCTTGCCAAAGCCTCGGCCCACCGAGATGATTCCTCCTTTCAGGATGGAGGGAAGGATGTAAGGGAAGGAAGGAAGGAAGGAAGGAAGGAAGGAAGGAAAAACGGGGTGGGGCGGACAAAAGGGAAGAACAGAAGACAAGAAAGGAAAGATGGAAGGATGGAGAGCTGTTGAGATGGATGGATGGATGGATTAACGGAACAGGAAGAAATACGTCAGGAACGGAAGGACAAAGAAAGGAAGCAAGAAAAGCAAGAATCAACAGAAGGAAAGATGGATTTAAGGAAGAAGCGCCTCTTGAGCTACTTTGCTAAGCTCGAGCTAGATGGTGAGGTGAAGGCAGCGGATGGTAGGAAGGTGAACGGGAGGAGGGAGACAAAGACAGAGGAGCTCAGCAGAAAAAAAACGAGATGATTAAAAGTGAGGAGGAGGAGGAGGAGGAGGGGGCGCATCACCACAGGGAACGAAGGAGGAGGAGGAGGCAGGATAAGTGGCGAGGAGAAAAGAAGCTGTGAGATCATCAAAGAAGAAGCAAACCAGAGGAAGGATAATAGAAAGGCGAGATAACGGGAGCAGACGGGCCCCCGACAGAATAGTTTAGGAGCCGCCGCTTGAAAAAGGAGAACGGCCCACACAGCAAAAGTGGAGAAGGCTCCTGGTTCTTCTGCTTCTTCTTCTATGGAAGTATGTCTGTGCCATCAGAGTTTGAATTTCTAACACGGAATTTTTTCAGCAGTGATATTCAACATGTAAAAAAAATCAACATCTCAAAATATTCAGTGGAGAAATATTCAAACTAAAAAAAGAAAAATTCCGTGTAAAAAAATTTCAGCTGCAAAAAATTCTGATATACTTCCAAGTTCTTCTTCGTTTGGTTGTCAGCAGCAGAAATTCCTCAAAGACGCTCGGATCAATGATGCTTTGCGCAGACGTTTTACTGACAACATCATGCAGAAGTGAAACATCAAGACAATTTGAAGATTGTTGTCCCGCACTCGTGGCGGCTCGGTGTACGACTGGTTAGAGCGTCGGCCTCACAGTTCTGAGGACCCGGGTTCGATCCCCGGCCCCGCCTGTGCGGAGTTTGCATATTCTCCCCGTGCCTGCGTGGCTTTTCTCCGGGCACTCCGGTTTCCTCCCGCATCCCAAAAGCGTGCGCGGTAGGTTTACTGACGACTCTGAATTGCCCGTAGGCGTGAATGTGAGTGCCAATGGTTGTTTGTTTGTATGTGCCCTGCGATTGGGTGGGTAGGGTGTACCCCGCTCAGAAAATGGATGGATGGATGGATGGATGTTCTGCACTCTGGATGACACATTTGGAACAACTTGAGTCCAACCGAGTTTGGAACACTTGAAAATAACAATCATTGACTGGACCTTTGAAATTAGGGTTCCGAGAAAAGATTAGGGTTTCAAACAGGAGTAAAGCTTTTGAACGAGGGTTTCAAATTAGGGTTGAAGCCAAGGATAGAGTTTCAAAGCTGTTTTTGAAATGAAGATTTCGCATTTGTGGCTCTCCTCATGATAGACATGACTACCAAATTTCATGCCACAACGTCAAACTGGCTTCGAGGGCTGAATTTTCAAAACTGGAACTCAATCTAAAACCCCTTTGAAAGAACAAACACCAGTTGTACTTGATTGTTGGTCTTTCATTGTTCATCTTCGTGGAATTAGCATTAGCGCAAAATAGCGCCGTTGGCAGACAACATTGCAGGCATCTCAGCAACCGAGATCCCGGGAATTTCCCCCTAATTGCCTGCTTCTTCCCCTCCTTTTTCCATTGGCGCTCCCTCCCTCCCTCCCTCCCTCCTTCCTCGCGTGGCTGAGATGTAATCGGTGCGACTTGCAGCTCATTTCAACGAGAAGCATTTCAAGTGCCAATTAGACGCTAATTGAATTAAAGCCACAAAGCCATTTAGCCGCGTCGCTCCTCTCGCCTGCGGACGGGGACAAATGATTTTGGCTGTTTGCGGGAAAGGAAAACAACAAATGATATGATGTAAAACGCTCCATGTGTACAACAGCTGCTGCATGCGCATGCACACACACACACACATAAAACAAGTGTTTGTTTGTTCTTCACCTGAAGGGAGGCCAGCATCTTTGTGATCAAAGGATGACAAAACTGGAAAAAAAGAAATGGGAGGAAGAAAAAAGAAAAGAAAGAAGAGAAAAGAAAGGAAGAAAAAGCAAAGAGGGGACAAAGGGAAGGAAAAGAAAGGAGGCAGAAGGGAAGAAAAGCAAATGGGCAACAGTAAACAAACAAGAGTCACAGAAATGGAAAGTAAGTAGCGACAAAAGAAAAGGAAAAGAATGACAAGGAAAGTGAAGGAAAGAACAAGAAAAGGAAGAGAACGGCAAAAGAAGGAAATGGATGTAAATGGGAAAAAAGGAAAGGAATGTGACGGAAAGGAGGACGACAAAGGAACATAATTATAAAGGGAAAAAAGGAAAGGAAGCGGAGGGAAAGCAAAGAAGGAAAGAAAATAGAGCGACAAGGAAGAGGATGGAAAGGAAAGAGTAAGGGGAAAGGAAAACTAAGGTCATGAACAATAACGAAGGAAAGTGAAGGGAAGGAGGAAGAGGAAAATAAAGACAACAAAAATAAAGGGAAAAAACATGGCCAAAAAATTCAAATAAAAGCGAAGCCAAGGAAAAGGAAAAGAAGCGATTCATAGAAGGACGGGAAAGTGTAGGAGAGGAAAAGGGGAGAAGGGCAAAGCGAAAACAAGAAGACGAATAGCAAAGAGGAAAAGAAAAAGAGGATCAGGAAAAAGGGAAAGAAACACATTTGATTCTAATTGTGCTAATGAGCATAACTAGCGTGTGCGTGCGCGCGCGTACACGTTTGTGTGTCGAAAGCTGCACCCAACGATTTATTTCCCGTTTAATCCCGTTTGGCAGCACGGGGTTAGCTCGGCGTCAAGGTGTATTTATGCTCGTGTGTGTGTGTGTGTGTGAGGGGGGGGGAGGGGGGAGGCTTTCCAGCTTGTGGTCCAATCTGGTCTCCTCGCAGCTGCACTGAGGAGATAAAACGTGCGTGTGGTGTGTGCTTTCGAACACAACGCACATATTTCACTGCAAACACACACAACCCCAACAATGGCGACATTCGAAACCCTACCGCTTATTTGAAGACGCTGAACCCAATTTGCAATCAGAACCTTGCTCGAACACGAACGCGGAGTTTAAAGCCAAACTTGAAACCTTACCCCAGGCTTCAAACACACAATTTGAAACCCTAACACTGTGTTCAAACGCTACTTTGAAACCCTAACACTAAATTGAAACCCCAATTTGAAAGCCCTAACCCAGGTTTGAAACCCTGATCCAGGCTTGAAACCCCAATTTCAAACCCTAACCCCGGTTTAAAGCTCTAATTTGAAAACCTAGCAGTAAATTGAAACCCCAATTTGAAACCGTAAAACCAGGCTTGAAAAGCCAATTTGAAACCCTAACCCTAATTTGAAACACTAAACCGAGCTTGAAACCCTAATTTGAAGCCCTAATCCTCGCTTGAAACATGGCTGAATTTCAAACCTGAACCCTGGCTTCAAAGTTTGTTTGGAAGCTTAATTTCAAAACCTTACACTTGCTTCAAAGCTTGAACCAGGCTTGGAACCCTAAGTTGAAAGCCTAACCCTTTCTTAAAACCCTACCAGGAGGGCTCAAAGACAACGAACGCACGGACACACTGAACCCTTAAATGCACACACACGTCCACGACTGGGTTAAACACAGCTTAGCTTAGCACTTAGCCTCTACGCTTTGGGGTCACGGCAGTGTCCAGACCAGCGCCGTTTAGCGGCCACATTAGCAACGGACGGCGGCTTAGCGCTAAGTACGTCCGTTAGTAAGTAAGTAAGTAAGTAAGCGCCTTTCTGCCGCCAGACGGGAACAATGGTCGCCGCCGCCGCCGCCGCACGCTAAACAGATTAGTCACTCGCGCTTTTCGGACGTGATGTAAACAAAGCTCAGCGGGCAGATTTGTGACTTTCGCCGCGTATCGCTTTCGTGCGGCTTTGTGGCCGCCGCTATGATCCGCGTTAGCTTGTTTGTTTTTTGTTAGCCATGCTTAGCGAACGTCGCGCAGGGATTGTTTCTGGAAATGTCACTGGCCCCATTGCGCCTCCTCCTTTATTGCCCGCCACGAAAAAGAAGGAGCGGCGCTATTGTTTTATGCATTTCCAATTTTTGCTGACCACAGCTAGAAAAAAAAGTCAAGCGCGGACTCAGCAAATTTCTTCGGCCTCTTTTTGTTTGGCAAAGGAGTAAAAAGTTTCATTTTTGGGGTCCTTTACAGTTGACTCTGGCCAGTGAAATTGTAAAACAAAAAAGTGCACAAAACCAATCAAAACAATCCAAGAAAACAATACAAAAATAAAACTAACACACAAGAAAACAATTTCTCATACATGCAATACAATACAATAACTAATTCAAACATATGTAATTTATAATGAAAATAATTAAATAAATAACAATAATAAACAAAAACAAGAATCCAAAGAGTAAAAAGAATGAAACAAAAACAATTAAAAAGCCAATAAAAACACAACGAACATTTTTCTACAAACACAAATAATAATAAACAAAAGCAACAATAAAAAACAGGAACATAGCACAAAAATACTTTAAAAGTTCAATTCAAACCATTAAAACATCTAAAAACTAATAATACAAATAAATAAGAATAATTTAAAAAAACAACAATACAAATAGTAATACAAAACTGTGACAAACCCAACAAAGACAATCAAAAAACAAGAATAAAAATGAATAAATTAAATAACAGTAATAAAGAACAACAGCAATACAGAGTGACAGCATTGATAAAACCACAACAAAATCCAAATAACTACAAAAACAATAAAGAAAGACAAAAGAAAGAATAAATAAATACAAATAAAACCAAACCACAATACAATATTAAATAAACAGTCTCACTGTGCTAACAAATAATACAATAAATACAAAATAAATGACAATAACACACACAAAACAATAATAAAGAATAAAAACAATAGAACTTTTTAAGAAACAATAATAAAACATCCATCCACTGCACATGCGCGCATAAACAAAAATGGAACAGTTGTTGAATGTGACACTTGAAATGGAAGAGCAACAAAAAGATTCCAGATGTTTGAATGTAGCGTGTACACTTAAACACAGCAGGGAATTAAGGGATTACAATGCCAACAAAAGGGATTACGCCATTAGTGGCACTCGCCTCAACTCATCCTCGTCCAGCGATGAGTGCAAAAAAGCCACCGGACAGAAAAAGATCACAAAACATGGACGGAAAACATCAAGACGGGAGTGGACCTCTTCCTTTGAATTGTGCTAACCACAATGTGTGTGTGTGTGTGCGTGCGTGTGCGTGTGCGTGTGTGTGTGTGTGTGTGTGTGTGTGTGTGTGTGTATAGGTGTGGGACTTTATCAAATGAATCACAATTCATTAAATGACAACAAATGAATTAGTTCCAACAAAAAATGGACGCATTTTATTGCCATTTCGTGTTCCTAACTACACAGAACTTTTGTCAGTGCCCAATTTCCTGGTACACCAACTAAACTGACGCATGTCAGAGCTCAGCTCCCAAAATGGAGGAATTGGGTGAAACGGCCGTGCTCGGACTGAAGGGAGGCAAATTTCATTCTACCCGATGGAAGCCCTGATTCGTGTGCTTTTGTGCAAATTGTACCAAAAGGAGTCTTCGTACAACCAAAGCACTTCAATGAATGCTGTGACATCTGATCCAACTTTTCAAGTGCTGTGCAGAAACCATTTCAAGGCTATACTGTACTATTCTAAAAAATGTCCTAAAATGGCACTTCAACTCTAGGTCTGTTTCATTTTGGCCAGGGATATTTCCATGAGTTTTTCTACTTTTACACATGCTGTCTGGACAGTGCATGTGTCCAAAAAGTGTCCGGTTGCCACTTAAACCGACGTTGACAAAATCTGTTAGTTCCAGAATTTGCCACTGTTGTTTACTGGCGCTGTGGCACAATATAGACAGAGACTGGGACACACATATTTCCGGGTCACAGATATAAATTAGGACAAGGTCCAACCAACAGACGTGCCACCCGTGCCTACACGGTGGCCATTTTGAATGTAGCGACGTTCCATTAAAGGCAAGGCATTGCCATTTGGCGGCCATGTTGAAGGTGGACACTTTTCCAGGTCATGCATTGATGTGGCGGCCATGATGGCAGGAGTTCTAGCCATTGTCGTGTAGAGCGCAGCACAGAGAGGGAGCAGCATGTTGGCGGTGTTAACTTTAAGAGGAATACGAAACAAATCTCTGGAGTTCGGAACATGCTATATTTGGTACAGTAACAGTTTTTTTTCTCGAGCCGTTCGTCTATAGCAATGGTTTGGAACTAGGGAGCACACTAATTCCTTGCGGCTCATGAAAGCGACAGCCTTGACTTGCCTACGAGTACGTCAACAGTGTCACCATCGAGCAAACCAGCTTGGTAAGTTTGGATAAAGTATAAAACTTCCATCCATCCATTTTCTGAGCCGCTTCTCCTCTGGTTAGAGCGTCTGCCTCACAGTTCTGAGGACCCGGGTTCGATCCCCGGCCCCGCCTGCGTGGGTTTTCTCCGGGCAAACATGCACGGTAGGTTGATTGAAGACTCTAAATTGCCCTTAGGTGTGAATGTGAGTGCCAATGGTTGTTTGTTTACGTGTGCCCCGCGATTGGCTGGCAACCAGTTCGGGGTGTACCCCGCCTCCTGCCCGATGATAGCTGGGAGAGGCTCCGGCACTCCCGCGACCTCAATGTCTCAATGTCTTTCTGTCTCCAAAGTGTTCTCTGTCAATTGACGATCGAAAGGTTGTCGTACTCGAGCGGCTCCGACGACCGGAGACAAATTCCTTGTGTGTTTTTTGGACATACTTGGCAAATAAAGATGATTCTGATTCTGATTCCGATTCTGATATATACACACGCGCTGTATGAGCATTTTCTGTACGTGTATATTTGTATCTTGTCGCCTCCTATTGTGTATGTTGTTTGCCTTGTAAAGTTGAAGCTGAGTGACTGCCGAAGAAATCAAGTGCTCACCTGCGCTACTCCACCACTGCACCCGTCAATCATGTTCGCAAATCAAAAGAATTCGTAATCAAGGTGCGCGCAGGCAAGCGGCGCTGATTATGCCACGTAGTTGAAGTTGAAAGTGTTGTCAGCGCTTTGCTCCTCGTTAGCCTCTGGAGCGGCTCCCTCATTAGACGCCGTCACGTCAACAGCGGTTTGTTGATGCATGTGTGCGTGTGTGCGCGTCAAGGTGCGGTTAAGTGTCTAATTCAGCGTGAAGCCTGCGAGGTCTTCGGAATGTTTGATTCCTTCTGGATTAAAAACACAAACCGGGCCTTAAAGATGAGGAGGGGAACAAAGGAAACAAGGTTTCACGACTGATTTATGCTTTCAAGTTAGGGATTTAAGCAGCCATGGTTTGGATTTCAAATTACAGAGTAAAGTTAGCGTTTCAAGCATGGGTTAAGGTTTCAAGTTAGGATTTAAAATGGGGGTTATAGCTTCAAATGAGGGTTTTAAGACTGGGTCAAGGTTTTAAATTAACGTTCCAAGCATGGGTCAAGGGTTTAAGTTAGGGTTGCAATTTAGGATTTGAAGTTCGGGATTCCAATCCAGGGTTGGGGTTTCCTACAAGAGCTTCAAACCTTGGTGAACATTTCAAGTTAGTGTCAAACTGGGGCTTAACCCTAACTTCGAACCTTAACCTGGGCTTGGAAACCTCATTTGAAACTCTAAGCCAAGCTAAGAACTTTCCTCATTTGAAACCCTACCTGGTGCGGAAACCAAATTGATACTCTCATTTGAAACCCTCACCCAAGATCGGACCAGGAATTGAAACTTTTACAAAACCCTAACGTGGAACCCAGATTTGAGACCCTAACCTATAATTGGAACCCTCATTTGAAACGTTAATGTGAACCCTAACCCAGGCTTACAACCCTCATGTGAAACCTTAACCGCGATAAAACCCGACCTAACCAGGTTTTGAATTTCAAATTACAGTTTCAAGTCAAAGTTCGAGATTTTGAAGGTGATTTGGCAAAGGGGGCGAGTGGCCAACAAGTGGAGGTGCGCAGATGCAGTTTGGATCTTCAAGGAGGACTGGAAAAAAACATCAACCGATTTTGGACAATCTTATTATTGACTGCGGAGGGGAAGGCGTTCTTCATCAGGATCCTCTCCCGAAGACTGAGGGAGTTCCTCATCAAGAACAACTACATGGACCCCGCGAGTGCAGAAGGGTGGGATTTCCGGCACTCCCGGCAGTCTAGAGGACACTGATGTCGTCACGTAGTTGGTCAAGAGGACCGTGAGAGTAGACGTGACCTAGCTGTGGTCACCGGCTCGCCGCACACGCGTCTTGCTCTCATTGACACTACTCAAATGCTCTCACACACGCGCGTCTCGCTCTCATCAACACGACTCAAATGCGTGCACGTCAATCACATTCTCACACACATCGCTGGCATTCACGAGTTCATGTCAATCATGCTCACACATGAATAGTGTCAATCTTTATATCAGGTAGTTCAATTCAAAAAGTCCAATTATAGAGATGAACTGCACACTGCACACACTCAGAGTCAAGTTTTTCATATTTAAAATGTGTCTTATTTTGATGATTGTAGCACATAGCAAATAAAACAAAATTCCCCAAAATGAGAAACTAAAATATAACGTCAAAAGAAATAGTGAATTAATTCAAGAAATAAAGTGAATTTTAACGTATAAATTAGGCTGGAATTTGCCCTCTGAAAAGTACTACAGTGTTTAATCACTCTATGAGTACTGAAGAAAAACTTTTCAACTATATTCCAATTTATTGAGATGTACCTATATTAAAAAAAAGTCATCAAACATTTGACTCTGACTGTGTGTAGTCTGGAGTGCATATCTGTGACACGAGTTTCACAACGACAATTCAATTCCTTCTTTCCCTTTGGACCCCTCATTAGGTACACCGTTCAACTCATATAAATACACGCGTCAAAGGTTTGCACACATACACGTCAAACGCACTCGCATGAACATGTCAAAACTATTCACATACCGTCCTCCAACACATTCATCAAACGTACTCAAATCCTTTCACGTTTCCATCTCAAATGCTCGCGTACATGCTTGTGGGGGGAAAACATCTTGGGAGATATGTTTTAAGATAGATAGATAGATACAGTTTGACAAAGGGTTATAGACTTAGAACGATATAGATAGATAGATAGATAGACAGACAGACAGACAGACACAAATAGTTATAGACTCTTTGAGGATGTATTTTTTTGAAATCGTCTTTGATGTTTCCAAAACCATGGACGACCACGGTTCACCATCTTGAAAGCTAAACTTTCAAAAACACACGGATCTTTCTTTGATCTGTTTTTGATGTTTGGAAAACACAGTAATTGAAGATCAAACGGTATTTGATGATTTCAAAAGAAAAAACAAAACAACTAAATTGTCTTTGATGTTTTGGAATTGAGCTTCCTAAATGTTGAACGTGCAAATCCAAGACATCTAGCGATGACAACGGGAAATCGTAGCTCTTTCCATTTTGAGTATGAAATTCGAAATGTTTTGGACGACAATCGGATTGCTCAACTTTTGACTTGGTGTTTAATTTGCACGTTTGCCATTTGGAGGCGACAGACGGCCAGGCCACTCGCTGCGCCCGCCAGTCGGCGACATCAATTAGCCGCTTTTAGCCGCCACAGAGTCGGACAATGGGAGATTAGTCGGTGGGTTTTCTCTTTGGGATCCACTTTCTCCGAGGCCTAAAAGCCGGAGAGCCCCCGAGACGGCAAATCGCTCGAGCCGAGCTCCATTACGATAATCCAAAGGCCAAACCCGATTGTACTAAAACGGCACACCGGAGACACAAAGTCAGGACAATGAGAAGGAATGTCATACGGGCAGTTTATTCTTATTTAACCGCAGTTTACAGTTTTAAATGTCAGGAGGATCTTGCAAACAAACTGACAAAATAAAACTGACTATTGCTCCATTTTCTTTGACAATTTATTTGATTTGCATGAATCATATGTATCTTTATAATCCCAAATAAGGGTTTAGAAAAATCATGTGAAATCCTGAAAAAATGAAGTAAGCTGTCACTGAAAATAAAATACGTAAATTCCTTTCCGAACGATCATTTAGATTCCCGGCTCTGAGTTAAAATTGGTTAGCAAATAAAAAAGCTCAAGTAAAATTGTCACAAACGTAAGTATTGCGAAAGTGGCTTTTAAATTTCATTTCGGTCACTCACCAAATTTGGGATGAAATTGATTTTGAAAACAGAAATCAGGTGAAATTGCCACCGAAAATAAAAGAGCTCATTTTTGTCCGTTTGGAGGAAGCGCTTTTGAGCAGTGTTGGATGGAAAAGGGTCACAAACAAAATCTTTTGTCACGATCGGCACACACGTTCTGCTTTTACAATACAGATCCAAACTCCGTTGCGCGTCAGGCGCCATTTCTCTCCCTCGTAATCGACGTGACGAGCCGAGATTCAGCGCCTAATCTTTATCTTCTACTCAAAAGCTGCGCCGATCTCACATCCGAAGCGATGCAATGCCGCCGCCTACAGGCACCGCACTGTCGTTACACTTGCATTTCACGGGCAAGCCGCTGAGACCCTCTTTCACGCCGACCCGTTGAAAATGGAACTCGATGAAATTATTCCTCGGCGGCGGTAAACGGTTGGATTGCAGTTGACGAATAGAAACGTTCCCGGCAGTGAAGGAGTTCACCAAAGACGGCCCAGACTTTGGTAAAAAGAAAAAAAAATGTATCATCCCTGAACAATTACGTACAATTGCCCTTAAAATGTGTATTATGTAAATGTAAACCGTTCATTTCAAATGCTTTTTTTGGTTTGAAAAAATTTCAAAGAGCATTTCGGTAAGCAGATTTGAGCTGAGACGGACGGGCTCAAATATCAAGAAACAAAAGCAAATGTTGTCCATTTAGCGGCCCGACTGGAGCCAGTCGAGAGGCTTTGCGGCGCCAATAGCCGTGAAAAATTTGAAGGCGCTTCATTGGTCCGCTCGGGGAGAAAAAAGAGGAAGGGACGCTGCGCTTGTTTTGTGTGTTCCGCCGATTAGATTCAGAAAGATGTGAACAATCACGGTGACCAATTGTGGAAAATCCGCCCGAGAGCTTCCTCTTTCTTTGCCTCACGCACGCACGCACTTGTTGTCTAAATCCCTGGAAACAAGGGAAAGAGCGGGCAAACGCTGGCCTTATCTCCTCGCCTCACACGCCGCAATCCCTGCGACGTCATTGGGTGACCAAAAAACTTGAATTTTTTTCGTCCACGCTTACGAGGTGGGCCGATAAATTCTCATTGGGTTTCTATGGTGCGACGACTCGAGCGAGTCGAGCAAGCGCTCCGTTCACAACTCTGACCGATTGGCGCTGGTGACCCGCCGACCTCGCGCGAGCGTTGGGCTCCTCCGGCTCCGCAGGCGAGCCCGCGTCTCGTGCGCTTTCCGGCTTGTCTCCGAGCGACGTCTCCGAGACTCAAAGAAGTCTCTTCAAAAAATCCGACGTTTGAATTTAGCGCGCCTCCCCGGCAACACGGCGAGTCTCCAGGAGACGACGCAGAGGCTGGAGTCGCCCGCCGGAGGAGGCCAAAGCCGACAACGAGTCCGACTCCTTTTGGGACGAAGTTGCGCGAGCTCACGATTCCGAGGAGACCGATTCAATGAGTCCCGATCCCGCTGACATGCGGGGAACACGTAATTCAACATTCATTCATTACATTTTTAGTATTTCAGATGTAAAACTTATTTTTACAATAGGTCGAAACTCGCACGGTAAAATGTGAATTTAAACGATGTACTTTCGGCGTTTACTGTCGAAGTATTTATCGGTATTACACTCAAAACGAGAGGAAATGTGACGATTTACTTAACGAGATGTACGCCGCGAAATAGGATGTTTGTGGTCTTTCCTCAGAAAACCGTCACAGGACATCGCGTGACAGAAAACAGTCACGAGAATTCTGTTCTGCCAATGTAAAAAAAAAAAAAAAAAAAAAAAGCAGCGTGTGTGTGTGTGTGTGTGTGTTTGCGGTGCGTGCATTTTGCACAAGAACGCGCACGCACTCGACGAGCGCCTTGCGGCCCCGGGGGCCAAAGTGGATCTCCGGAGGGGGCCCAAGTGCTGCGACGCTTCGCTTTGGCGCCGTCTTACAGGAAATCAAAAAGAAGAAATCAATCAATGGACGTTTGCTACTTTTGCTGACTTTTGGCGAGCAGCTGATTTTCCCGCTGGCTGCTTTCTCATTAAGAACAAATCGCACTGGTGCCGGCAGAAGACCCCAGGGTGCAAGTCCCGTGTAGGATTTTGCCACGAATACGTTGTGTCTCATTAAAGCTCGCACACTTGAAAGCAATTGAAATTGTTAACGTGCAATCCACACAACAAATGAGACAAGCTGCGGAAGGGGCTCACGTGACCCGACGCCGATTGGCGAACGCTTCGTTTCCGTGTCGTGCGGCATCTCGACGCTATTCTGCTATCTTATCGTTTCTCTTCTGGGCGGAAAAAGAAGCACAGAGTAAGTGGCGAACTGTGACCGCGATGTTACACAAAAGTCTGAAAAAGAAGCGACAGCCTAAAAAGAAACGCAGCACAAAGCAAGAGATTGACCGACGTGCGCTCCGCAAGGCCCGAAAAAGAAGCCGACGCTCATCGCACACCGGAGCCTGAAAAAGCATGACAGAAGTGGAGATTCAAACCCAGAACCCGCTGGCTGCGAGACAGATGCGCCGACCACGGTCCGGCGCATTTCACGAATGTTTTGTTCCGATCGAGACGCAAAATCTTCGGAAAAGAGTTCCAATAGCTTATCATGAAAAAGTCGTGCGTCTTTTTTCTTCTTGTTGTTGTTTTTCTGGCGCTCCCGCTTCAAAGAAAACAGCATCCCCGTCGTCATCTCCCCGAAAGGGAGCGGAGAGATGAAAAATAAGTGAGCTCCAAATCTCCAAATTTGAATGATTGCGAAAGAGTAGAAATCCCACAAATCTTCCGCCGGAAAGCAACGAGCAGTTTTTCAACATTCAACATTTAGGAGGAAAACTTTCAGTTGGAGCGTCTCCAAATTGTATCCTGAGATTTTTGGGGAGTTACTTCCGCCCAAATAAATGAACGGAACGGTCGGCATTTCTCTCCAGGTCCTCCCGACCTGACCAAGCCACGAGATCGATGTGGCCGGGTCGGGTCGGGAGGACCTCGCTCGCTCAAAAGCGGCTGACCGTGGGCCGGAAAACCGCTAAAGAGAGCGGATGGTCCCGTCAGCGTCGTCTGTTTATCCGCGACCGCTCGGCGTTCTTTCCAGACGATAATCGTCTTCGGAGGCCACTTTATATTGTACATTTCTTCGGTGTGTCTATTTCAAACAGCCACATAGCTCCGCTTTAGATTAGTCCGTTGAGCTCAATGCAAACGAACGGGACAAAACGCCATAGACGGGCTAACAAATAGCATCGGCAACAGATATTTCAACACACGCGGCGGCGCAACCCATGTAGACAGATAACATCATCCAACTGACAGGCATATATTTCTTTAGAAAGACGAATGTTACTGCGGCTTACTGAGACGTTTCGACTGTTTCGTGGATGCTTGTCGACACCGGAAGGAGCAGCGCAACGTCCACTGAAGTGAAGCAAAAACGGTTTCATTTCTTTACATTCCATTTAATCATGCCATGACTGCATTTCGTTTATATGACGTACGATATTATAGTGGAGTATTTTTCTGATGAAAAACTAACGACAAACGTTTTTTTTGGGGGGGGGGGGGGGGGGGGGGGGGGCTGTCACGGATGAATGGTATTTTCATACATTTCAATGGGGAGTGATGATTTGGGTTTGGAACTCTTTATCCCATTCCGTTTCCCGAATGAAGAGTGACGCAATTGTTGACGCAATCTAATTTCATCATCCCAGCTCTTCAGCATTCGCACACAATTTCCACACAAATTGTATTCTCACTTTTATGTTTATATAGTGTTCATTTTATATGTATATAGATTTTCAATATGCTATTGTACCGTTATTTGACACATATCTAGATAGATATATCTTACATGCTATTCCTCATCGGTTTCTCAACATATGATATTTTACTTTTGCGAGTTTTTGGTGCGGATTTTGGCTGGCGCGGCGCCGCGTGCGTGCGAGCGAGCCGTCGTCCCCGCGGTGACGATTTTCTAGGTTAGGGCGGGAGTCATTGGGGGAATTCAGCGTCCCCAGCGTGGAGTTTATTAATAAAGTCGTCCCTCGGCTCATGAAGCGCTTAATTGGCTCCTTTCAATGCGTCTAATTGTTTTAATCAGTTACATTCAATTTGCTCAGAGCGCAGGGCGACGAAAAAAAAAAGAAGAAGAGCACGACGGCTAATAAATGTGTTTGCAAGTAATAAGCGCTAACGACTGCAGCAAATGGATCACTTGGTCTTAAGTGATTGAAGATTGTTTGGCGGACGGCGTCCCCTCGCTTAACCGCCGACCAAATGCATCCTGGGAAGTCGACACAAAGCCACAGCAGAGACAAAGACAAAACCGACGCTAATAATCTTCAGCTCATTGTTTTTGCCACTTTGCCGAGTTACAAGCACGTAAACATTAAATGTGATGTAAATACGTACTTTAGAGGACAATTCTGCTATATTAGAGTTGTATAGACATGTCACACGATTTCAATGTCATACAGAGGTCAACAACGTTGGACTTTGGTGCGGGCAGCGTGGGTGCAGTGCCCGCTGCCCGTCCGTGTCTCGTGCAGAACGTTTATGCGGGGGGATGACCTCCACCCAGTGTGTGCGCGCCCATGCGTGTGTATCATTGGAGGTCCCCACACACACACATGCACTTCTCAAGTTTGCTGAAGGCTTCAAACTTGGGCCATAAAGTCCAACAGCAGGATACTTCTTCCGTGGAAAAACGAATGTACGTCTACCACCCGAAAAAAGCTTGACTTAGCAAGCTGAAATTTGCTGGCGAAATTTGAACAAGAAAAAGTCACAAGAAGCCCGGCCATTTTGGCTCAGTTGCGTTTTTGAAGACAAACGCGGCCCCCGACGCCGACTTGACTTAGCGAGCTGAAATTTGGTCTATTATGCGCAGATGGACCGAAAGTCTGGAAAAGCACAGGAAGTCCGCCATTTTGCTTTGCAGCGGCCATTCCAGGTCCCCGGCGAGCTCGTCTGCTTGTTTTCGTAACCGCTTTGCAAGCGTCTGCGTTCGGACGGCGCGCCGACGTACGCCATCGAAGACGCTCGATACGCGGCCTTGGATTTCCCGCGCGTGACTTCGGGGTATTGGCGCTCACGTCGTCCGCCGGCTGCGGAAAATTCATTCGCCGCCTTCCCCGTGATTCATTTGAATATTGACAATGTATGTATTATTCATGCTTGGAAAAGACAACAACAATCCTTGGAAACCGACAGCCGGAGCTGGTTCCTCCCGCGCACACGTAAATCTATTTCAAACAGCCACATAGCTCCGCTTTAGATTAGTCCGTTGAGCTCAATGCAAACGAACGGGACAAAACGCCATAGACGGGCTAACAAATAGCATCGGCAACAGATATTTCAACACACGCGGCGGCGCAACCCATGTAGACAGATAACATCATCCAACTGACAGGCATATATTTCTTTAGAAAGACGAATGTTACTGCGGCTTACTGAGACGTTTCGACTGTTTCGTGGTCGCTTGTTTTCTGATTTGAGATGCTCCCGCTTAAGTTGGCAAACAAAAGGCGGCGGAAAAGTCATTGATAAACCTGAACCGAAACCAAGACAAAAACTGCGCCACCAGATATTTCCCACAAGGTTTCATCGTTGTTTCCATTTCTCTCAAAAAAGAAAAGAAAAAATGAATACAGCGAAATTCGTGGGCGAGCACGATGAATCGAGTGGGCGTCGCAACTCCAGCGGCGCTTCCTGGCATGAATGTGCAATACGTGCGGGCGCCTAACTCGAATCTTAACCCCGAACCAATTTTGCTGCCTCAATTGTTTTGTTTTTTTAAATTGCGTCTCGGCAGGGGTGTCAAACTCCTTTTCGTTCACGGGCCACAGTCACCCCAAAATTGATCTCTCGATCGATTGACTCCATCCGTCCATTATCCGTACCGCCTCTCCTCACGCGGGTCGCGGGCGTGCCGGAGCCTATCGCAGCTATCTTCGGGCGAGAGGCGGGGCACACCCGGAACCGGTCGCCGGCCATTCGTAGGGCACGAAGAAACGACATGCAAATCCACACAGGCCGGGGCTGTGTGGATTTGAACCCCGGTCCTCAGAACTGTGAGGCACACGTGCTAACCCGTCATCCAATGTGCCGCCCAACTCACCCCATGTCAGATTTTTTTTTTTGTTGTCTTAAGAATTGGTGGCGATTTTCCACAGCCTTGACGAGTACCCGATACTTTGAAATACTGCCACCTGGTATCGCTACTCGCCCGTCCGTCCCAGTTAGGGTCAACCCTAAAAAAAAAATTTGTAAAAAAAGTGAGTTGCAATTGTTAAAAAAGAAAATGAGATTTGTTCAAGAAATAAGTTCAATTGATTGTGAGGAGCAGCTGTCCCAACAGTCGTCGTCGTGGAATTAGCTGCGGCTGCGTGAATGTTACTTCACGTTCGACGTGGCATCATTCGATTGCACTTGAAATTCCGTTGGTTTTTCTTTGGGCTGCGCGTCGGCCGCTGCCGGCTTCCGAGGAACGCAGACCGTCGGTCGTTATCACCGGCACGACTTCGTGTCGTCAAAGAAAACCGACGTTTGAGGAAAGGTTGGTTTCTCCTGATCGGCTCTTTTGGCAGCAGGAAGTACGCGCGACGTCGCGGCCTAATGTCCAAGACGGGCGTGACGTCACTCTTCTGATAAGGTCCTCCAAAACGTGCAATATCTCACACCGTGCCGCGGGAAGTTTCTTCTTCTTCTTCTTCTTCTTCTTCTTCATGCCTGTCAGCTTGTGTTTGATGTAAAAGCAGCTGCGTGAATTATAACGCTCAGGTCAAAGCATATGAAGCCTCGAGTCCATCCGACTTAAGACGTGCGTGTGTGTGTGTGTGTGTGTGTGTTTGTGCGCCGCCAACCTTGAGCGTGAAGAATGGTTCTCTCATCTCCGCTTCGCTCAGCACATATTTGCTCATCGTGCAAACATGACTTATTACGCACACACATTCATTTCAGTACAGCAGGCCCTTTGCACGCGCACAATTGAGTAAATGCGGCGAGGCGCAATTTGAAGACGGGCCCACAAATATATTTGTTGGATCAACTCTCACGCGTGCGCGCACACACACACACACACACACACACACACACACACTGCAGCTATATGTAATCAATAACATTAGAGTCTGCAGACTGACCTGTCTGTGAACCCGAAACATTTGACCCTTCTATGTTACGCGTGTGCGAGCCGTTTCCGTATAATTTGCTTATCAACTTATTTTTCTTTTTATTTCTTACATATGTTATTTTGATGATGATTTTGATTTTTATTATCATCCTAACTTGTGGATGCGAACGCTGCCGCATTTAAAGCGACAGCACCGGTTTGAAGTCGAAGCGCTCGGCGGTACGCTGGCGCCCCCTGTCGGTCGGCAAGAACACAACAAGAAAGAAGCTGAGAAGTTGAGAACAAAACTCATCACTGGTAAGAAATCATGTGAAAATAATTTCATCGTCCAAATTTAATGATGTGTTTGGCCAGTTAGAATCAACAATAACATGACAAAATAGTAATGTTATTGATTCAGAAGTTATTTTAGTGATACATTCAATGTTTCGTAATAACAACGAAGAAAAACAAGTGCTCTCTTCCTCCTTTTCTTCTTCAACCCTTTGTTTCGTCATCCTCACCACTTTTCCTCTTCCATCTTCATCCTCTCCTCCTCCTTTTCCCCATCTCCCAAATCCCTCATTTCCTTCCTCCCGCGCGAGGCGGCAGGTAATCCCCAAAAATGTTTTTCTCTCTCTCTCTCTTTTTTTCTTTTTTTTGGGAAAGGCGGCATGCTCAGAGAGATAAACACCTCCCTCCTCTTCCTCTTCTTCATCCTCACTCACTCATGGGCAAATCAACTCCAATTTCCTCCTCTTCCTTCCTAAGGTGTGACATTGTCGTATTTTCTCCACTCGGGAGCTCGAAACTTTCTCCCGCCTCTTGTCACTCGGCCAAAATGAAGAAGAGGAGGAAAAGGAGGGGAAGATTTCTTCTCTGTGGCCTGGGAATTGTTAAGGGCCGCGCTCCAAATGAGACGGCAGGCGACCGAACGCGGGACAGAAAAGGGAGCGGGACGGGGACGAGAGGATGGATGGATGGATGCGGAGAGGAGGACGAGATGAGATGAGGATGGAGGGAGGGAGCAGGAGGAGGAGGAGGAGACAAGTTCGGGAGAGAACGAGAGCAGATGACAAGGACGGGAGGAGGAAAGCGGAAAGAGAGCGACTGAGTCAAGTCAATGAGTTGGTTCTTGTCGTTTTTCTTTCCGTTGTTGCTTCGTCAGTCCGTTGGTTCGTTCGTAGTTTAGTCGGCCCGCTGATCAGCGACTTGGCAGGTCGGTTTAGTTCGTCGGCGTAGTCAGTCAGGTGGGCCGTTCATCAGTTAATCGGATAGTCAGTCGGCCCGTCAATGAAGCCGTCGATTGAAATAGTGAGTTAGTCGTTTGGGGTTTTGTCAGGCAGCCAATCGGCCGCTCAGGCATTCGCTTGCTCGGTCCGCCTGTCAAAAAACCGATTTGATCAGATGAGATTAGTTCGTCATTCGGGTTAATTCGTCAGTCAGTTCGGTCGTTAATGTACTGATCGGTCGTCCAGTCAGTCGGTTAGTGTTTCGTCGGTCAGTTGTTTTGTTACTCCATTCATTCGATAGTCAGTCAGTGAGTTGAGGCCTGCCCGTCGGTCAGTCAGCCCGTCAAACAGGTTAGTAGTGAGTCATTCGGGCTATTTTGTCCGTCAGTTATATATTGGAGTTAGTCAGTCCCTTCATTAGTTTGTTGAGCTATTTAGTTAGTCAGTCTGGATGTTAATAAGTACATTAGTTGGACATTTACTGTCATCGGTCAGTCAGTGATTGGTTGATGAGTCAGTCAGCCAGTTGGTCACTAAGTGAGTTGTTTGCAGTCCTAAGTCAGTCAGTTACTTAGTTGGTTAACCCTGAGTTGGAGGTGACGCTCATGTCAAATTCAAGCACTTTTTCAAAACTTGAAATTGCAACTTGAAGAATTGAACCGGAATTCATTTCAAGTGGAAGTCAATTCCTTTTTTGTTTCTTTGACGCATAATCACACGCGCAATAACGTCTGAATTCAGCGCTCGCCGGCGCTGATCCCGCGACCCGTCATGTCCACGGCGTGCTGGATTATTCAACGGCGAGCGCTCAGGTGGAGTCAGGAAACACAAACGAGGCGCCCGACGCGTCGGACGGCGCCTTCATGAATGATGCACGAAGAAGGCGCATCGCTTGAAATCCCCGACCCGTGCATAATGCATGACGGGCGGCCATTTGCATTCCAAACGCATCGGCGGCAACGTGTCGACACGATAATAACACGACGAAGATACGGCCGGCGCCTCAAATTGCTATTAAATCCGTGGAAAAATACCATTTCACGCCAAGCGCTCGCTCGCTTTGCTTTATGACGCTTCATTAGGGACACACGCTAACGGCAACGGCTCCCGCTTTCACCCTCTCGGCTACGTTCATATAACAGCAAAAAAGCTCTCGGTAGCTGAAGTGATAGCGAAGGTCCGGTGGGTGCGCCGAAAATAATTAGACCCCGCCCCAAAAAAAGTCAAGTCAAGTCAAATCTGACAAAAATGTCAACGACAACAAAATAACTTCAAACTCTTCAGTCAAGAACTGACCAACCGACTGGCTGACTGACCGACTAGTTAGTTGTCAGGAGGCCACTTATTGTGTTAGTCAGTTAGGTCGTTACTTTAGCGAGTCCATCAGTCAGCAGGCAAGTCAGTGAGTTGGTTAGCTAGTCGGTAGTTCGCCAGCCAATGTTAGCGAACTCAACTCACTTCACAACAGTTTGGCAGATTTGTTATTTTGCAAAGAAGAGAATTCAAGCTGCTTGTTGCCCCTCCCACTTGCAGTCTACCGTCAAATTCAATGAATTACATTTGTGTATTTGAAACAAGCACGCAACTTTGCCTTCTGCTAATGCTCACGCACAATGCAAAACGGCATAGACGGGCTACCGAACAGCATCGATACACATGTAGAATATAACAATAGTCACAGGCGTGTTATATCCTTCATCTTCTGCGAAAATCGAATACTTCTGCAGCTTACTGAGTCGCTTCCAGTCGTTGTGAAACGTCTTTGCGTGCGCACATCTGTATTGTACTGCCGCCCGGTGGCCAAGTTGTGCGCAAGGTATTGGGTACTTGTGAAGGCTATCAATATTAGCCAGCCCCCCCCCCAAAAAATACCTGATATTGGGTAAGTCCTCCTCGCCAGTAGTCGGTGCTACACTCGAGCCGTTTATACGTCAGAAAGAGAGGTATTTGCTCACAATTATCTGTCATTGTGTCATTTTTATGGATCAAAAGTTCTCGTGGTATCGGTACTCAGTAGCAGTGCATGCTTACGAATGAATACTCTTACCGGTATCGGTCTGGGGGGGGGGGGGAAGTGGCATGAAACATCGCGAGTCAATATAGAGTGCTCTCTTCCTTACTGGAAAACATTCCATTTTGGGGGCTGGAACGAAATAATGGCATTTTCAAATCCTATAAAATTCTGATTGTCAAAGTTTTCACTGCGAGTCCATTTATCGTAGCGCGTGACTAGATGTCTGCCGCAGTGGATTTGTTGAGCGCCCGAAGCCTCTTTTGCCTCCACTTGCTCTCCAGCCACTCAATGGACGTTCCGCCCTCAAAGCGCCTTTTTCTCCTCGCACACTAATTAGCCCCGCACCTCTTCCTCGCCTTCTTTTTTTCTGGTGAGACAATGCCAAGCTTCTCTAACGAGGGCATCCATCTGTACCCGGAGACTCGTCGCTTTTCCTCCTCGCTTTCAATCATAGACGAGGGCTAGCGGGGGGCACCCGCTAAAAAACAGCCCGGTGTGCTGGGGGTATTGAGGTAGAAAAGGGAGCGCGAGGGGGCGAAGGGGGCCGTCGTCACGGCGATGGATCACCGACTCGACCGCCTGGAGGACCCCTCAATCCGAATGACGCAATGGAGGTCTTTTAGGCCTTTTTAGCCACAACACGCGCAAATTGCCATGTGCGAACGCACGCGCACAAGAATGAATGTACACGATACGGACAAAAGTATTGGGCCAGGGCTCGGAATGAATCAACAAATCAGAGGCTGCACGAGAGCCTTCTAGTTTTCAACTATTGCTTTGTGGGAGTGAGTTGGTCATTTAGCAGGACAGAGGAGAGCGTTCCAGTCTTCCAAGTTGCGTTTTGCGGGAGTTAGTCAGTCAACAGTCAGTCGGCTCGTCGGTCATCGAGTCGGCCGGATGAGAACCTCCGAGACTTCGGCTCGTCCTTTTTGGGAGTTTGTCACTCAATGCCTTAATTAGCCCGTCAGTCAATGAGCGATTGAGTCACTCACTTTGTCACTCGGTCAGTTGCCCGGCGAGTCATTTAGCAGGCCGGACAAGTGCCTAATACTCTTCAACTATATACTCTGGGGAGTTCGACAGGCAGTCGGTCACTCGTGCGGATCCAGCTTCTGACACTCCGCCGTTGAGATGAGTCTGACTGAAGAAGAGAGGCCACCGCTGGGATTTGGTCCATTGCATCTTTAAAGTTCAGCCGCTCTCAGTGTCAGGCAGTCTGGAGAGCGATGAATCCGGCGAGAAGATCACACTGCGTCCCTTCGTGGTTGACAAATCACTTACAGGGATCGCACGTTGGACACCGAATGGAGAAGAGCTGGAATAGAGACAAGCTGACACGCTAACCCTTGCTTCGAACCAGACTTCCTTCCGTCTTGGGCTCTTTTTTTCATCTGTTTTAATTCTGCTCTAACTGGAACGCGTTGTCTTGCGCTCCCTTTCCGACTTTCGGGGGAGTCGAAGCAAATAACGAGAAACATTTGCTGCGTTTCAACACACGCTAACAAGCGTTATTAAACGTTATTAAATTCTCGTAAAACCGAATGGGACCACAAAAAACAACAACATAAAAATCTCAGCGGTCGGTAATTGCACATTTCGATGTTTTATGCGAAAAGCACAGCGTGTCATAAGCACATGGCCGTAAACACCCCGATTTCTACCACACTTACAGTGCGAGTGGGTGTGTGCGTGTGCGTCTGCGTGCACGTGTGTGTATGTAATTCAGTGTGAAGCTCGTGTATCTTTTGTCCCGCGTGCCAACGGCAGAACAACCGACACTGCACACACAAATGCGAACGAACTCACACACACGCAGGCCGTCCCTCACGCTCGAGGCCTACATATCCGAACGCGCGCACACGTGTGTTAATACACGCACACACATTAACGCACTCACATGTACACATTCACATGCACTCACGCATACACTTAACACACATTCCATCGCACGCAAACACACACGCTTGCTCATTTGTTCACACGCACACGCGCACGTGGCCGTAAGCGCCGCGTCTCGTGTCACGCTGCCTGTGCATGCGCGTGTGCGTGAACGACGCCTTTTGTAATGTTTCGGCAGCGGCTAATGTGCGAATGATTGCCATTTCCTTCTCCTGAATCACAACAAAGGGCTTTTCAGTGGCCGGTTACGGAACTATCGAGGTCCACTGGATAAAAAAAAGTGGGAAACACTGGAAAAGCATCCGCTGTGATCTTGTCACTTGTGGTTTTGCACGTTAGCTCCTCCGAAGCGCCTTTGGCCTCTTTGACTTCCGTCTCGTTCTCAGGGGCGTTGATGTACGTGCACACGCGCACACTCTTTTCCCCACTTCCCCTTCCTCCATTTCGTTTCATTTTCTTACATCTGTTTCCCGCATCGCAATGCCGAAAGGCCGCAACACGCGCAACCTGCTTCACACATGATCGCATTCTGTACAACACACACACACGCTTACATATCCTTACACGCACGCACACACGCACGCGAGCTCACACACGCACACATGAAAAGGAAATCCTCCGGCTTAAGGCCCTGATTTCGAATCCGACTTTGAAACCCTCATTTGGACGCTGACCGCAGGCTTGAAATGCTAATCCAAGTTTGAAAGCCTTTTTGAAACATGAACCCTAGCTTCGTGTCCTAATTGCAACTCTATCTTGTCCTCTCTGGAAAGCCTAATTTGGAAAAACCGAACAAACAAACAAACAAAAAAACACAGATGTAAATGGAAGTTGCTGACAAATGGAAAGGAATAAAGAAGAGTTGCAGTAATGTCCAGCAGAGGGCAGCAGTGGTCCAAAGACAAGCAGCACATCTGTTGTCCTCACAGAACTTCCTTCGTTTGATGAAACTTCCTCTTGTCCACAAAGAACCTCCTGTTACCTGATTCAACTTCCTGTTTTCCCAACAGAATTTCCTTTTTTTTTCCTGCGAGAACTTCCTCTTGTCCCGATTGAACTTCCTGTTGTACAATTGAACTTCCTTTTTTTTACGATTGAACTTCCTGTTGTCCCGACTGAACTTCCTGTTGTGCCGATTGAACTTCCTGTCGTGCAATTGAACTTCCTGATGTCCCGCTCATCGCAGGAGGTTTTCTGCTTCGCCAAACGCTACCACCTGCGGTTCGTCTTCTTCTTCTCTCATTGGAAACTATTTGCAGTCTAATAAGGTTTTGCCCGAATGTCATCTTGTGGAATGTTCTTGATTGAAAACACACGCAGGCAGCGCAATGTTGCACCCTGGGAGAGATGTTATTTGGCGCTCCCTTCATTTGCAATTTACTGTACATACGCTCACAAAAGAAATGACATCGTATTGTTCTTAACCATGTCTTTCATCCATACAAGGACTAAAAATGAAATTGTCCTGCTTTTTCAAAGAACCTTTTCAATCTGATCGGCATGCCACAAGATCCCGATTACAGAATTCAGATTTGCGGTCTTTGCATTAGCCAAATACCGGAACTCATGCATCCATCCATTTTCTGTAGCGCTTCTCCTCACGCGGGTCGCGGGCATGCCGGCGCCTCTGCCAGCTATCATCACCCCGAACTGGTCGCCAGCCAATCGCGGGGCACATACAAACAAACAAGCATTCGCACCTCCGGCCAATTTAGAGTCTTCAATCAACCTCGTTGAAACCTCATGTTTTGGGGATGTGGGAGGAAAGCGGGGCGCCCGGAGAAAAGCCACGCAGGCTCGGGAAGAACATGCAAACTCCACGCTGGCCAGGCCGGGATTCGAACCCGCAACCTCACAACTGGGAGGCAGACGTGCTAACCGGTTGGGCACCGTGCCGCCCGCAATTCATCATTTCACCTGTTTCACTTGTATTCTGCTCGTCTTCAAGTTGCCTTCAGCACGAGATCACGTTCCTCGTCACTTCTTCGAGACAAAATGCACTGATGAATTTGCTTGAAAAGCAATAAAAAGTAGCTTGGACTCAAGCGTGTGTCAATGCTAACCTTATGCAGGTTTATGCAATTATTGAACCAAATCACGATTTACGTAGCCTACCGGATGGGCACGTTTAACGCTATCTTAATAAGAATCTTGAGTAAAATCGTTTGGAGTGGTGGCACGGCGGTTGACCGGTTAGCACATCCGCCTCGCAGTTCTGAGGTTGCGGGTCCAAATCCGGCCTCGCCTGTGTGGCGTTTGCATGTTCTCCCCGTGCCTGCGTGGCTTTTCTCCGGGTATGAATGTGAGTGCCAACGGTGGTTTGTTTGTATCTGCCCTGCGATTGGCTGGCTGGCGACCAGTTCAGGGCGTACACCGCCTCTCGCCCGAAGATAGCCGGGATGGGCGCCAGTGCGCCCGCGACCCCCCGCGTGAGGAAAATGGATGGGTGGATAATTTGGAGTTTAATTTCATAACTGGGAATTGCTTGAGTGGGTCGGTATGTATTCGTGTAATATTACTGCGTACTCGGTTAATTTGTGACGTCATACGGTGGCTCTTGTAACGGCAATTCATGTACAGTTTGTACTCTGAGATTCTCGCTTTTATCTGTTCTGCTTTTCAGGAAAAGGGTAAGAAATCAAAATGGAATACATTTATGGCAGAATTCCTCCTTGTAGCATGACAGTCATCGTTAGTACACTGAAAAAAGAAAAAAAGCTCCTTTGAATTGTCTTCCTTCAAACATGTACGTGCGTTTTCATGTTGCTGTGTGCGCTCTCTTCTCGTTTGTCCGCAGGTTCCAACATGCTAAGTTGTTGTTTTTGTGGTTGTTAGCGTCGTTTTTGTGATTGCCTCTTGCTCTCTTTCAGGTTCCCCTCAACGAGGTTTCAACATATTGTTTTTGTCATTATTTTTAATTTGATTTTGTTTGTCATTGCCGTTGCTCTCTTTTCTCCTTCCGTATTAAGTACTTGTTGTTGTTGTTGTCGTCTTGTATTTCCTTTGGCACTTTCTTTTGTCTTTATCCATCCCCACATTCCTTTAAACGTCGTCGTCTTTAGTTCGTGCTCTTGACCGTCGCTTTGCACCTTGTTTATCCCCAGGTTTCTCAACTTGGTTCTCCAGCCGGCTTGGAGCAATTGTTGTTGCTTTTTGCTCTCTCTTTTCTCCCTGTCCATATAAAGACTACACTTATATATATTTGCACATATTTTGTAGAGCAGCTCTGCCTGCACGCATGAAAGATTTTGGGTCAGATATTGTTAAAAATAAGTTGGCTACGACACTAAAAACAAAGGCGCAAGAGTGGCGTTAATGATCTGATTAAATGGCTCATTTGACACAGTGCAGTGTCTATTATACAACCCCAATTCCAATGAACTTGGGACGTTGTGTTAAACATAAATAAAAACAGAATACAATGAGTTGCAAATCGTGTTCAACCTATATTTAATTGAATACACTACGAAGACGAGATATTTCATGTTCAAACTGATCAACTGGATTGTTGTTAGCAAATAACTGTTTACCACTGTGTTACATCATCTTTTCTTTGAACAACAGGACACTAATTGTTCAAGCTTTGTCGGTGGAATTCTTTCCCGTTCTCGCTCGATGTACAGCTTCAGCCGTTCAACGGTCCGGGGGTCTCCGTTGTCGTATTTGACGCTTCATAATGCGCCGCGCATTTTCAGTGGGAGACAGGTCTGGACTGCAGGCAGGCCGAGTCTAGTACCCGCGCTCTTTTACGACGAAGCCACGCTGTTGTAACACTGTGCAGAATGTGGTTTGGCATCGTCTCGCTGAAATAAGCAGGGGCGTCTGTGAAAAAGATGTCGCTTGGATGGCAGCGTATGTTTCTCCAAAACCTCTATGTACCTTTCAGCATGAATGGTGCCTTCACAGATGTGTAAGTGACCCATGCCATTGGCACTAACACAGCCCCATACCATCACACACGCTGGCTTTTCAACTTTGCGTCCATAACTGTCCGGATGGTTCTTTTCCTCTTTGGCCCGCAGGACACGACGTCCACAATTTCCAAAAACAACAATTTGAAATGCGGACTCGTCGTACCACAGAACACTTTTCCACTTTTCGTCGGTCCATCTTAGATGAGCCGGCAGCGTTTCTGGGTGTTGTTGATAAATGGCTTTTGCTTTGCATTGTAGAGTTCAGGTTGCACTTATGGATGTAGCGCCGAACCGTATTGACTGACATTGGTTTTCTGAAGTGTTCCTGAGCCCATGCGGTGATATCAGATTCAGAATCAGAATCATCTTTATTTGCCAAGTATGTCCAAAAAAACACACAAGGAATTTGTCTTCGGTAGTTTTGATGTCGGTTTTTGATGCAGTGCCGCCCGAGGGATCGAAGGTCGCGGGCATTCAATGTCGGTTTTCAACCTCGCCGCTTACATGCAGTGATTTCTCCAGATTGATGATATTATGGATCGTAGATGATGAAATCCCTCAATTCCTTGCAATTGTACGTTGAGGAACATTGTCCTTAAACTGTTGGACTATTTTCTCAGGCACTTGCTGACCAAGAGGTGAACCTCGCCCCATCTTTGCTTGTGAATGGCTGCGCAATTCAGGGAAGCTCCTTTTCTAGCCAATCATGGCACCCGCCTGTTCCCAATGAGCCTGTTCACCTGCGGGATGTTCCAAACACATGTTTGATGAGCATTCCTCAACTTTCTCACTTTTTGCCACCTGTCCCAGCTTTTCTGGACGTGTTGCAGCCATAAATTTTGAAGTTCATGATTATTTGCTAAAAACAATCAAGTTGATCAGTTCGAACATGAAATATCTTGTCTTTGTAGTGTATTCGATGAAATATAGGTTGAACATGATTTGCAAATGATTGTATTCTGTTTTTCTTTGTTTAACACAACGTCCCAACTTCATTGGAAATACTGAGCAAAGACTCTGAATACTTATGGCTGTGTGATATTTCAGTTTTTCCTTTTTAATAAATCTGCAAAAATTTCAACAATTCTGTTTTTTTTCTGTCAATTTGGGGTGCTGTGTGTATATTAATGTGGGGGGGAAATGAACTTAAATTATCTTAGCAAATGGCTGCAATATAACAAAGAGTGAAAAATTGAGGGGGGTCTGAATACTTTCCGTACCCACTGTATTGTATGTGTTTTGGCAAACATAAAAAACTATTTATAGCTTAGTTTGTGTGTGTGTCATGCGGATCCTCAGCCTGGCTTCAGGCCATGTACAAATTGCACCTTTTTTATAATGACCCTGGTGTCTCGGGGTCTGTGTGTGTGTATGGGCGGGGGGAGATCAAACTGCGCATCAATAGGCCGCCTTGTTTGACGCGGGCCAAGCTGGGTTTCATGTCGTCGCTATCTAGGCTAATGCATGCTAGCATGTGTCAGAGCCCAGATGTTAGAGCCTGGACATGACGCACTGGATGCGCCACACACACGGACGCACGCACGCACGCACACACGTTAGCCATGGTGGTCAAGCAAGAAAGCCGCAAGAAAGCCAAATGACACACTCCCCATCACACACACGCAGACCTATTATTTTTATGCAGCAACCAGTGTTGGATTTTTACCATTTTGTAATAAATGATGATGACTTCAATATGCAACATGACATCAAAAATGATGTAATCACACGTTATCCACAAATGGAGAAAAGATGCAACAGTGTTGCATCTCCCCAGGAGTGGCCAGCCGACAAAAGCCACAACTCATCCAGGAGGCCACAAAGGAACTCAGGACAACTTGGAAAGAGCTGCAGGCCTCCCTTGCCTGACTTATGGTCAGAGGTCATGACACAACAATAAGGAAGAGACTGCAGGCCAAAAATGGCATCCATGGCAGGGTTCCAAGGCCAAAACCACTGTTGAGGCTCAAACAAAGGCTCGTGTTACTTTTGCAAAAAAAAAAAACATCTGTATGTTTCCTAAGACTTTTGGGAGAACATTATAAGGACTGACGAGATGAAAATTGAGCTTTTTGGAAGGTGTGTGTCTCGTTACATCTGGCGTAAATGTAGCACAGCATTTCAGAAATAGGAACATCATCGCAACAGTCAAACATGGTGGTGGTAGTGTGATGGTCTTGGGCTGCTTTGCTCCTTCAGGACCTGGACAACTTGCTGTGATTGATGGAACCATGAATTCCGCCCTTTAATAGAAAATCCTGAAGCAGAATGTCCAGCCGTCAGTTTGTCACCTCAAGCTGAAGCGCACTTGGGTTCTGCAGCATGATAACGACGCAAAACACACCAGCAAGTCAACTTCTGAAGAGCTTAAAAAAACTAAATATAGGTTTTGGAGCGGCCTAGTCAAAGTCCAGACTTGAATCCGATTGAAATGCAGCGGCATGACCTTCAAAAGGCCCTTCATGCTGGAAAAGCCTAAATCTTTGCAGAATTCAAACAATTCTGCAAGGAGGAGTGGGCCAAAATATCTTCACAGAGATGTGAAAGACCCATTGGCAGTTCGAGAAAATGCTTGACTTCCGTTGTTGCTGCCGAGGATGGCCCAAGCAATTCTTAGGTTTAGGGGGCCATTACTTTTTCACACAGGGCCGGGTAACAGAATAGTTTGGTTTCCTTAATCAATAAAATCACCATGAGAATCAGCACCTCCAAATCTGAGGCCGCGGTCCTCAGTCGGAAAAGGGTGGCGTGCCCTCTCCGGGTCGGGGATGAGATCCTGCCCCAAGTGGCGGAGTTCAAGTATCTTGGGGTCTCGTTCACGAGCGAGGGAAGAACAGAACGGGAGTTCGACAGGCGGATCGGTGCGGCGTCCGCAGTGATGCGGACTTCGTATCGGTCCGTTGCGGTAAAGAAGGAGCTAAGCCGAAAGGCGAAGCTCTCAATTTACCGGTGGATCTGCGTTCCTACCCTCACCTATGATCACGAGCTGCGGGTCGTGACCCAAAGAACGAGATCCCGGATACGAGCGGCCGAAATGAGTTTCCTCCGCAGGCTGTCCGGGCTCTCCCTTAGAGAGAGGGTGAGAACCTCGGTCATCCGAGAGGATCTCAGAGTAGAGTCGCCGCTCCTCCGCATCGAGAGGAGCCAGATGAGGTGGCCGGGACATCTGATTCGGACGCCTCCCCGGCGAGGTGTTCCGGGCACGTCCCGCCGGGAGGAGACCCCGGGGACGACCCGGGACACGCAGGAGAGACTACGTCTTTCGGGATCCCCCCGGAAGAGATGGATGAAGTGGCTGGGGAGAGGGGGGTCTGGGCGTCCCTGCTAAAGCTACTGCCCCTGTGACCCGACCCGGATAAGCGGTAGAAAATGGATGGATGGAATAAAATCCCCATTTCAAAACTGCATTTTATGTTCACTTGGGTTATCTTGGTCTGATATTGACATTTCTTGGATGATCTTGAGCATTAAAGTGGGAAAACTGCAAAAAAATGGTTTGAGAAGGGGGCAAATACTTTTGCATGGCACTGGACATACATTAAATATGCAAACATGCAACAGTAGAGGTGCATAGAACATTGCATATCATGTAAATGTAAATATGCTACGTTAGAGAAATAGGGACATTAAACATGTCATTATTAAATATAAATATATAATTTAATAATTTAATTTAAAAAAATAATTTTCATTACAAACATTAAATATGATAAAAGGTGTACAGACATTGCATATGATGCAAATATCTTACATTAGCGGTGAATAGAACATTCAAATCTAAAGTACAAGTGACGTGTTTAGATACTAAATATTACATCAACGTTACATTTGATTCCACATTTGTATGACCCATCCGCCCATTTTCTGAGCCGCTTCTCCTCACGCGGGTCGCGGGCGTGCCGGAGCCCATCCCAGCTATCTTCGGGCAGCAGGCGGGCAACACCCTGAACTGGTCGCCAGCCAATCGCAGGGCACTTGGAAGCAAACAACCATTCACACCTCCGGGCAAATTAGTGTCTTCAATGAACCTACCGCGCATGTTTTGGGGATCTGGGAGGAAACCGGAGTACCCGGAGAAAAGCCACACCGGCACGGGGGGAACATGCAAACTCCACACAGGCGGGGCCGGGGATTGAACCCCGGTCCACAGAACTGCGAGGCAGACGCTCTAACCAGTCGCCCACCGTGCCGCCCATTTGTATAACCCATTTATAATTATGAAATAATAGTAATTGATTAACCCGAAGAATGCGCCATTATGTAGCGTGACAGGTCGCGCTGCCGCTGGCTTAAATCTTGATCATAATGTGAAGAGCATAAAACTGATATAACTCTTCGCAAAATTCCCCTCAGCTCAGTTGGGTAACTTTGGAAATACTCAAAAGCTGGCCAAAATCTACTGAAGCCACCAACAATTCATTTATTCCTCTGAATTCATGTCAATTCCCGTGAATCCTGGGCAGTTTCCATTTTGCGAAACTTCTTCGACTTCTAAAACCTTCCTCCTAAACGTTTGTTTGGTCGGGACCGTCGAAACATCATTTAAATGTGTAATTTTCAAGTGTGACATCACCAAAAACTTTTCGACTTTATTAGCTCAGTATCTGAAAGCACGCCGGCAAATTTGTCTCCACAAACAGCAAAAACGGCTGCTTGCGATATGGTGAAGTCGGAAGTAAAAAAAACAATTGACAAACTCCCCGCACCACCGGGATCAATAAAGTTGTCTGAATCGAAATGAGTTCATGTACAATTTGACGTGTGAATCTATCGTACCTGATGTGCGATGTCTGTACCGCGCAATTACAACATGCACACGAAATGGATTTTGGGACATTATTATTGTGCAGTTGTACTCGTGTCCACATATCTCCACGCTGGGACAAATATCGGAATGAAACCAGTCCTGTCATGCTGTCACTTCACGCGCGGA
Source organism: Phycodurus eques (assembly GCF_024500275.1). Lineage (NCBI taxonomy): Eukaryota > Metazoa > Chordata > Actinopteri > Syngnathiformes > Syngnathidae > Phycodurus > Phycodurus eques. The sequence goes on along the minus strand of NC_084534.1, from coordinate 29,129,541 downwards.
ACGTCGCCCATCTGGCGCCATCCGTTGGCACCTGGTCGTCCCGCAATCTGCAATCCCTCCCCCCCCCCCGCAAGTGGGCTTTTCCTTGACCCAATGTTGCTTTACACCAGGGGATATTGTTGATTTTGGTGAACTGCGCACTTGTGAAGACCTTTGAGACTCTTTTGTGAGGAAAGGCTTCATAAATAAACCTGACTTGACACTTGAGTGACTTCTGGCCCTTTTTGTGAATGGAACTCTTATTGATAAGAGAAAAAAAAAAGTCCAATTTTTACTAGATCAGAATGCGATGGGATTTGTTTACAAGTTCGGGAAATCACTAACCAAAAACAACAACCACAAAAACGCCTTAGCAAATGCCATAATCCATTCCAGCCCGCCCCCCCCCCCTCCCCCAAAGCATTTGCATTAGAAAAATAGCAATGTACAGTATTGTACTGTATAAAAACAAGTAATAAAATAATAAAATAGAATGTGAAGACAAACGGTTTCTCCTTGATTGTTCTTTGTATTTATAATCACACTTCCCGCTGGACAGAGGTCAGCCGCTTCATAGAAATTTGAACCCCCTTGGCTGGCGTTTTAGGGTTTATATGGAAGAACAGGGATGGGCAACTGGCGGCCCACGCCCCCACACTCAGAGATTCATTTTGGAAAATTAGGAAAATGTTTCCTCTACCGGACCTGATCAGTTTGAAGTTGTAATAACACTGTACACCACTAGATGGCATCTTACTAGCGCCTCCATCAGAGAAGAAGAGAGGGCAGGCCAACGGCGAAAAGAAGTACCAAGACAAAAACATCCCTTACGCCGACGTCTCACATCGCTCGATTACCCACAATGCTCGGTCTGCAGCCACCATTGCTGAGGGGACGTCGAGGCCAAGCTACTAGCAAGGAGCATTCAAAGTCATTTCTACGAACAACATTTGAGTAGGTTTGGTTTCAAAACATGATATCATCAACCCGTAGTTCTGCTAGTTATCGCAGAATACCGTTGCTTGTTGTCTGGGTTTGGTCACGTGACGTTCATGATTTATCGCAAGAGGGAAGAAGCTGCAGGTCTTAGTGAGCATTCTTTGATAGCGCTTGCCTGAGGGAAGGAGCTGGACGAGGTAGCCACCAGGACGTTGAGGGCCCAAGAGAATTTTTCTTAGTTCTGGCAGCAGGCAAGTCCTCCAGAGTGGCAAGGGGGGTAGCGACGATCCTCTCGGGATCCTGACTGTCCTGCCGCAGACGGATTTTGTCCTTGTTTGTAGCAGCACCAAACCAGACTGTGCTGACAGGACTGATACAGTGACTGCCATGTCGAAGTTGCTCGACAGCTTTTGCGGAAGGCAGGCCGTGCTTCCTCAGCAGCCGCGGGAAGTTCATCCCCTGTTGAGCCTTTTAGCACACATCTGCACTCGTCAGACACTTTTGGGCTGGCACGTATCGAGGGTGTCTCGGGGGCCGGTGCGGGGCAGGTGGTCCGGGATTCGGCACGTCGGGAACTCCGGGGGACCCCCAACCCTCCTCTTCTGCACCGGCTCACCCTCTGGCGGGGACGTCATAAGTTACCTCGTCAGCTCAGGTACCCCTGTATAAATAAAGATGACTCGATCTGACAAAACTATGCATCAGAAAGAGCACTTCTTTTGGTGGGCGGGTCAATGGGATGACGCGTCAGCGGCGGACAATGAAGTCATTTCGGGAGCAATTGGGCAGAACTCCAGCAGCAGGAGAGGAGGGAGGGGAGAAGGAGGCATCCAGAGATCACGCTGCAAATATGGAAGCACTTACGGCCCTGGAAAGGGTTAAAGATGACTGGAGAATAAGAGCAGCTCGTTCATGGCGAAAGCTGCCAGCTGTTAAGTGGCGACGTTTCCCGGAGAGTTTCCAGACGGGAGGAAACTTCCATCCAGCTCCTCCAAGCTCCCTCTTTCCCCTCAGGTGAACTTGGACAAAGAACAGATAAGCCCCTATTCTCTTCTCTGGACCTGCTCCATCCCTTCATCTTCCCGGTCTTCTTGTAATTGTGGAAGCGCACGGTCCCCCGGTGCGGACTTTCCCGCCGATGTCGGCAGCCCGGCTCTGAAGGCGGCCACCTGCCAGGAGCCCAAATGCGTTTGCCACTCGTCGCCCTTGCGATGTCTTTGCTTTGCGACACCATCGGGAGCCAGGGCCGGCCGGACGGTGAGTACGCAGGCGCAATTTGGATGTGTAGACTTTGGTCCTCCAAAACCTGCTTTGATGTATACGTCGGAGGCAACAACAATTCTACGAGACGTTTGTCTTTCTCCTAAAAGTATTTTGATGAGTGGATTGTGGACTTTGAACATTGTTGTGTAAACCTGCTTTGATGTATTGCAGGATTGATACTGACCACATTGGACTTCTTCTCCTGGTGGATTTTCGAGTCCTCCAAAATGTGGACTTTGAACAGCAATTTTGTTTCAGCCATTGTCCTCCTAAACATACTATTACGTGTACATTATGAGAAACAATTTGATTGGACAGTTTCATGCTTTAATGTGCAAATAGTAGGAAACAATTTCATTTCAACTGGTGCATTGTCGAGTGCTCCCAGATCTGCTTCGATGCGACCATTGTCAAATTGTATTTCATCGTGCTACTATGACCTGTGCGTACTTGGAAACACGCCTGTGAATATCCTCCTTCGCCCAGGTCCTTTCATTCTCAGGGGACTGAATCGATCCCAACCGGACTGTTCCGCTTGTCAGTCCGATCGTAATCGATTCGACTCCCTGATAATCGTTGGAGCAAACGATTTGATTTCAAAGGTTGGACTGCCGTCGTCTTCCGAAACAAACTTGAATGTACACATTGGGGACAAAAATTTGGGCTTCTTCCGGTAGACTGTCATCGTCGTCCTGAGCACGATGCGTGTACTTTGGAGGCTTCAAACGGTAGTCAGTACTCAACACCGCCGTCATCCCAAAACCTGCTTTGGTGAATACGTTAGCTTGATCCTGACAACAATTTGACGTCTCCTAGTGGACTTTCGCAGTCCTCTTCAGCAACATCAAACATGCGTTAGATGCAGTTATTCTTCACCACCTGTGGAAAATGATCCAATTTCACTTCATTGGTCCTAAAAGTATTCATTGAACTAAAACATGTATCCGATATAAATTACATGATTACATTATACGTTCATTCCTATTTATACATTTTACATTTATTTGTATTTCCATTATTAATGACATTATATATTTATCCATCGCTGTTGGGTGGAAACTTTGTCTGTCCAAATATTTTTTTCACAACTCTCTACCATTGGTCTGTCCCCATGTTGTCTGTTATTTTTGACACATTGTAGACCAATTTGAAGTGTTGAATATAGTTTGAGAACAACTCTATGAACTCTCTTCAACCTGTCTGAGAGATGTCGTAAAACTCCGCCTCTTCCCTCACCCTGCGGGAGCTGTGTGGGATTTTGATCATGGGAAAAAAGATTGACCCCTTACGATGACGACAGCAAATGGACTGTGAATGTTTCCCTTGCCCGGACGCGGGTCAACGGGGGCCCCCTCTGGAGCCAGGCCTGGAGGTGGGGCTCGAAGGGGAGCGCGCGGTGGCCGGGCCTGCACCCGTGGGGCCCGGCCGGGCACGGCCCGAAAGGGTGACGTGGGTCCCCCTCTCCGTGGGCTCACCACCTGTGGGAGGGGCATAGGGGTCGGGTGCAGTGCGGGCTGTGCGGTGGCCGAAGGCGGGGACTTTGGCGATCCGATCCCCGGCTACAGAAGCTGGCTCTAGGGTCGTGGAACGTCACGTCTCTGGCAGGGAAGGAGCCCGAGCTGGTGTGTGAGGTCGAGAAGTTCCGACGAGGTATAGTCGGACTCGCCTCCACGCACGGCTTGGGCTCTGGTACCAGTCCTCTCGAGAGGTGGGGTTGGTTTGTTTGTGCCTATGCACCAAACAGCAGTTCAGAGTACCCACCCTTTTTGGAGTCCTTGGAGGGGGTGCTGGAGAGCGCTCTCGCTGGGGACTCCATAATTCTGCTGGGGGACTTCAATGCTCACGTGGGCAATGACCGCGAGACCTGGAAGGGCGTGATTTGGAGGAACGGCCCTCCCCGATCAGAACCCGAGCGGTGTTCTGTTATTGGACTTCTGTGCTCGTCACGGATTGTCCATAACGAACACCATGTTCAAGCATAAGGGTGTCCACACATGCACTTGGCACCAGGACACCTTAGGTCGCAGTTCGATGATCGAGTTTGTGGTCGTGTCATCGGACTTGCGGCCGCAGGTCTCGGACACTCGGGTGAAGAGAGGGGCGGAGCTGTCAACCGATCACCACCTGGCGGTGAGTTGGCTCCGATGGTGCGGGAAGATGGCGGTCCGACGTGGCAAGCCCAAACGTATTGTGAGGGTCTGGTGGGTACGTCTGGCGGAATCCCCTGTCAGACGGAGTTTCGACTCCCACCTCCGACAGAACTTTCCTCATGTTCCGGGGGAGGCGGGGGACATCGAGTCCGAGTGGACCATGTTCCGTACCTCCATTGCTGAGGCGGCCGACCGGAGCTGTGGCCGTAAAGTGGTTGGTGGTGGATGTGTTCCAACTACAGGGGGATCACGCTCCTCAGGCTCCCTAGTAAGGTCTATTCAGGGGTGCTGGAGAGGAGGGTCCGTCGGGAAGTCGAATCTCAGATTCAGGAGGAGCAGTGTGGTTTTTGTCTTGGCCGTGGATCAGTGGACCAGGTCTACACCCTTGCCAGGGTCCTCGAGGGTGCATGGGAGTTCGCCCAACCAGTCTACATGTGTTTTGTGGACTCGGAGAAGGCGTTCGACCGTGTCCCTCGGGGGGGTCCTGTGGGGGGTGCTTCGGGAGTATGTGGTACCGAACCCCCTGATACAGGCTGTTCGGTCCCCGTACGACCGGAGTCAGAGTTTGGTCCGCATATCCGGCAGTAAGTCGGACTCGTTCCCGGTGAGGGTTGGATTCCGCCAAGGCTGCCCTTTGTCGCCGATTCTGTTCATATCTTTTACGGACAGAATTTCACGGCGCAGCCGAGGCGTAGAGGGGGTCCGGTTTGGTGGCCTCAGTTTTGCATCTCTGCTTTTTGCAGATGATGTGGTTTTGTTGGCTTCATCAAGCCGTGACCTCCAACTCTCACTGGAGCGGTTCGCAGCCGAGTGTGAAGCGGCCGGGATGAGAATCGGCACCTCCAAATCTGAGACCGTGGTCCTCGGTCGGAAAAGGGTGGCGTGCCCTCTCCAAGTCGGGGATGAGATTCTGCCCCAAGTGGAGGAGTTCAAGTATCTCGGGGTCTTGTTCACGAGTGAGGGAAGAACGGAACGGGAGAGCGACAGGCGGATCGGTGCGGCGTCTGCAGTGATGCGGACTTTGTATCGGTCCGTCGCGGTAAAGAAGGAGCTAAGCCGAAAGGCGAAGCTCTCAATTTACCGGTGGATCTACGTTCCTCCCCTCACCTATGGTCACGAGCTGTGACCCAAAGAACGAGATCCCGGATACAAGCGGCCGAAATGAGCTTCCTCCGCAGGCTGTCCGGTGACAAGCTCGGTCATCCGGGAGGGGCTCAGAATAGAGCCGCTGCTCGTCCACATCGAGAGGAGCCAGATGAGGTGGCTGGGGCATCTGATTTGAATGGTGAGGTGTTCCGGGCACGAGACCCCGGGGACGACCCAGGAGACGCTGGAGAGACTACATCCTTCGGCTGGCCTGGGAACGCCTCGGGACCCCCGCGGAAGATCTGGACGAAGTGGCTGGGGAGAGGGAAGTCTGGGTGTCCCTGCTAAAGCTGCTGCCCCCGCGACCTGACCTCAGATAAGCGGTAGAAAATGGATGGATGGAAAAAAGATTGATCAAGATTGAAAGTCCGGATATTTTTTCGACCAAAAATATTTAGGTTAGATGCATGTGAAGAAGCTTGTTTTGTTAAAAATGGATCGCTGTAATGCAGCGCGCACTCATCAGCCATGAAGTGCGTGCAGATTAAATTCCGCCGGTTACACTGCTGATTCAACCCAAATTTTATTTATTGCATGGCTCCAAGACCTTGGAAAAGATTTTGTGGAGATAATGTAACCACAGTCGTTTGCATTTGTGAATTGTATTAAAGGACGGAGGGTGTCTTAGCACTTTGATCAATGAAGGCGTAATAAATTATGGATTGAAGAGGATTTTGGGCTGGTGCGGATGTTGGTGTGCAACGGCACATGATTTAAAAAAATAAATAATTCCATCCGGCTGCGACGACGAAATGTGCCTTGGCTCGAACACGGTTGGGAAATACCGACTCGACGCGTATGTTGTAGGTTTTCAACCCCAATTTGACTTTTTTTGACCTTCTCGTCCTCCCTCAACCTACTTTGTCGTGTCCGCTGGAGACTTCCAACAACAAATTAACCTCTTCGACCTCTGGTTCTCACATCATCCATTTTTTTTGTTTTTTTTTGGCGGGGGGAAGATGCCGGTCTTGATGAGGATGAGGATCTCAGTGTAGAGCCGCTGGTCCTCCGCATCGAGAGGAGCCAGATGAGGCGGCTGGGGCATCTGATTCGGACGCCTCCCCGGTGAGGTGTCCCAGGCAGAAATGTGCGTTCAATCTTGAGGCGACAATGTTGCACAGCTCCCGCAGACTGAGGGAGGAGGCGGAGTTTTCCGTCATTTCTCAGTCAGTCGAGCGTTCAACAGAGTTAATAGATTAGTTCTGAATAATTAATAATGCATACAAATAACAGATGACGTGGACAGACCAACAGTATCGATTTGTGGGAAAAATATGAGAATTGACCATATTTGGAAACACATATTTGGACATGCGACATCAAATCGAACGTGATCATATTGACTATTCTCGACACTATCAATGTTCCATGTTTGCATCCTATTTATTGTTCTACACAACGTTCACATTTTGGGGTCAACCACTCGAAAGTCTCAAGAACTGTCTGTGTTTCCACCACATTGGCACCTGTTGGTCTTAACCGCTCATTGGGAATCTCCGAACAGTCAAACGTACAAACCCGCTCATCAGGGATCCACTTGGACTTGCTTTTATTTGACAGGAAATGGACAGTAATCTTTCCGCTATATAGCGGTGAACGCCGTGTCGCAGATTTTTTTGTTTGTAACCGTTATTACAGTTGTTACTCTGTTCTCTTTGTATTCTTTGTACAATATGTTTCTGTTTGTATTGTTTAAAAAGTGTTCAAAGATGCCAAGGGTGTATATAAATAGGCTATTTCTCTCTCGCGGATTTCACTTATTGTGGGGGGCGGGGCGGGGCGGGGGCGGAGTCTGGAACGTAACCGCCGCTAAGTCGGGCGGGTTACTGTATGTGAATTGACAGACGGTTGTTGCCATTACGTGCCGTCCACGCATAGGCGGCTGGGGCATCTGATTCGGACGCCTCCCCGGTGAGGTGTTCCGGGCACGTCCCACCGGGAGGAGACCCCGGTTTCATGTTCCAACTGATGAACTTTGTTGAACCTTGTTGAGTCCGGATCATGGACTGAGGGAGCGCAAGAGTAACGAACGCATTTTCACAGTTCGTGCATATCCAAAAACAAAGTGGTTTGACTTTATGATTGCGTTATATGTTTTTTAGAAGGAATGAATGCGGTTGGATGTTTGGTGGCGGTCGGAGGGACCATTGGTGCAGAACGGCAGCCGCGCCTCCGTCACACTGCCCCCTGCGGGCGTGGCTACACGAGTAGCATACCCCCACCGGGGTGTGACTGTGGAGTGAATGATGAATGCGTGAAATTGTAAAGCGTCTTTTTTTTAACCAGGCCAATAAAGTCCTAATCAGCCACTGACGTAGGAAGTTATTACGTTATTAGCCAAAAGTTCAGGACTTTCATTATATGTTATGGGCCCGTTATGACGTTATGGGCCTCCTCCATTTTAAAAATGACAAATTTATGAGGTTAAGGGCTTCTCCGGGCTCCCCCGACCGGTCCTCGTTCGGCATCGGGTCTGCGTCGGCCGTGTGATGTCGCGTGCCGCGCTGCCGTTTTTGTCGGCAGACAGCAAATCACGTGTGGCCGCAGAGTCGGGTTTTGTCCAAAAAGCCGCCACGACGAGTCGCATGTTGTCACAAAGCGGATTTTCTGACACACGCACGCAAACGTCCCGTTCGGGTGTCGTCTATCCGGTCCGCGGACGCGCGAGTCTACCGCAGACGACGGCAGGCCGGAATTCTCCCGGGGCTGACGGCGTTCCCGTAATTTGCCGAGCGGGAGTCGACTAACGCAGACCTCAGAGCGTCTTGGAATGAGGCCGTATATTAGATGCGTCGCGTCTGATTTTCCTTTTTATGGAAAGATGTTTTCATTGTGTCCGTGCGAATGGACGGGCAGATGTTAAGATGGCTTCCAGCTGTGTGTGAATGACAGACAGATGTTGACATCTTGTGTTCATGTAAACGGGCAAAAAGATGTTTTAGCGCGGTTTTCCTCTGCTTTTTTTTCCTTTCCCCCAGCTCAGCAAGATCGGTCGGCAGGTTGTCGGAACTGCGAGGAGTGCTCCCGCGACAACGGCTGCGTGCGCTGCGCCGAGCGCCTGTTCCTGTTCCTGCGCCGGGACGGCACGTCGCAGCACGGTACCTGCGTGCATGCGTGCCCCGAAGGATTCTTCGGGCAACGGGCGCGCGAGGTCAACCGATGCTTCAGTACGTACGCCGCATAACAGTCACATCACGATAATATTATGCACTAACGTAATAACATCGTAGACTTACATAACATACCATGTTTGTACGACTGACCTGGCATCTTTTAAAAACAAATAGACCATTAACTGAGGGGAGGGCAAATTACATTCCAGTAATATTTTTTGCATTAATGTAGCTGGGGCTTTTCTCCTAAAATTTCGGAATTTTGTATTATTCCTTAATTTTGTATTAATCCTTAATTCCTTGTCCATCAGAAAATAAAAAAACAATTATGAACAAACTACATTTACAGGACATTGATTTAACAATATATTTTGTTTAAGAATTGATTATAATTATAAACTATATTAATAAATTATGAATACTTTTATATTTAAAATTCATCATAGATATATATATATATATATATATATAGGAAGTCCTCGAGTTACGACGCACTCGACCTTCGACGTTTCGAATTTACGACGCTCCTCTGCACGTTCAACGTCAACGGGTCCTCCGCTAATCGCGACTCTTCCCCGGCCGCCGTCACGGCACTTTTCTCCGGGCACTCCGGTTTCCTCCCACATCCCAAAAACATGCGTGCTAGGTTCATTGACGACTCTAAATTGCCCGTAGGTGTGAATGTGAGTGCGAATGGTTGTTTGTTTGTATGTGCCCTGCGATTGGCTGGCGACCGGTTCAGGGTGTAACCCGCCTGCTGCCCGATGACAGCCGGAAAAGAAAGCGCAAAACGCTGAGCTCGAGTCTTATGAATTTTGAGAACGAGGTTTCAAATTGATGTTTTCGATTTTCCGCAACGTTTTTGGGCGGAACTTCAAACTGTGGGACTTTTGGGGGCGTTCAACCTTTTGGTATTGTTTGTCGTTGAACTCAGTCAACAAAATGGATTCCAACAGGCCAAAGAACTAACGGGGCCGGGCCTAAATGTCCGAACGCCGACATAATTACATGTCGCGCGTAAAAAGGATGTGAAAATGTCAGCGTTTTGCGACTAAAGTGACGCAAATGAAAGGACAGCCGTTTCCCCGAGTGGCATCCGGGTCCTCAGAGAGCTTCCGAAGCCTCGGAGAGCGTCGCCGTGACGACGTCAGGAGACATTCCCAAGCATACCGTGAACAAGAGTGGCACAGAGCTTTTATTAAAACGTCGCATGGGAACGCTCTTAAACGGTCGGGGGGGGGAGAGAATATTTTTAAGTGTATAGTCAGCCCATACTTATCATTTTTTTTATCTAATTTTGCCCATCCACACCCTTTAAATGCACTTAAAGTCACATGAAGCCATTATTTCAGAGCTCCGTAACGGCGGTTCTTACTCCTTCACTGCCAAGGCATGGGAAACTAACGTATAACATCACTTTGAAGAGACAAAGAAAAAAGGAAAAGTGGCTTGCGCAGTTCTCCAAATTAGAGGCAAGGCGTTCTTGTTTTAAGCTATTTATTTTGCTCCCAGTTAAAGCTTCCTAGAAAAGTGATACAAATGAGAATGCAAAAATGTGTATTTCAACACCGACATGTTCATCCAAACCACATAAAACCAAAAATGTGCTATCTTAAAGCTCATTTACCCTGTGAAACGCCAGAGACGAGCTAACCAAAATTAGCATTGATCCACCCATCCATTTCCGGGAGCGCTTCTCCTCACGCGGGTCGGGGGCGTGCCGGCGCCTGTCCCGGTCGAAAGCGTTTCCGGGAGGCGGGGGTCGCCAGCCAATCGCAGGGCACATATGGACAAACTACCATTCGCACTCACATTCGCACCTTCGGGCAATTTAGAGTCTTCAATCAACCTCGCACGCATGTTTTTTGGGATGTGGGAGGAAAGCGGAGTACCTGGAGAAAAGCCACGCAGGCACGGGGAGAACATGTAAATGTCACACAGGCCAGGCCGGGATTTGGACCCCAACACGTACGAACGGACCATACAATAATAGTCTCAGCCACATATTCTCTCTGCTCTGCGGCAACAACAGAGTTTCTAGTTGGGGACCTTCTCTGCCTCTTCTTCTCGCTCTTAATTAGTCTGCATCTCTTCCAGTTGAGCTCAGTGCTGCCTGGCATGTTGTGGCGAAACGAGATATTGCACTGAAGACATGCAACCCGAAATTTCCATTTGCTTCTAACTTAGCAGTTTTTCAAGTTACAGGCCGATTTTTTGGATTTACAATGCTCCGCCACTAGATGGTGGCAGCGAATTTCACATCATCAGCCACCATCAGTTCACGTGGTGACTTGCAGTACTGCACAAGTATCTGTGGTTTGTGATGGCATTTTCAGTTGTTGTTGTTGTTTTTGTGCAGGTCTTTTGCCAAATGTCTTTGTCCGAAGCACGGGTTGTCAAGAAGAAGTGAATGATGTCCACTGAATTCAAGCTTGAAATCATAGAAAAACACGAGCGGGGTGTGCGCGTGGTCGACTTGGCAAAGCAGAATAAGCCTACTATTTCTACGATATGTATATATGTATATAGCGGGTCACATTTTGCAAGTTCATTGCATCGAGATTTTATTTTTTTTCGTATTTACATCACAGATTTTTTTTTTTTTTTTTTTTTTATCCACATGGTCTGGTACTGCAGAGCAGTACGTTTATAAGAGAGGACGAATGTCCAAAGTTTGGGATCATTTCACACTTGATAAAAGAAGCTAAAGCGCAATGTGCCGATTGCAAAGCACAACAGGCTTACATTACGCAACTGCACGTCTCTGGTAAAATAAACATCATCAGCTAATTGAAAATAGCTTCCCACCACTAGTCGGAATAAATTGTGGTTAATAACAGGTGGTTTGGATAGAGGGAGGACGCTTTAATCGCTTTATTGAACAAACGGTTATAAAATACAGTAAACAAGCACATTCTTGTCCAACTGCCAATAGATGCAACTGACGTCGTCATTTTTCACACAAAGCGGCTAACGCTAAAGCCAGTAAGCAGCTGACCATCTGTTCTTCCTCATTCGCTCACTTCCACGTCACTCAACAGAACAGGCCCGCCATCAAATTCTAAGTTCATGATTATTTGCTCAAAACAATCAAGTTGATCAGTTTGAATTCAATTAAATGTAGGTCGAACATGATTTGCAAATCATTGTATTCTGTTTTTATTTATGTTTAACACAACGTCCCAACTTCATTGGAATTGGGGATGTCCAATAAATACTTGGTCGCTACTTTGTGGATCCCTTCTATTGCAGGGGTGGTCAGGAAGGTGACCCCTGCGATAAACGAAGGATTATTGTATACTGAAGCAGGAGGAGGGGGAAAAGGCTCGAACGCAAACCAAGGGCACTAAAATCATTTTCATCTGTCCATGAAAAAAATGGAGATGGAAAGAGTAGCAAAGCGTGAAGAACATTAAGTGATGTGAAAGTGAAGTGTCGTATGTTTTTATACTGTTCTTATTACAAAAACGGGTCACCCCCCCCCCCCCCCCCCCCCCCCCCCACACACACACACACACACACACACAGGCTGGAATGGATAAATGGCATTTCCATTTGTTCCAGTGTGGAAAGGTGACTCAAACTGCGAAACCCCAGAAACAAAAGAAAAACAAAAAAGAAAAGTCTTGAAATTTGCGAGGTCGTGGGGCGACGTCGCATATTAACCCGACACTGTGACTTGTCGTCCTTCGTGTCTCCAGAGTGTCGCTCTGTCAACTGCGAGCACTGCTTCAGTCTGGACTTTTGCACGCAGTGCAAGTCGGGCTTCCCGCTCCACAACGGCCGCTGCCTGAGCGTCTGTCCCACACGAACCTTCGCACACGACGGCGAATGTCTCGGTGAGCAACGCCCGCGCGGGGCACCGTTGATCGAAAACACGCTCGGCCGGGCCTCCCGTAGATAATGCCTCTCGAACGGCCAGGAGAGCCCCCGCATCGTATGACTCGCGTGCCGCTTTCGCAGACGGCACGGCTGACTGTCCTTGCCGCCTTTTTCTGTTTCCGTTCACATCAGACGAGTGCGTCTCGACTCCGCTGTCAGGGTGGAGCGTGTGGAGCGTCTGCCTCCGAGACGGCGCCCCCTGCGGCTTCAGGTGGGGACGACGGACCCGGACGCGGGGGAGCGCCGCCCCCAAAGAGGCGCCCGGCCCCGATCGGACCGGCTGCCCGTCGCAGAGCGAGACCAGGAGGTGCAGGATGAAGAGGAGGTGCCCTGAAGGTCAGAAGGTTTCCCAAGCGAGAGGAGGGAGGGCGAAGGGGACTACGCTTCACTTCATATCAGTTCGTATCGAATTATATTCGAGATTTCTTTCAAACCTTAAAGACCTTGTAAAGTGAATTCCGAGATTTGTTTCTTAATATTTGCTGAACTATGTAGTACTGAATTGCATCGTTTTTTGTTTTTTTTGCATGGCTCATACGCCGTCCATTGACGCACTTTGCCAGCGTGCAGGATTCGCTCCTCCCCTTCTCTCAAAATACTCGAGCGCCTTCGTTCTTATCAGCACTTAACCGGTGCAATGGCGACGTGCGGCTTCAGGCCGGCGTGGCCGCTTTCGAGCGCCTCATTGTCTGCTGTGAGCGCTTGCACGTCACGGAGAGAAGCATTTTGTAAACATCCCACGTATTGACCGGTGCTGCTGACTGCCGCGTTTCCCTTCTATCAAAGCGACCAGGAGGGGTTTCCAATTGCACTGACGTAAAGACGCAGTTTAGATGAACAACGCACTGGTTTCACTCTTGTCAAAGGAGGGCGTGTGCCAAGAGCGAGCGCTAACATCTGGATCCAACTCACGGAGACCTTTAGGATGTAATGAGTCCACTTGGGGCCCACTGGAAAATCTCAGCCATAAATCCAGAGCAAGTCTGTCCGGTGTTGACCGTGTTGAACACGACGCAATGGGACGCCCTCCTGGAATCTTTGGAAAATTCTGCCCACAAAGTCGGTCCAACTGAGCAACACGAAATTTCGTAAGCAATGCCATAAGTAGGTGAACCATAAAAAAGTCTCAAGAAGCCATGGTGCCTGAAAAGACTGTCAATTTGACGCCATTTTGCGGTCATTCGGGCCATTGCAAGGGCTTCCTAAAAGATCAAACGTCTGATTTGGGGGGAAATCCAGCTGCAAAACTGGTTTCACCTAGCAACACGAAATTTGGTACGTGTGTCTATCATGGGTGGAGCCACAAAAAAGCTTCAAGAAGCCATGTCTGAAAATACTCAGCAGATCTGTCAATTGGAAGCCATTTCCAGGGGTCCTTCCACAACAAACTAGTTTCTTGTCAAATTCAGCCCCTGAATTCAGTTGGACTTAGCAACATACAATTTAGTACAAGTCATATACTTGAGTAGATCCACAAAAACGTCTGAAGAAGCCCTGCTCAAAAAGACACAGGAAGTCTGCCATTTTTGGTTTTAAGCAGTCAATTTAGGCTCATTTTGGCCATTTCCGGGTGTCCTTCAAAGACGGAGATTTTGTCCAATTGCTTCCCAATTTGAATCCCGTATACTAGACGGATGTGCGACGCTAGATTGTTGTGATTATCGGTTGAATGTATGTACACATATTACAAAATTCAATGAAGATGTGAAAATAAATAAATAGTATTCTGACCAATTAAGTGAAAGTTGATCCTTTTCCGCGGCACACCAGAAGAGCTCTCACGGCGCACTGGTTGGTAATCACCGCCACAGAGCACCATCGCGCACCGGTGCGACTCTTTTGGGGTTTAGTGGAAAGGCGAGAGTTGAAGGCGATTGCTTAAAAGTGCCAGCCCTCGCGGTTAACATCCATATTTGACGGATATAGCCGTCAATGGCAGTGAACGAGTTAAGTAAACGCTCAAACGGCTTCAGCGTTTATTTGATGTCCTTGATGTCCAGCTCAAGTACTAGTACGCTCTTGTCCTTACCAGTATGACTGCTGACATTCATGAAGGACAAAGTACGTTACTCGAGAGCCCAAATGGTGCACAAGTTGACATCTGTGTGCTACGAGTGAAGCGCTAGATGTTAACTAGTAGAATTTTACGTCTCTGTTACATCGCCAAGAAAAGAAAGAAAATAAAAATAAAAATGAATAATTGAAAATAGAAAGAGAAAATGCTTAATGAAAGTAAGAACGCAAAATGTCCTCGTTTCAAGTGAGTCGATGTGTTTTTGGTGCTCATTCATCGTCACTGCTAGGAAGGACAATTGCTTTACAGAAGCTTTTGTATTAGGGAAGCAAAAAAGAAGGAATAAGGACAGAAGATGGAACTGAGCGGTAACGTAAGGAAAATGGGCAAGAAGGTCGCTCAAAAAGGAAGAAAAGAATCAAGGAAGATTTTAGAAATTCCTGTCCAAAGGAATCAATGGGCCTCTTCAGATTCTCCTTCTTGCTCACACTTTCCTTTCCCATCTGAGTGCGATTAGGGAAGGTTCTTGGAATGCTAAAAATGCTCCTGAAAGGTGCCTCCGTGCAACCTTTAACCCACTTTTAGCACAGGTTACTCCTGACCGACCATTACGAAAAGAAAGGAGCTATTCTGTACTACCCGCAATCCTTTACGGCAGCGACAGACAGATTCCACGCGAGAGACTTTCAAACGCTTTCAATAACAAAATGGTAGAGAACAGTTTATATGTCACCAAACATGTTTCAAGAAGTCTTCGAGAACAGCAGCAATGTGAACACCAAAAAAAGAAAACAGGAAAAAAATGGACAAATCGAGAGTAACACATTTAAATAAAATGTAAAGAATTCAAGAATTCCTTGCATTGTGACGAATTCATTGCGACTCCTTTTGGTGTGTGCGATTTGGCCACCAGGGGGAGCGGCATAATGTCATCATGCGGACAAACGAAGAGTCGCCACAACTCTCAAGAAGCTGCAAGAATGATCGTTGGGTATTTTTTCGGATAAAGAAGAAATGCGTGTGAGTATCGTTATACAGCGGAGCCCCGCATACTCGCGGTTTGGCTGCCGCGGATTCGGCTCGTCACGTTTTGTTTTTTTTTCAATCTTTTTTCAGATTTGGGAGCCGAGCCCCAAAACGCTTCTTTGCATTATATCCCCGCTTATTCAAGAATTGTTTGGGTAGATTTTTTTTCCCCCCCAATGCAATTATAATGGCCATCAATTACCCGCAGATTTTCGCTGTTTGCGGTACGACTCGGTCCCTATCCACTGTATATTCTGGCTACATGTGTTACTGCACCATTTGTGAATAACCAACGACTGATGCGCATCGTTCGCACGTCTATGGTCTTTTCCATTAGCATTAAGCTAGCAGGGTCATTCCTAAGCCAAAGTTGTTCAGCCGTGCGAAATACACAACTTGTACGTTGTTTTCTGTTTGGATTGAGAGTCAACTTCCGCTGGGAGTGGCATTAAACAGCTTTTCGAGAATGCTTCGCGGAGCGAGTTGAATCCAGTTTACTGCCACCATAACACGCTCGTATCGCTTCGAAGCTCGAGCCGCCCTCGAGTGCGCTCGTGTTGCCATGCAAGAAAATCCGAGACTTTTGCTCGAAAGGCCAAAATGTCGACGTGACGTGTGACGGGCAGGCGCATCTCCGCAGCAGATGAAAAAATAAATCCAAAAATCTCCGTGCGCAAAATTTCGTCCTCGAGGGAATTTTTGGGCCGGCTGCCCCGCAGCGACGCGCTTGTCGCTCGCCGTCATCATCAGGTCGTCATGGCGAGCTGTGGAGCTGCGGTGCGGCCGACACAACTTGGAGCCGAACACGCTCGAGACTGTAGAGATGATTGTGGACTTCAGTGGACTTGTGGACTTCGGGAGGCGTCCTTCGCCACGGCTGCCCCTCACGTCGTCCGGCCGCCTCGTGTCAACCGTCGAGACCTTCGAGTTCCTGGGAATTCCAATCTCTCGGGACCCGAAGCGGGCGACCGACATCGACTCCGTCCTCCAAAAGGCCCAGCGGAGGACGTACTTCCTGCGGCTTCTGAGAAAGCACGGCCTGCCGCCGGAGCCGCTGAGACGGTTCTACACGGCGGCCATCACAGTCTGGTTCGGACAATCCAAACTGCCGAAAGGATTGTCGGTACCCCCCTACCCGCCCTCGAGGACTCGCACGCTGCCAGAACTAAGACAAGGGCGTGCAAAATCCTCTCGGACCGTCCGCACCCCGGTCACCGCCTCTTCCGGCTCCTTCCCTCAGGTCGGCGCTACCGATCGACGCAAACTAGAACTAGTAGACATTCCGACAGCTTCTTCCCTCTTGCGATCGACTTCTTAAACAGCTAACCTCTAATTCCATGACAACAAGCTGGCAATTTTTTGACTTGAGTTGGTTGTCACATTTGTGTGGGGCCAATGACGTATGACTCGTGCACTCACTGTAGTTGTCTCGCCACGCTGCACTATTTGCATATACCGGCCACTCGTGCCAGAGTCGCATCTGCTCCATTTGCACACTGACTGTGGAGTATCTGCAACATTTGCACAACCGACATCGTCCCAGATGATCGCGCCACTCGTCACTTGAAACCGCATCCGCTCCTTGAAGTCTCGGCGCTCTTTGCACGATGGTCATTGCGCCGGACTATTGCAATATGAGTCATTGGAACTGCTCTAAGTGCCGGAGGACTCTGCATCTTTTTGCACAATTGTTTTTTTCTCAATGTCTTTCTGTCTCCAAAGCGTTCTCTGTCCATCGACCGTCTGTTGTCGTACTCGAGCGGCTCCGACGACCGGAGACAAATTCCTTGTGTGTTTTGGACACACTTGGCAAATAAAGATGATTCTGATTCTGATTCTGAACACGACCACATGGGATGTCCGCCGGCGTTGATTGCCAGCGGGGACGTAATGTGGCGCACGTGGGTTGAAAGTCGTTCTCTTGTGATCTTGTGTTGACTTTTTCTACTCAATGAAGGTGTTGTTAGTGTTGTTGTAATTGTAGTTGTAAATGTTACTTCTTTTGCTCTTCATGGCGTCCTCACATTTTGTTGCTCTCTCTTTTTTTTTCTGGGGGGACTCTTAAGATTTCCTTGGGAGCTCCCGAAATGTTTGGCAAGCAAATTTCATCTTCACCACAATCGCATCTCACCAATCCGGCCGACTTCTCGGCTGACGCGTCTCTTCTTCATCCAACTGTGAGCGAAGAAAATATCTTTGCCTCACGTCCTTTTCCTTTTCCCTTCTTTTCCCTTCATTTCCTTTTTTTTTCATTTTCTCCTTTTGCTTCTCCAGTGGTCCTTTTTTTCAATTTCCTAGTTGGTTGGACCTTTTCCCTTCCTTTTCTTGCTGCCTTTTGTCCTTGTCTTTTCCTCCTTTCCTTTTTTGCCTTTTCATTCTTTCCCTTCAATCTCTTCTTGCTTCTTTTTCCTTTTGACGTTTCCCTTCCTTTCCCATTCCTGGCCCGCGCATCCGGTTGCAGTGTTCGGCTCCACCGTCTCCACATAAACGCACTGAAAGCTTCTTTCTGAAGTCCAAGTAATGCTTGTCGAACGTTTCCGGTCAGTGTGAAACTTTTTCGTCGAAGGATCTTTCGGAGAAGATTTCATTTCATAGCGCTTGGCGTCAGCCAGACCTCATATGTCTTCCGTTAACGCAATCATACCAAATTTGTACAGACTTGCGGCGGGGGGAACACTACCGCTTTAAGTGGTGGCAACTTCTTACCTCATCAAAGCCCATGTGCGAGACATCCTCTTTTGATCTTTGTTGGTTAGCAGGATGACAGCAAAACCGCACGAGCAATTTCCACGAAACGGCAAGAAGGCACATCATCGAATTTTCGGCTCGTAACGACTTGTTACGAGATTCTCATCCTCAATTCCAAAAGCTTTATTCCGGACACCACATTTGAATCCACATCTTGCTTCCTGAATGTGTTCCAATACTTTGGTCCTGAGCTCAAATCTTTTACGTGTCCCAATACCTTTGTTCAAATCAAACCTTATCTTCCACTTTTGATTTCATTTTCCCAATATTATCGTCAAACTTCCCGGTTGTTGTTGACTTTTTACTTCATTTCTTTCTTTTCTTTTTTTTTGGTCCTGTTTAGCTGTTATGTCAAGCAGAATGGAGGATCTGTATCCTTTTTCATGGCAGAACAGTTTTACTGTGTCACCGTGGAGTTTTGAAGCTCCCGCCGCCGTGTTAGAATTGAGCTTCATTGAGAATCAGACTTGATCGGTCGAACAGAACAAAGTTTCTAGAAGGGAGAGAGAAACAAAAACAAAAGACAAAGCACTAATTGTAAACAGGATGAGAGGGAAGTCAATCATTACATTATTCACAAGAATGAAACATTTGGGTCATGCGCCGTTCGCCCGAAGTCAGCTGGGATGGGCTCCAGCGCCCCGTGACCCTAACCAAGATAAGCGGTGTTGAAAACGGATGGATGGAGTTGTTCACGGGTTGGCTCGAATGAGCTGAACACGTAGAAGTTGAAACGGTGCAAATCGCTTGAGGAATAAGGAAAATGTACCCAAATAATGTAGAACGTGTTATTGTGGGTAAAATGCGGGTGTTTTAGCCTTGCACAGTGCAGAATGTGGGTAATGTGGGAATATGGGGGGTGCGGAATGGTTTGAATCGGTGAGGAAGTGTGGAAGCGGGAGCCACCGAGGCAGAATAGAGTGGAATGGGGGGAGAATGTGGGTGTTTTAACATCGTAAAATGTGAGTGAAAAATGTGGAATGTGGGTCATATGGGAATGTGGGGAATACGGGAATGTGTTTTGAAGAAGCTCGGAATGAGCTGAATGTTTGAAAAGTGAAAGAGAATGATGTGAAAGTATTTTGTTAAAAGTTTCATTGGGAATGAATGGGAATTTCTGGGGTGTAAAATGTGCAATTGTGGGAAACGCGGGTAATATTTCCCCAAGAAACATACGAGCCCGCGAGGCGTGAATTTCACACCTTTCAGCATCCACACAATAAATAAATAGAATAGTAATAAAACAACAAAGTTTACTTTCACCCTTGCGAAGAGGCTCACCTCACCCAGGCGAAGGAATCAAGAGTCTCGATTTAGCATGTCGAGGAAAGGCGACCCGCTACCGACGTGGATATGCCGTTGATTTTTTTCGTTCTGCTGATATGTTTTCTAACGCAATATATTCTATGATGAGATCTTGCCACTGATTGATGTTAATAGCTTGTTTCTTTTTCCAGTTGAATAGAATTGTTTTCTTAGCGCTAGCTAACGCGCCGAGCAATTGGGACTATTTATGACGGAGGTCGATTATGCTTAAGTCGCCACATTGGGGAATGTGGAATCCTGCCCGTAGGCGTGAACGTGAGTGCGAATGGTTGTTTGTTTCTATGTGTCCTGCGATTGGCCGGCGACCGGTTCAGGGCGTACCCCGCCTGCCGCCCGATGACCGCTGGGATCGGCTCCATCGGCCCGCAACCCGAGTGAGGAGAAGCGGCTCAGAAAATGGATGGATGGAAACTCCGGCAGTTCGAGGGTGCTCTGGAGTGTTGGTATGCTTTTTTTTTTTTTTTTAATGCCGCTTTTAATTTGTTGTCGTGAAGAAAGTTTCCGCCTGTTATTTGGAATTCTTGGAACAGTTCCTCACGCGTCCTAAAAACATTATTGTTAAATAGTTGTTGTAGGTGGTCAATTCCATGTTGTTCCCATGTAGTAAAAGGAAGGGGGTATATTCTTCATTTCAAAATCGGGATGATGACACACTGGGAGCTAATTGAGATCCTGTCGATTCTAATCTGGATGCGATGATTGGGTTCTTGAAGCATTCATGGTGTTTAAGACTTGTGGAAAGAAATGGGAGTTTTGGGAGTTTGATGTTGTTGCAGTGTATTTGTTCCAATTCTAGCCAAGAATCACACTCGTCACTGCGGTGCAACCATTTGATGAGCTATTGGAATTGGTTGGCTAAATAATAATGTTTCAAGTTGGGAGCATTTCGGCCTCCCTCCTGTTTACTTTCTGAAGAGTGGATGGACTCGTTCTATTTTTCTTATTTTTGAATAAAAATGTATTACAGAAGAATCTAAGGTTTGAAACCATTTGAATGTGGGCTTAAATGGAATCACTGAAAATAAATGATTGATTTGAGGTAAGGCTTTCATTTTTATTGTAGCTATTCTTCCCAGTCGTGATATGGGCAAGTTATTCCAGCGTCTTAAATCAGCTGAGCTGGACGAGAGGGTAGCCTCCCTCCGCCTTCGGGTGGGGGGACGGGTCCTGACTGTTGTTTGTGCCTCTGCACCAAACAGCAGTTCAGAGTACCCACCCTTTTTGGAGTCCTTGGAGGGGGTGCTGGAGAGCGCTCCCGCTGGTGACTCCGTCGTTCTGCTGGGGGCCTTCAATGCTCACGTGGGCAAGGACAATGAGACCTGGAAGGGCCTGATTGGGAGGAATGCCCCCCCCCCCCCCCCCCCGATCAGAACCCGGGAAGTGTTCTGTTATTGGACTTCTGTGCTCATCACGGATTGTCCATAACGAACACCATGTTCAAGCATAAGGGTGTCCACACGCGCACTTGGCACCGGGACACCCTTGGTCCCAGTTCGATGATCGACTTTGTGGTCGTGTCATCGGACTTGCGGCCGGATGTCTCGGACACTCGGGTGAAGAGAGGGGCGGAGCTGTCAAACGATCACCACCTGGAGGTGAGTTGGCTCCGACGGTGGGGGAAGATGCCGGTCCGACGTGGCGGGCCCAAACGTATTGTGAGGGTCCGCTGGGAACGTCTGGCGGAATCCACTGTCAGAAGGAGTTTCGACTCCCCCCTCCGACAGAACTTTGCTCATGTTCCGGGGGGAGGCGGGGGACATCGAGTCCCTTAGCGGTAGGGTGAGAAGCTCGGTCATCCGGGAGGATCTCAGAGTAGAGTCGCTGCTCCTCCGCATCGAGAGGAGCCAGATGAGGTGGCTGGGGCATCTGATACGGTTGCCTCCCGGACACCTCCCCGGCGAGGTGTTCCGGGAACGTCCCACCGGGAGTAGACCCCGGGGACGACCCGGGACACGCTGGAAAGACCACGTCCTTCGGCCGGCCCGGGAACGCCTCGGGATCCCCCCGGAAGAGATGGATGAAGTGGCTGGGGAGAGGGAAGTCTGGGCGTCCCTGCTAAAGCTACCGCCCCTGCGACCCGACCTCGGATAAGCGATAGAAAATGGATGGATGGATGGATGGATGGATGGATGGATGGATGGAATAGGGTAATCTGGGATTTGATCTGCAGGAGTCCATGAGTTTGCTGTTCTTGGGAGTATTGTTGATTTTGTCCAGTTTATCGAGTAGTCTGATATTTGTGAAAGTGTTTTCATGAGATTGAAGAGTGCCTGAAGAGAATACTTGGGTTCCTGTAAGTAAAGAAGAATATCATCAGCATGTAGATTGATTTTGTGTTCTGTCACTAGTGAGCTGATGATACCTTAAATATTAGCATTCTGACGTATAGCGACAGCAAGAGGTTCGGCATTGGTGAGAGTGGACATCCTGGTCTGGTTCCTCTTTGTAATGTAAAACTTCGTGAAGTGATCCTATTTGTGGTGACTGTCGCTTTCGACGAACAGTATAATGTTGTAGTAGTATAATGTAGTGTATCAATGAATCTCCAAAGCCAAATTTGCGAAGTACTGCAAACAGGAAAGCCCAGTTAACTTTATCGAAAGCTTTCTCTGCATCAAGTGACATGATGATTGTGTTTTGATTTTTACGCTGTGACATGCTTATTCAATTTAACAGACGTCTGACATTATTTGTGGAACTGCTACCTTTAATCAGAATCAGAATCATCTTGATTTGCCAAGTATGTCCAAAACACACAAGGAATTTGTCTCCGGTCGTCGGAGCCGCTCGAGTACGACAGACGGTCAATTTACAGAACACTTTGGGGACAGAAAGACATTGACAAAAAACAATAGTGCAAAAAGATGCAGAGTCCTCTAGCACTTAGATAATGAAGCCTGTCTGGTCATAGTGGATTATCGACAGAAGTACCTTTTCAAGTCTCGCTGCAAGGGCTTTCGAGATCATCTTGATATCTACGTTAATCAGTGATACGGGCCGATAATGAGCCGGGAGAGTGGGGTCTTTACCTGACTTTAGTAATAACTTAATTGAAGCTGTCTTCTACTAATTCGACCTTTATCGTTTATCTCCTTGACTGTTCTGAAAAATCGAGGCGCTAGTATTGGCCAGAAATGTTTAATGAATTCGAGGGGGAATCCGTCCGGGCCAGGCGCTCGTCCCGATTGCATGTTTTTGAATGCGTTATGTAATTCTGTGATGGTTAAAGGAACATCAAGGCTGTCTTTAATGTGTGTATTTAATTGAGGAATGTTTAGATCCTTAATAAAAAAATGCAATTTCTTTTTGGTCTGGGTTGCTCGAAGATGCGTATCAGCTGCTATAATAATTGTCAAGAATTTCATTTATTTCTCAGTCACCGCAATCTTGAATGGCTGTAATTAATGACTTTTCTTGATTGCGCCGACGTTGGTTCGCAAGGAATTTTCCTGATTTGTTACTGTAGTCAAACTTAGTGCATCTTAACTGTTGTTGTAGAAAATCTGTTCCTTTTGATCAAATAATGTCTAATGAATGTTTTGCCTTTTGAAATTGGTTTTGTAAGCGTATCTGTCGGATGAATTGCGTATTCTTCTGTGAGGTGTTGACTTTTTTTTCTCAATTCCATTTTCCAATTTTTGTTCTTGTTTTGTTTTCTTTATACGAAGAGTGTGATATGATCCAACCTCTCAATACAGCTTTCCCAGTTTCCCACAACAGAGATGGGGATATGGTTGGGGAGTCGGTGAATGGGAAAAAAACTCATCCCGTTCCTTCCTGGCGAAAGAACCAAAATCCGGGTCCTTCAATAGGGACGTGTCAAAGCGGCACGTTGGCTCGATTCAACTTTTCCATTGAGAGAAATTGGCGCACGGTCGCTGATGATGATCGGGCGTATTTTGGGGGTAATTCTTTGAGCTGCCGAATTGTTTCAAGGAACAAAATGTCTTCTTGAGAAAGAGCGGTGAACCGACGAGAAAAAGGCGTATTCTCTTTTTGTACGTGTTTTTCCGGCTCCACATGTCAACAAGACCAAAGTCGTCCTTATACTGCTCTTATATTGGAGCATTGTGGCTGATTGCTATTTTTGAGATTTGAGCGATCTATGCGGGGATTTGGCATAAGGTTAAAATCGCCTCCCATAATAATTGTCGAGTTGACTGACAAGTTAACAAATGTGAAAAGAGCATGTGAAAAAAGGACGATTGTGGAAAGCTCGTTAGCCTTTTATAGACTCCTCTTTGTGTACAGTTACGAAAGGCCGAGATAACGCGAGTGAAATTAGTCAATGAGGCCTTTTTCTGCTGACTCAGTAAGGTGCCTTTCTTGGAATCGGAGGAGGTCTGTTTTAAGTTTAGTGGTATCATCCATAATCTTAATTCTCTTCTCTTTGCCTGCGATCAAATGCCATTGACATTCCATGACACTAAAGTTAAGTGCGGCGTATGATCGTTGCGTGTATCATCATTTTAAATAGATTTGGTACGATGCATTCTCTGTTGGTTTTTGGGACAGTTTTCGGGAGATTCTTTGGTATGGTGTTGATCAATGTTATTTAGAGAGGGTGATAAGAGATCCTATATTGAAGTACGGCAAAGCCGGGCTAACGGAAAAACACTGAACATAAAAAGCAAACGGTGACAAGGGGATCATATGGTGTGCGGTGGTTGTTTGTAGTGCGCGAGAAGAGTTTCGAGCAACTTGTGTGTTTAGTGTGTGTGGAAACAAGCAGAGCAGGAAAGCAGACACATAGGAGTGAGGAGTCATTCCGGTTCGGTTTTGTTTGTCTGTCGAAGCAAAAGTGGAAAGAATGAAACAGAATTCGAGTTGGCGTTGACGTAGCTGCGCGGATGCCAAGTGGCTCTCCACAAGTTACCGCTGCTCGTGAAGCTAGTGAAGGAAAAGAGAAAAGAACAAGACGACCATCCGCCGTTGAAAAAGAGAAAGGTTATCTTGCAATAGCCGCTTTTTCAAATCGACGCAAGGGGCGCCGCCATGTTTTCCGTCTTCGGAAATCACCCAATCTCTCTCAGACTTAAACCAAACTTTTTCTTTTTTTTTTGTTTTTTTTAAATAAACCTTCAAACAAGCAAACTGTGAACATTTGTAGATACTTCACCACAAGTACGGTTAAAAAAAAGTCAAATCATGTTCTTATTTGTGGACGGGGGACACCCGGTGAGGACAGGATGTGGGGAAACGAGCAAGGCAGCGCTACTGACGAGCGGCGCGGCGGTGCGGTGGGATTCATCTGTCGTGTCTGAACACCTGGAAGAACCTGGGAGTTGATCACTTAAGAGAACCTACGTTATTGTGAGGTGTCCCAGCACAAGTAATTCAAGCCTATAGCGTGTCTATGGGACTTAGCAGTGAATGAACAGTTTAGTCGACTGGTGGACGGAGTCGCTGAGCCGGCACGTTGAGGAAGGGTGGCCCACTTCGAACGAAGGGCCCTGACCACTCCCCAAAGGAGGGGGCGAAGGTAACGGACCGCCAATCTCCGCGCCCAATCCCCCCGCCACCCTCACCCAGCACACCCCGCTGCCAACACCTCCCTCGCCACCCCCGCACGGGGGCCCCAGCCACCGACGGGGCCCAACGCAGGAGCTGGCTACCACCCGAGAAGGTCGCACCCCGCCAAAACGGGCGAGGGTGTCAGGAGAGGGGAGACCAAGGCCCGGAAGGGGGCGGGGGACTCCTGTCTCCCCGTGGCCCGACACCCTAAAGGAGCCGTGGGCCCCAGGAGTCAAGCCGAGAGACGCGTGAACACCTGCCTGCCACCCTATTACTGCGCGTGTGCCTTTAAAAGGCGGGCTTGGTCTGTTGAGTGGCGCGGAGGTCAGCGAACGAGGACGCGCCAAGGGCCGGCTGTTCACCGGCTTTAGCGTTAGCCGCCGCACGCGCGGAGTGAAGGCGTCAGTCGAGATCGTCGGCAACAACGTGCTCCTATTTGCTGTATTTTGTTCAAGAAATCCATCGAAAGGGCACCGGCAGCTGTTTCATCCTCCCTCTATCCAAAACACCTGTTATGGCTTACATTTCGTTTGAACTAGTGGTGGTAGACTATATTCAATTGCATTTTAGCTTCCCTCGATCAAGTGGGAAATGAGCTCAAACTTTGGAGGTTCTCCGTGTTTAACGCAGCGTTTCCTCCTGGCTGGCGTTTAGCGCTACAGGAGTCCGCAGTGACAGTCCCTGTGGAAAAAGAATCACTGCAAAATTCGCAATGTAGCCGATAATCCCTCATATACCGGAAGTATAATCCCCCAAAAAACTGCGACGCCCTGAATATGGCGAGGGACGAGTGTGTTTGATTGATTTGTATTTTGATTGGTTGATTTTTCATTTTATCCTCTCCAGACGGCAGAAGGCCGAGGGCGCGCGGCCGCGAGGGCCCGCAGAAACCGCTGTGGATGCTCGCCACCGGCAAGGACGGCGACGCGCTCGACATCTTCTGAGGCGCCCGACCGCAACGACAACACGAGCGCGCACATCCGCCGCTACACACAGGCGCACACAAGGACAACATTCCACAACTTAGCACAGACACAAAAAAAGCATTGATGAACTTGAGCACAAAGTCTCGTGTGTGTGTGTGCGTGCGTGCGTGCGTGCGTGTGTCTGCAAAGCAGAAGTGGAGTTTAAGGAGGAGGTTCTGCCATATTTAATATTATTATGAAATGCCTTTTGTACCTAATCAACATCTTACTCCTATTAAATGGCTGAAACCTTTTGCACTCGAGTAAACTCGGTCACAAAAGTGGATTAATCGGCCGGACGATTTCCTCGGCCGACATATGCCCTTTTCAAATCGGTAAAAATCATTGCCGATTTTGTTGCCTTTCTCTACTTCAATGCAATCGTACTGTTACCCTGGAATTGGGAGTTTGTATTCTCAGCCAATTCCCTGACGGGCAGTGCCGACTACATTAGTGGCAGGCGCATCGATCCAAATATCGATCACATCGATACCAAGTCAGGATCGCTCTCGGCTCGATACCGGCGTGAAAATGTCAACGCGGTGCTTTCAGTTTCGCGCCGCTTCGGTTTCATCAAAGAGGCGACGCCAGACTCGCTTCGCTCCTCCCCCCCCCGCTTGCGTTTCCACGTGGCCCCTTCACGTGACTTGAACTTTGACCTTGAACCTTGACTTCTCCGTGCAACGCAAACAATTGCTTATCCATCCATTTTCTGAACCACTTGTCCTCACGCGGGTCACGGGTGTGCTGGAGCCTATGCCAGCTAAATGAGGGCAGGAGGCGGGGTACGCCCTGAACGGGTTGCCAGCCAATCACAGGGCACATACAGACAAACAATCATTCACACCGACGAGCAATTTAGAGTCTTCGATCAACCTTCGACGCATGTTTTGGGGACGCGGGAGGTAACTGGAGTACCTGGAGAAAACCCACACATGCCGGGCCGGATTTGAACCCGCAACCTCGCAGCTGTGAGGCAGATGTGCTAACCGGTCGTCCGCTGTGCCGCCACAATAGTTCATTGAAGAAAACCCCCCAAAACAACAGCAATACCGATAACAGAGAGTAGGAATATTGACGGATTGCCAATGCGACGACGTCACCTCTCGGCCCACCGGCCCCCATCCTGGCGCCACAGCCGGTAGAAACAAAAACCTCTTGTGTCGTTTTCTATTATCAAATGTTGAAACGTATTAGAAACAAGTTGTTTGATGTATCCAGTGAAGATACATTCCAGAGTTGAAAGTACAGTTTCATTTTTTGACACATCGTCACCCAGCGCAAAACCTGTGATTGGTCCAAATGACGATCTCGGAACTTTGTCTCAAAACATTACGGAGATGATAGTATCGTTTGCCTTTGATCACATCGTCCCTTGGCGAACATTGACAGCCCAACGCCAAGCTTTTTATTTTCGCCTGAACGCGAAAGCCGCTCATCTGCCACTACCAGGTTCTTCACGGCAAATGTACATGACAGAAGCGGAAAGCAGCGGGACCGTAGTAGTTATGTGAACAGAGCGACGACGCCCGACTCCGAAGTTGTGCCAACGTTGGATCTGACAGCTTCGACATCGGACGAGCGTTTCGTACGCACTCTACGAAACGCTCAAGCAGCTCCACGTGAACGATCCTTGTTTGAATAGCAGGTGAAACCTTGAATTCGTCCAATTTCAGCAGAGATGACCCAGGTGAGCGTTTTTATATCGAAGAAGAGCCAAACTGATACGCGTGTGGAAAACAAAGCTTTTCTTACCTTTTTTTTTTTTTTTTTTTTTTTAATTACAGCTTCACTCGATGCTAAACAACCGGGGAACAAAAGAGAAATAAACCCGATCCTCAAATTGTCGGTGTGGAAGCAGAAGAGATTTCGACGATATGTGAAGATTCCAACCAAGAACAACAAGAAAATACAGACGAGAAACAAGAACCGGATGAGGATGTGTTCCATAGGTAACCTTCAATCATATTTTTGGACAAAAAAAAACCCAAAAAAGTTTGAATGGAATGTTTTCCGTGGGTTGAAGAATAATTAACTACATTACCCACAAAGCTTTATCGTTTACGTCACTTCCATCCGTGCGTTAAAGACGGAAGTGGGGGAAAACAACTTTTTTGGATACATATATAAAACCCTCAAATGATAACCGTTGATGACTGGATGTTATTGTATGTGTTTAGTGTCACGTGAGGATGAAAAGTGATGCACATACGACCGTGCACGTCACGGCGTGCGAGTGCTTTTAGATGAAGTTGGTGGGTGCAAGGCTCTTGGAGTGCGGTTGATACGTTGGTTCTAACTAGTGGTCAGATGGACCAGACACAACTGGTTCTGTCGTTTTTGATGTTACATTGCGATCAGCGGTCGGTCTATCGGGCGAATTGCGTTTTAAATCACAGGTCTTTTCATGAGGCAATGCTACCATCTGGCGGTCAGTCGGGTGAATTGCCCTCTCTTTTTTTAATTGCGACCGGGTGCTGACCCTACTCGCTTCGGGTGATAGAATGCTGCCATCTGGTGGCCAGTCGGATGAATGGATTGGTGTTTTTTTTCGAAGCAGAATTTCCCCCTCGTCCATTTTTGTTGATGACTTCACCGGAAGACCCCGTCGGGGACTGAGGACATCGTTGCCAGCGGAGCGTGAGAGACTGAGAGACTGATTCGCGAGGGATTGACACGAAGAAATGCCGCTGAGCTAAACCAATAGCGACGTCGTGAGAGGATCATGTACACGCTTGAAATATATGTGGACTTCCCAGAACACGGTAATGTTTTATTTGTGTTACTACTGCACTTGCGCAATTTCATCAACTATTTTATCTATCTAATCAAAAACGGTTTCATTTTTCAGAAATACCTCAACCAACACTGTCTGAAGGAATCAATGTCGTGGAACCTCCACTGCATGAAAGCTTAGTATCCGTGTGTACGGACGGATGTTAGCGTGTTCTATATTCAACATATTATTCGCACCGTATAGCATTTCTTTCACATCTTTTGTTTTTGTTGTTGTTGTTGTGTTCACAATGGAAAACTATGAGACGGATATGGAGATAGACAATAATAGTCTTCATCCTGAAAGCATACCCCCTGAATTACAAGAGCTTGTGAATGACCTTTATGTCCCCAAAGTGTTCTGTAAATTGACTGTCTGTTGTCGTAATAGAGCGGCTCCAACTACCGGAGACAAATTCCTTGTGTGTTTTGGACATACTTGGCAAATAAAGATGATTCTGATTCTGATTCTGATTCTGATTCTGACCTGAACAATCCTGTGATACAACGAACCGACCCCTTTCAAATACTGGAGGAGGAGGAGGAGGATGAGGAGGATGATGATGATGATTTGGATCCCTTCATGGCAAGCAGACGTGGAAGACTCGGTAGATGTTTTTGAACCCTCTAGAAACAGCGTTGCGACGTCGAGAACAACCATCTCCCCCTTTTAGTGTTACACAACAAAATGTATCATTCCCACACTCTGAATTAACACAACACAACACATCTGCAATACTCACACCAATTCAATCGGACTACATTCCTGAAAGTCTAAACCGCACTTGTGGAACTCGAGACCCCAGCAATCCAAAACATACAGACACGAGGGGAAAGAGCCCGGGAAAGAGACTTCCTTATAACTGCAATCATTCTGGGAACCTCTTTAGTGGACTTTGGCGTCATTACCATCGATATAAACAATAGCAAATGGAGCTATAAAGCTACAATGAAAACGAAAGTGAACAGACCTAAAACTGTAAAAATAGCATAAAGGTAAAACGCAACAAATCGCAATACAATCATGAAAATGAACACGGAAATAAAACAGTTTGACTGTAGGTTAAACGGTCAATTGAATAGGAATGAAAAGCAAATGAGCCTGTTGTTCAAAACATAAAGGTTCTCTGCAGCCCTGAAGCATTCTTGCTTTTATTTTCATTCTTTGCACGTTACTGTACAGGTGCATCTCAATCAATTGCAATATTTTGATTGTCTTTTAATTTCAGTGTACCTGCATTCCTTGTAAAGGAGTTTCTACAGCCACATATTTGTTGGGGGGCCACTTAATCTTTGTATTTTGTTTTCAATTCATTTTATTGTGCGTTCAATACAAAATATGCATTTTATGAACAGATGGACAAAAAAATAAAAGAACCTTGCCATTCATGACATACTCTTTGAAAGAAAAATGTTATATCAGGATATATAACGGAATTATTTTATTCATTATATATTTTTCAATGAATGTGCCAATGAATCGGTTATCGGAATTTTATTCTGCCAAATATCGAAACTGGCATCAGCCTGAAAAGAGCTCTAGTATAAAGTTAATGGCACTCTGTGGTAGAGCTCTTTTCAGGCTGATGCCAGAGTCGAGTACTTCATGATTTTTTTTTTTTTAATATAGGTACATCTCAATAAATTTGAATATAGTTGGAAAGTTTTTCTTCCGTGCTCGTACAGTGATTAAACACTGAAGTACTTTTCACAGGGCAAATGCCAGCCTAATTTCTGCATTAAAAATCACTTTATTTCTTCAATTAATTCACTATTTCGTTTGACATTATATTTTAGTTTCGCAATATGTGGAATTGTTTTTATTTGCTATGTGCTACAATCATCAAAATAATACATATTTTAAATATGAAATACTTCACTCTGAGTGTGTGCAGTTCATAATTTCACTTTTTGAATTGAACTACCTAATAAAAGATTCACACTATTCACGTGTGAGCATGATTGACATGAACTCGTGAATGCCAGCGATGTGTGCGAGAACGTGATTGACGTGCTTGCGTGAAAGCATTTGAGTCGTTGAGAGCAAGACTCGCGCGTATGAGTGTTTGAGTGGTGTTAATGAGAGCGTTCGAGTAGTTAATGAGAGCACGACTCGTGTGTATGAGTGTTTGAGTGGTGTTAATGAGAGCAAGACTCGTGCGTATGAGAGCGTTTGAGTAGTGTTAGAGAGCATTTGAGTAGTTCATGAGAGCACGACTCCTGTGTATGAGTGTTTGAGTGGTG
Source organism: Phycodurus eques (assembly GCF_024500275.1). Lineage (NCBI taxonomy): Eukaryota > Metazoa > Chordata > Actinopteri > Syngnathiformes > Syngnathidae > Phycodurus > Phycodurus eques. Next base: position 29,098,457 of record NC_084534.1, on the reverse strand, counting down.
TTAATGAGAGCATTCGAGTAGTTAATGAGAGCACGACTCGTGCGTATGAGAGCATTTGAGTCGTTTTAATGAGAGCAAGACTTGTGTGCATGAGAGCGTTTGATTAGTGTTAATGAGAGCAAGACTCGTGCGTATGAGTGTTTGAGTAGTGTTAATGAGAGCGTTTGAGTAGTGTTAATGAGAGCAAGACTCGTGCGTAAGAGTGTTTGAGTAGTTTGTGTGTGTGAAAGCATTTGAACAGTAAGTGTGAGAGCTAATCCTGAATAATGCCCCTAACAGCCCCTCATAGTTGAACATTCTATTTCCAAAGGCAATGCAAACTTCACCCGATGCTTCATGGACACGGTTTACTTTGCTTCCTCCTTGTGCAGTTAGATGTGAAACTACTTTTATTAGTCCACTCTATGTTTAATGTTGCACCAACGGAGCGAGAAAAATTCCTGCTTGTCAATGCACCGTTTCCTGACAGTGGCAATAAAAGCCATTTGGATGTTTTGCTGCTAAAACTTGTCAAGGAAAACGTGGAAAAAACTTTGGTCAAGCTCCAATTGCAATTCGCATTCACTCACCGTCGGTCCGTCGAAGTCGCCATTGAAGTGGATTACACGCGCACTTGACTTGAGGCGGCCATCTTACTTGTGACCCTTGACCCTCGAAAGGAGGCGATACCTCCGAGTGCAGTAGCCACACATAACCAGAGGGGGCATACTACACACAAACTACCGTACGGACGGTCGGAGCTTCAACGGCAGAAATACAACAAATGTACAACTTCTGTCATGACTGATCTCAATTTCAACAATCTAATATTCATTTATTTCATTTTATTTATGCAGACAATAATCCAAAAGGGATTCATACAAAAGTCTCGTCCAGCAAAGATGATAGATTTGAGATCAAACAGGCTACTTTGCCATTTGAATGCAATTTTACGATGTTAAAATTGGTGATTTGCTCACAAAAAGGCGACATTAGACCACGAAAATGTTTTGTTTTTGTAGCAAACTCGGACATTGTGTGTGAAGTCTTGTCCGATTTTCCTCCCAACTTTTTGGGGACGTCATTTGGGAGGAAGACGAGGCCGCGGCGCAAATTGTCAGCTAAACTTTTATTGCACAACAAAAGATGACAAAGAGCATTTCTTCTTCTTCTTGACACAGGAGTTTGGTTTGGTCCACACGGGAATTAATGCAAAAAAAACCCAACAACAACGACGACGACTACAAAAATCAAATCAGATGTGAAAGGAAAGCAGCACACGTTAAGAATCTTGCTCTTTCTCTTTAAAAAAAAAAAATCCAGTTTCTGGCTTCAGTTTGAGATTTGCACTGAGGCACACACTGGACACTTAATTAGGTACACCAGCAAATTGGGAAATGCGTTCAAATATTTTGGACCAATAGCGTTTGAGAAATATCTTCTAATGGCAGGTGTACCTAATCAAGTGGCCTGTGGATGATAGCGGTAAGGTTTCCATAGCAACGACGATTAGGGCCACACATTGAAAATTGCATTATCCGAGTGAGGCTAAGCGGTGAAGAAAATGGATGGATGGGCTGTTTTTTTTGTTGGGGGGTGGGGGCAGTGAAATTATGAGTCAAGTCATATTTTAATTTTGTACTGACTTTTAACTATTTTACTTTTACTTACTTTAGATATGTTTGGGTGTGTCACTGTTACAAGAATGAAGTTGTAACTTTCAACTCAAGCGATCCGATTTCTTTTCGACTGCTTTGTCCTCGTCCTTGAGCCGTCACCTTACTGCGGCGGAGGGTTTGCGCGTCCCGATGATCCGAGTTGTCTCGGGTTTTATGCCCCTCGTTGGGTCAACCAGGGCAAACGGCTCCCGGGCGATGGACCAGACAAAGCACGGCTCCAAAAACACAAAGAACAATTCCGTCGTGGTTTTCCGTCGTCCGGATGGGGACTCACCAGCCCCCCCCTGTGGAGCCGGGCGAGGGACCAAGGGGGCTCGGGCGCAAAGCGAGGCGGGCGGCGACCGAAGGCGGTCCAATCTAGTGGTGGACCAGTTCTACACAATTGGCACGGTTCTGGAGGGTGCATGGGAGTGCGCCCAACCAGTCTACGTGTGTTTTGTGGACTTGGAGAAGGACGGCAACCGTGTCAACCGAGCACGCTCTGTTGCGTACGGTGTACCGGACCGCGCTGTTCGGTCCCTGTACGACCGGTGTCAGAGTGCGGTCCGCATTGCCGGCAATAAGTCGGAACCGTTGGACTCCGCCAAGGCTGCCCTTTGTCACCGATTCTGTTCATTACCTCCACGGACAGAATTTCTAGGCGCAGCCGAGGCGTTGAGGGGGTCCGGGTTGGTGACATCAGTATTACGTCTCTGCTTTTAGCAGATGATGTGGTTCTGGTGGCTTCATCGAGCCGTGATCTTCGACTCTCGCCGGAGTGTGAAGCGGTTGGGATGAGAATCAGCACCTCCAAATCTGAGACCGTGGTCTTCAGTCGGAAAAGGGTGGAGCGCCCCTCTGGGATGAGATCCTTTCCCCAAGTGGAGGAGTTCAAGTATCTCGGGGTCTTGTTCACGAGTGAGGGAAGAACGGAACGGGAGCTCGACATGCGGATCCGTGCGGTGATGCAGACTCCGTATCGGTCTGTCGGGGTGAAGAAGGATTCTCGATTTACCGATCGATCTCCATTCCTCCCCGCACCGATGGTCACCAGCTGTGGGTCATCTGATTAGGATGCCCCGCGGACGCCTCCCGGTGAGGTGTTCGGGTCACGTCCCGCCGGGAGGAGGCCCCGGGGACAGGCCGGAGAGACCATGTCTCACGGCTGGCCTGGGAGCACCTCGGGATCCCCTCGGAAGATCTGGAGGAAGTGGCTGGGGAGAGGGAAGTCTGAGCTTCCCTGCTGAGGCTGCTGCCCTCGCGACCCGACCTCGGACAAGCGGAAGAAAATGTATGGATGTAAAATCGATTTTGAACGCATTCATTTTCATATTATTAATTTGCTGCAGTTGAAGATTTTAAATTGTGGCCCGAATTAGAATGGTTTATTATTAGGACGCAGGAAATTAGAAATTGTTCACGCTAAAATCCATGAGATCATTTCAAATGTCAATACTTTAAGGACAAAAAACTTTTGCCTGCAGATAAAAGACCAAAACGCAGATTTGAAAAAAGTGTGAACACGATCAAAGAGATTTGCAAATTCCCAGCTCACTTGAATGCAGCACCGCACGTGAACACACAAAACAAAATCGGAATTTAAAAAAAAAAGTGTCTACAGTCTTAATCATCCCGTATAAAAAACAATAAATACATAAATAAAATAAACATTTTGTCATTTTGTCATTACCGGAATCAAGTCAGATTTTGTTGTGTGTGAATAAAGTCAAATAAATTGGGGGAGAAAAAAAATACTTTTTCTGGGGCGTGAAAGCAAGAAAGATGTAAAATTACAATAGGCAAAAGAAAAAAAAGAGGATAAAATATTTTGACTATTTTTGACTATAGTACTATTACGAGAAAAAAGTTGTATTCTTTTCTTTAAGTTAATACTTTGTTCAAGAATAGCCTGATATTTTTTTTATTTTTTTTTTAAATTAAAATTAAATTAATCGCATTTCAGTGGAGGAAGAACATTTTCAAGAAAAATACTTTCAAATGTTTTCAGTTGTATTCTTTTTGGAGAATATTTAGAATTTTGTTGTTGTTGAAGATGCCCTCACTGAGCCGAAAGTCCTCAAGGCGGTCGGGTCGGACAGTCTGCGCAATTTCTGTTCGGCCTCACGTGGAAGGCAGGCCCTGCCCTAAATAACCTCATTTCTCTGCCCTCCTTCTTGTTAAATATTAATTCCAGCTCATAATTCATCTTTGTTTTTTTTGGGTGTGAAAACAGGCACTCAAACTCCATTTTGTGCTTTGACACCATCACATAAACAATAAAAAAAAAACTAAAGGTGAACTAAGGCTTTGTTTGTTTTCTTTTACTTGGATTAATGAAACAAAAGAATATTTGCCCAAAGCAAAAAGTATCATAATAATAATAAAAATAAATTATATGGCGCCACAGGTTGTGGCAAGGCAACATCTACGTAGTGTTTTTTTCCCCCCCATCTTCTTCCCACACACGCACGCACGACATTGACTTTTGTGCAAAAATGATTTTTCGTTTTAAAAACAACGTGACCCTGTTAGGCTTGCTCGTCTCACTTCAATGTACAGGACTTCCTGTCAGCACACACGCACGCACGTCACGTCAGCCAATGAGAGACAGGCAGAAGGCCAGAAGGAATAATAATTAAAAAAAAATAAAAAAAAAATAAAAAAAAAAAAGCAATATACAAAGTACTCGGTGTGTGTGTGTGTGTATATACAAATTGACCTATTTGTACTTTTTTTTTTTTTTTTTAACCTAACCTCCATTTTTCTTCTGAAATCACCCGAACTGGCGCCCAAGCCTCGTCTCATATAAAAGTAGTGCTTTGGCGCCTTCTTGTGGCAACTTGGTGCCCAGGAACTATGTCAAAGTGACAGGAGTGTGATTTAAACAAGACTTTCACCAGTCTAGTGGAAAAGTGGTGCTTTGGCGCCATTTTGAGTCATTTATAGGAAACGGGGTGACTCGCAGTTTTTCAGTGTTCACGGCAGGGCTCCGGCGCCATCCCAGAGGGATTACTGTACACGATACAGAACATAATAAGTACTTATGTACACGTATATCCACAGGTCACAAGACGTTTGCCGTGTTTGGCACTGGGGGAAAACTTCCAGAAGAACGGAAAATGCACGAGAACCTTTGCATGTCAACTTCATTTGACCTTTTGGAAGCTGGAGAGTCACAACAGGTGTTGGATCAGAATTTAAATTGGTAAATATGTTGGTCATGAGTAGACCCACAAAACAGTCTCAAGAAGCCATATCAAAAAAACAAAAAAAATTAAATTTAAAAAAAGTTAGCCAGCCATTTTCATTTGAAGCAGCCATTTTAGGGGTCCTTCCAAAGTAAAAATCCTCCTGGAGGTTTTTGTCTGCTTGCTTACAAATCTGAAGCCTGTAAAATGGACATGCACAGCACTACATTTAGAGGATTTTGAGATTTGTTTTGTTTTCGAATTTGAAGCCATACCCCAAACCACCTCATTGTCTGCCCTAGATAAAAAAATAAAATAAAAAGTAGCCACTGAGGTGAAAGTGTCATTAGCAGAGAGACTGGAAGTGAACCAGAAAGGCGTAGAAGTCAATGTGCTGGGGAGGTTGCCATGGACAAAACACCTGTTGTGAATTTAGCCGTTCAGTATTGAAACATTCCAGAGTTGGAAATGTGCGTTCAAATGTTGAAAGATCAAATTAAGTTCCCCTGTAAAGGTCGTAGTGCATTTTAGCTTCATCCAGAAATTTCAAACCCAAGCCCAATTTCAAATTTTTTTGAGCAGTGCATATATGCGTGTGTATATATATATATATATATATATATATATATATACACATATATACATATATATACACATATATACATATACACATATATACATATACATACACATATATACATATACATATATATACACATATATATATATATACATATATATACACATATATATATATATATATATATATATATATATATACATATATATACACATACACATATATATATATATACATATATATACACATATATATATATATATACATATATATAGACATATAGAGACTCTAAATTGCCCGTAGGCATGACTGTGAGTGCGAATGGTTGTCTGTGTCTATGTGCCCTGCGATTGGCTGGCAACCAGTTCAGGGTGTGCCCCACCTCCTGCCCGATGACAGCTGGGTTAGGCTCCAGCGCGCCCGCGACCCGCGTGAGGAGAAGCGGCTCAGAAAATGGATGGATGGATATACACATATATACACATATACATATATACATATACATATATATATATATACATATACACATATACATATACATACATATACATATATATATATACATATACACATACATATATATATATACATATACACATATATATATATACATATATATATATATATATATATATATATACGTATGTATATATATACGTATGTATATATATATATATATACGTATGTATATATATATATATATATATATATATATATATCTACACACACACACACACGGTTATATAAAAACTTTTATATACTCTGGCAGAATGTATGATTTCTGGGCCATTTTTCAGAGAATATGAATGATAACACAAAAACCTCTCTTTCACTTATGGTTAGTGCTCAGGTGAAGCCAATTCTTCTCAAACAACCGTTTCCTCTTTTGAAATCCTAATGACCCTGGTCCAAAGTTCGGAATCAGGTGCATTGCCCCCTTGAACATCAATGACAGCTCGGAGTCTTTTGCGGCCGATGCGGATGAGGCTCTTGATTTTCTCTGACGGTAAACATCAGCGATCCACCTCCGTGTTTGACAGTAGGAGTGGTGTACCTTTCATCGTAGGCCTTGTTGACTCCTCCCCAAATGGAACGTTTATGGTTGTGGCCAAAAAGTTCCCTTTTAGTCTCATCACTGCAACTGATTTTGTTCCAGCAGTTTTGAGGCTCGTCTCTTTTTTTGCGGCATCGGCGTAGCAACGGCTTCCTCCTGGCGGCTCGACCGTGCGGCCCATTTTTCTTCAAGTGCCTCCTTATTGTGCATCTTGAAACATCCGCCACCACTTGTGTCCTGTATTTCAGCTGAACTCGCCTGTGGGTTTTTCTTTGCAACCCAAACAATTTTCCTGGCCGCTGTGGCGCAAATTGTTGTTGTTCGATCCTGATCGTGGTTTGGTTTCAACGGAATCTCTCATTTTCCACTTCTTAATTCGACTTTCAACACTGCTGATTGGCCTTCTCAGTTCCTTGGACGTCTTCTTTTATCCCTTTCCTGTTTGCTAAAGTTCAATGACCTTTTCCCGCAGATCTTTTGACAATTCTTTTGCTTTCCCCATGACTCCGAAGCCAGAGATGTCAGTGCAAGGGTCTGTCAGGACCCCACAAACTCACTGAACCTTCATACACACACACACTGATCACAAGCAGACAGATGAGAGGCGTGGATGGTTACCTTGAATAGCCATTCAAACCCATTTGTGTCAACTTGTGTGCATGTTATCAGGCCAAAATCTCAAGACTATGTCAACTTTTGATCAGGGTCATTTGTGTAGTTTCTGTTGTCATTAGGATTTCAAAAGAGGGCAAACACAGTTGTTTGACAAGAAATGGCTTCACCCAAGCACTTACCATGAGAGAAAGAAAAGGTTTTGTGTCATCATTCATATTCTCTGAAAAATGGCCAAGAAATCTTAAATTCTGCTATGGTATGTAAAATTACGAGCACCACTGTGTGTGTGTGTACTGTATGCATATATATTTAGAATGTTGTAACAAAGGATTTAAAAGATGAGGCCTACAACCACACATGCTCGCACGCTCAGCCTCCATGTTTCTGTCAAATGGAAATGTGTAAATGCATCAATGTGTTCCTGTGCTGAATGTGAAAACGGATCTGTTGCTGCCCCCTGCAGGCCCAACTGGGAAAGTACAAACTGAGTGAGAGAGCCACACTCAAAAGAAAATTCCTTTCATACTGCCAATAGAAAAGTGAGAATTTGGGGGGTTTCGGGGGAGGAAAGTCTTATACTCAGGAATAACGTTGTAATATGACAAAAATAAAGTCAAATCAGATTTTTCCCGCCCCAAGATAAAATGTTCATTATTTAAGATTAAAGTTGTGGACTTTCGAGATTTTCTTTTTTTCCCCCCCCAAGAAAAAAAAAAAGTTGTATTCTCACGAGAATAATTTTGTGTCCCCACTGGGATAAAGTCTTATTATTATGTGATTACGCAGATTGTTTTAGAACAAAAGTCAAAAAAGTTAGAGACGAAAAACTACCATTTCAAGAATAAAGACGTATTTTCAAAAGGTCTTCCAAGAATAAAAATTGGATTTTTCTCGATAAGGCGTACAATTTGGGGTGAAGAAAAATGTGTAATATGACAATGATGACAGACTTTCTTCTATTTTCTGTTATTAGCGCATTCTACCTAAACTCCCAATTCATTTTATTTGAAAAAAATTTGACTTTGTAGCAGTGAATTCTTTTCTTTTGAGTGGCTCAAACATTCATGAGTATAAAAGTGACTGTGCTATAAAAAAATGTCCATGATCCTCAGTAGAAAAAAAAAGCACATCATGAAAATAAACATTATATAATTAGGATTTGTGAATTGTCATACCTTTTTGAGATAAAATTGTTTTGGGGAGGAAATCATATCAGTTGGATTTGCTTTTTGGAACAAGTTGAATTTAAGAAAGAAAACATTTTTGAAGAAAAAAGTTGTATTCTTACACAAATATTGTTTCAAGAGAAATTCACACTAGTATTTCAAAATTAGAGGTTAATTATGGGGGGGATAAAAAGGTTTAAGTTCCTTTATCTGGGGAGGGGGGAGTAATTTTTAGAAAAAGTGAAATCTTTCCACTATTAAAAAAAATCATAACACTAAAACATAAAATTTATCTGAGATAAGAAAAAAAAAAAAAAAAATCACATTTTTTGAAGGGGGTGTCTTACTTTCTGAAGAATCAGGTTGTTTTATTGTGATTAAAGTGGTATTTTTTCCAAGAGTAACGTTGAAATTTAACAAGGAAAAAAATTATATTCTCTTGCTTACTTTCCCTCTTAAATACAATTTTATTATCGAAATATTAACAGCAGTTAAAAAAAAAAAGTCTTTATTCTGTATGAACCAACTTTATTGTGGTAGTATTTTGTTTTCTTTTGAGTGTGGCTCGAACACTTGCCAGTATGAAAGTGACTGTGTGTGCGTTTTCAAAAGCTTCATGATCCTCTCAGTCCCAAAATAAAAAATGGTAAAAACAACAACAACGTGTGCGTCATGATTGTTCTCTGCTTTGCTTTTGTCATCAGGGGTCAAATTTCAAAAGGTAAAGTGGAAAAGTGAAGCGTGCGCTCGCCCGAGAGTGCCATCTTGAATGTGGACACTTTGCAGGCGCTGAACACAATAAAACCAGAGAACAGGGGGAAACAAACTGTGTGGGAGCATTTAGACTGTGTGGGGGGGGGGGGGGGGGGGGGTCCTGCGATATAAACGTGATGTGATCATTAATCATTGTCAGAAGAAGAAGAAGAATTCAAGTGGGACGACTGACTGACTGACAGACAGACACGGCACAAACTTTACACTCGACTGTTTCCTTCCTCCTTCGCCCCTTTACGCTTCCCGCTCCTCCCGTTCTGGTTCTGGTCCTCCTCCTTGTCGCGCCCCCTCAGGCTGCTGCTGGCAGTCCACTTCCTGCGAGGAGGACACCGAAAAGGACAGGTCCAATGTACTTTGGCTGGGATCGGCCTCGTGGCGACGCGCCGGCTCCTCGCGACGTTCCGTATCCTGCTCCGACTCCTCCTTGCGTTCAGACTCCTCCTGACGGCGTTCCGACTCCTGGCGTCGCTCCTCGTGCAACCCGGGCTCTCGGCGTTCCAGCTCCGGACACTCGGGCTCCCGCTCCGGCTCGTCGCGCTCTCGCCGCCGCCTCCTCTTGGGGCTCGTCGGGGAGCCGTCATTAGCGGAGGCGCCGGGCGGCACGGCGGGCAGCGCCATGATGCCGCCGTGCGGCAGGAACATGTGCGGGTAGAGGAGGCCGTGCGACACGCCGGGTATCAGGAAGGGGTTGAAAGTCAGACGCCCGCCGGGATGCGGCTCGCACGTACTCTGGCCCCCGGAAGGGGCGGCGGTCTCGGCCGGCACGGCGGACGCACCGCCGCCCGCCTCGGACGCGCTGACGTCGGCGGTGACTTTGGCAGCTGGTGCCGACGAGGCGGCGTGCAGTGGCATGACGGCGCCCACGCTGAACAGGGCGTGCTGCGGGACGGCGGCCCCGTGCAGCATCATGGGTAACACGCTCAAGCCGTTCTTGGCGTCGTCCGCCGAAGCCCCGCCGACGCCCGCCGGGTAAACGTGAGGGAAGCCCGCCGTCACGACACCAGAGATGGGGATCCCGGGTATTCCGGCGCGTAGGCTCTGCATAGCCACCACAGAGTCGACGCCGCCCATCAGAGCGCCGTTCATGAAGACGGGCGGCGGCAGGCCCGCGCCGTCTGACAGAAGGGGCTTGGGCATTTCGCTGCGGGGGCGGCGGCCGCGGCGGCGCGACGAGGAGTCTCTGTTGACCGGTTCAGTGAGGATGCGGGAGAACTTTCCCTCCGGAAGGAAACCCTGCGGGACGGAAGACGGGATCGGCACACGGGACCGTTAACGGCGCCCGTGGGCGGGACCTGAAAAGTGTTTGGTACTCACGGAATGTTTGACCACGTCCGCCCAGTCCGTAGCCACAAAGTATTCCGAGTTGGCGTCCAACCAGCGGGACAGCTCCTTGATGGCTGGAGCCATAGCGCCACCCAGCTGCCAGAAGGGAGAACGACGGTTAGGAGAAACGCACAAAGACGCATCGGGACTAATTGACTGCTCGCCAGTCCACGTCAGGGCATTTATGGTTCCTTTTCATATCATTTCATCAACAATGGAAAAGAAAAACCCACCGGATTTCCTCTTGCAAATCAATTCATTTGACTGATATGAGGATTTGAATTATTGGCAGTTTTTATCCATGAAAAAGGTAATAATTGTTTCTAAGAGACGAAAATATTCGAAAGTAGGCGCCCGGAATGAGGATTCATGATTTGCTAAATGTTTTGTGAAGACTCCAAAGACATATTTTGATATATCGGATTTTTCTCCTGTTCTCCATGAAAACAAACACAAATGCATCTTAAGTGTCAAAAGAGTTGGGTTTTTTTTGGGGGGGGGGGGGGGGGGGGGCGTCTTTTATCCATGTCACTCAAGCCGTCTTTACCGTTAACGTCACTAAAGAGAGCCTCATGATGTTGTTGCAATACACCACAGGGATCTGTGATGTGGCAGCCGTTTTGCATTCACACATTAGCAGGCAGCAAAATAAAGGCTGCTATTTCCGAACTAAGAATCTTTATGAATCTGTCAAAGTGTGGCAACCATTGCATGTCTTTAGCGTTATTACGATTGGATAAAGACAAGAGTGTAATGGCTTTAATGAGTAGTTGGGATCATTTATGCACTTGTAGCCACAGAGTTTGAAGGGCAACACGTGGAAATTGTGAAACTCGCATGATTTGCAGGAAACCGTAAGGCACTTTTGTCTTTACCCTTATGAAAAAAAAGTGTATTTCAGTGAGCCACCTCCATTTGCTCAGTCATGAAGGTTCGCCTTGACTAGGAATGCCGAACATTTGAAATCTTCAAGATAGGACTGAAAAAAAAGGCTCAATTCGATGTTTTTTCAGGGCCCGGGGCCCACAAGAAGGCCAGAGCCCAACCGCAACCCTCAGAAGTGTGAGGCAGACGCGCTAACGGCTGCTCAACACCGTGCCGGCCCAAACACGGACCCCAAAAAAAAGCGCAGTTGCCGTACCCTCCGTCCGGTGCCGCGATGCACGACGGGCACGCGCTCGTCGCCCGTCAAGGAGTTGACGTCCAGCTTGGTGGGATCTTTGCAGCGATGGCGCCGCTGCTTGGGCCGCTCCACCAGGCCGTGCAGAACCCCCGCGCCCACCTGACCGCCAGCACACACAGAAAGTCAGCAAAAACATCACTGGCCTTTATTCTTTCATGACTTCGATTCGTACAGCGCCTTTATCATGGATGCTTGTTGTTATCTTCAATAATTATTGTTAGCATTTTAGCTCCACCTGCAACACTGTTTGGGGGAATTCCATTCTTCTTATTATTATTATTATGTTTTTATTGCTCTACCAGCAACTCAAATGGCCTTCAACTTTTTTTGTTTCGATTATTAGTCCCAAAATTAAATCTGTCTCAAGGGCTTAAATTATTATTTTATTATTCTTGTTCCAGTAACTAAAATCAGCTTTGATGGTGCACCTAATTATTATTGTCATAATTATTATTCAAGAAACTAAATCAGCTTTTAGGGGGCTTTTTAATATTAATATTTTAATATCATTATTGGCGGCACGGTGACCGACTGGTTAGAGCGTCTGCCTCACAGTTCTGAGGACCGGGGTTCAATCCCATGATCTCGCCGTGCCTGCGTGGCTTTTCTCCGGGCACTCCGGTTTCCTCCCACATCCCAAAAACATGCATGAATTGGAGACTCTAAATTACCCGTAGCTGTGAATGTGAGCGCGAATGGTTGTTTGTTTGTATGTGCCCTGCGATTGGCTGGCGACCAGTTCAGGGTGTACCCCGCCTCCTGCCCGATGATGGCTGGGATAGGCTCCAGAACGCCCCCGACCGGAGTGAGGAGAAGCGGCTCAGAAAATGGATGGATGGATGGATATCATTATTATGGCAACTAAATTGCCTTTTATTATTATTATTGCAACCCAAAAATTATTGTGGGCTTTCATTATTCTGGATTTATATCAGATTTAGATCATTATTTTTTATCATTACCGTCAACTTAACCGCCTGACAGGGCATTTACTTTATTATTATTATTGATTCCAGCATTTAAATCACTAGGGTGGGGGTCATCTTTTTTTTGTCCTCCTTATTAAGAGAAGAAAATCAATTCATATTTTGTTGAAGATCCATTTGTTTTAATGATTTGCATTTTGTTTATTTTTAGCCAAACTAACGGCAAGAAAAAAATGTTATCTTAGCAGCTCGCTGGTGTGCAACCTGCTCCATCTGCAGTTGTAGCGATATGTCCAAACGTGCAGACAATCATGTTCCACTCCCGACCCGTAGGGGGCACTCGTGTACTGTGTACCCAATAGGAGGTTTTGCTCCAAAACCCAGTGTTAAAAATATAAAAAATAAACCTACGTGGGCGAAAGGAAGGTCCAAGCTGTATCCCGGTTTATGTCGCAGCCACTCCATCAAACCTTTGCTGGCCGCCTCCCGCTCCATGGCCGCCACCTCGGGGTGGGGCGACGCGGGCGTCGACGCGGTTGACAGCGTAGGGGTCGCTAGCGGACGCTCCGAGGAGGAGGGAGACGGCGACGACGTGGATGACGACACCGACGACTGGCTCAGAGCCTCCGCGCGACCCTGAACAGATGTATACACAGATACATACAGTATATGCATGCATACTGTAGGTACGGGTACAGTGGACACAAAAAGTCTACACACCCTTGTTCAAATGTCACATTATTGTGACTAAAAAAAGAGATCAAGATAAGTATTTTCAAACCTTTTTCAACCATTAATGTACAACTCAATTGGAAAAAAAAAAAAAAAAAAAGATTTAAAAAAAAAAAAAAGATTTTTTTTTTCTTTTTTAAAAGGGAGACGGACAAAATTACAAGAACATAGTTGCATAAATATGCACACCCTCAAAGTAATGCTTGGTAGCAGCACATTTGACTTGCATTGTATTTCAACACTCAGTGTGGCAGAAATTTGGGTTTTAAGTCAGGGGAAAGATTTCAAAGTAGAGGTTTCAAGTCATGTTTAGCGTTATAAATTAGATGTTTCAAGGTAGGGTTTCAAGACAGTTTTTAGCTTTCAAATTAGGGTTTCATGTCAGGATAAAGTCAAAGTAGAGTTTTAAGCAGGGTGATGGTTTCAACCTAGTGGCAATACTTGCCCACTCACTCTATGATGAAAAAAACCCCTCTTCAGACCCCCCCCACAGATGTTCCACGGGACCACTCCTAATTCCATCCACCTTGACTAAGGCTCGAGTACCAGACCCTGTTCATGATGCTGCCACCACCGTGCTTCGCTGGAGGTACGCTGTTGAGTTTCGGTGAGGAGCAGTGTTGTGTTTGCGCCAAACATATCTTTGGAAATTATGGCCAAAAAGTCCAAGCTTGTTTTCATGGCAGCAGAACACATTTCCACATGCCTGTTTGGGAGAGTTCAAGTGTGTTTATGCTAAATGTAGCCAGGCTTGGAGGTTTTTCTTTGTCCATCTTGCCACCCTATCCCATAGCCCTGACATACTGTACAGTGGATATAAAAAGTCTATGCACCCCTGGTCATATGCCAAGTTTATGTGATAAGGAATTATGAACAGTTCCAAACAGCAATCAGCGTTATCACAAAACCATCAGGCTTCTGTGACAAAGCAAAAATAAATGTCAGGAAATGCCTACTTGAACATCTGAACTTTGTTAGGGGTTAATCAGAGGGCCTTGAAATGGTGGCAGGTGTGTGCTGACTGCCATTTAACATGAGTTTGAAAATGATTGGTGCAGTCAGAACACAGCCACATCCCCAGGTACAAGGGGGTGTGCACACTTTTGCAACCACTTTATCTCAGCCGTTTCAAGATTTTTTTTCCCCATTTTAGTTGTACTGACGTTATAGGTCTCATTCATTGTGGGGAAAACGTTTTTAAAGAATTTATCATGGTCTCATTATGTCATATCACCAAAGTGGGCCTTTTAACAGGGATGGGGGGGTACACTTTTTATATCCACTGTATGAAGAAGACAGGAGATTGTTGTCACACGCACTAAACATCCAGTACTTGCCAGAAATTCCTGCAGCTCCTTCAATGTTGCTGCCGGCCTCTTGGCAGCCTCCTTGAGCGCACTTCTGGTCTTTTCGTCCGTTTTGGAGGGACGTCCACTTCTCGGCAACGACTCGGTGGTGCCGAATTTTCTCCACTTGATGATGACGGCCTTCACTGTGCTCCACGGAACATTTAATGCCTTGGAAATCCTTTTGTACCCTTCTCCCGACTGATGCCTTTGAACAATGACATCCCTTTGACGCTGTGGAAGTTCTTTGCGGACCAGGACTTGTGCTGTAAGATGTGACTACAAAAATGAGAGGAAAAGCCTACTAGAACATCTGAACTTTATTGGGGTTAATCAAAGGCACTTTGAATGGTGGAGTCCAATTAAACATTACGTTGAATGTGATTGGTTCATTGTGAACACAACCCCAGTTATAAAAGAGTGTGTGCACTTGTGCAATCACAATTTTCTTTTTTTATTTCTACTTCAACTCTCAAAGATTTTTTTTTTCCCAATTGAGTTGTACAGGTTGTAGAAAGTTTCGAAGTGAATTATCCTGGTCCCATTTTTTTATACCACAAAAAAAATCAGGCATTTGAACAGGGGTGTGCTGACTTGCACTGCAGTATCCAACAGGTTTAGAATCAAGTATTCTACCCATTATACCAATCAGATACAAATGGATTTTGCATTAATAAACAATACCTACACATAATACTACAGGTACAACAATCGATTAATCGACAACTATTCGATGATCAAATTAATCGACAACTATCAATCATCCATTTTCCGTACCGCTTATCCTCACGCGGGTCGCGGGCGTGCTGGAGTCTATCCTAGCTATCTTCGGGCGAGAGACGGGGTACACCCTGAAATGGTCGGCAGCCAATTGCAGGGCACATGTAAACAACCACTCGCACTCACATTCACACCTACGGGCAATTTAGAGTCTTCAGTCAACCTACCACGCATGTTTTTGGGATGTGGGAGGAAACTGGACTACCCGGAGAAAACCGGCGCAGGCACGGGGAGAACATGCAAACTCTACACAGGCGCGGCCGGAATTTGAACCCCGGTCCTCAGAACTGTGAGGCAGATGTGCTCCAATCGATAACTACTTTGATAAATTTGAATGTATTCAAAGATAACCCTTTGAGATTCAGCGCCTCACTTGCATCTGAGAATCGATTAATCGTGTTGAGACCTGGTTAAAAGGAAAATGGTCCAAATGCACAGAATTTCAGCTTGTCGACAGTAAATATCTTCCGATTTATGTTGTCCTCCGTGAAAGCAGACTGATTATCTTTGTGTTGAATCGAAAGAAGACATTTGCAAACATCTGCTTTTACTTTGGAAAACAATGATCAACATTTTTACTGATTTTCTGACAGATGTTACGGACCAAACCAGGAATTAATCACAATCGGTTTATGTTGGTGCATTTTCTGAAATTTGAAATAATGTCATGTTTTTAACTAAATGGATAGAAATTTAAAAAAAAATTAATCAGATTCATCGAAAAAAATAATCCACTGATTAATCGATTATCAAACTAATTGTTAGTTGCAGCCCTATTTGGCTGTATAGAATGGAAAGTATAGAATGAGTCACCTGTGTGGTATCAGGGAGATGCACGGCTTGAGCTTTGGTGAATTCTGAATAGAGCGCCTCGACGTTTCTCCTTCGCCCGCGTCTCCTCTTCAGGGAGTCGTCCCCCCTCAGACTCCCGTTGACAATTTGTCCCGTCACGGGATGAATGAGTCCGGCCTGCAGGATTCCCGCCATGTCCATTCCGGCCGAGCCCGCCAGGGGCGCCGTAATGGGCGGCGGCAGGGGCAGCTTGCGGGTGCTGTCCCCTGACCCGGAGGCGAGCGAGTCGCCCGGCGACTTGCTGAGATCCATGGCCGCCTCCTGCCAACCGTTCATCAACAGGGCGCCGGCCCGCTGATTGGGCGGCGCATCCCCAACGGGGGTCCTGCCTGAGGACGCCGCCGCCTTCCCCGCTAACACCTTAGCCGCCGCCGCTTCATAGTCGAAGGGGCGCCGCCCCGCGGGGCGCTTGAGCTCGGGGAGGAAGGGCGGCGCCACCAATCTCTCCTGTAAGAGAGGGAGGGAGGTGAGGCGCCATGCCCCGCGGCCACCGCCCCGCCCGGCGTGCTGCCAGGGTGGACAAGAGACAAGAACGGTGCGCCGGTTAAAACACACACGACCACACAGCCAAGCAACGGCACATTCGCTACACGTCCATCACAATTCAGCCCCTGAAGCCATTTTCACTTAGCATCATGACATTTGGGAGACATGTCTATCACAAGTAGACCCACAAAAAAATTCCCATGAAGCCATTGCCCAAATAACAAAGAATGTCGATTCAGTAGCGTCCAACTGGATTAAACAAAACGAAAAATCCAGCCCCGAAGCCAGTTCCACTTAGTAACATAAAATTTGGTCCATATGGTTACCATGAGGCGGCACGGTGGACCGACTGGTGAGAGCGTCTGCCTCACAGTTCTGAGGACCGGGGTTCAATCCCCGGCCCCGCCTGTGTGGCGTTTGCATGTTCTCCCCGTGCCCGCGTGCGTCTTCTCCGGCACATCCCAAAAACATGCATGCTCGGTTAATTGAATACTCTAAATTGCCCGTAGGTGTGACTGTGAGTGCGAAAGCTTGTTTGTTTGTATGTGCCCTGCGATTGGCTGGCGACCAGTTCAGGGTGTACCCCGCCTCCTGCCCGATGATAGCTGGGATAGGCTCCAGCACGCCCGCAAACCTTGTGAAGAGAAGCGGCTCAGAAAATGGATGGATGGTTACCATAAGTAGACAGAAAAAAAGTCTCAAAAAGCCATCCCCCAAAAGACGGCCATTAAGGTTTGAAAGGTTTCCAAGGGTGCTTCAATTTTGGGAAAATTCAGCCCCTCAAGTCAGTTTCAGCTACAAACATGATACTTGAGAGGCATGACTATTAAGTAAGTAGACTCACAAAACATTTTCATGAAGCCGTTGCCCAAATAATACAAAGTCAGCCATTTTGGTATTTTAGGCTCAACTGGCTCAGTAGCACCCAACTGGATTGAACCAACAAAATTCAGCCCCCCGAAGCCACTTCCACATAGAAACATGAAATCTGATAGCCATGTCTATCAAGGATAGACCCATAAAAAGTTTTAAGCCGTGCCCCAAAAGACCGGAAGCTGGCATTTTGGGTTTGAAGCGGGCATTTTAGGCTCACCTAGTTCAGGAACGCCCAACTGGATTAAACAAAGAAATTCATCCCCTGAAGCCAGTTTTACTGAGCAACATGAAATTTGGGAAGCTTGCCCAATATGAGTTAATTGAGGACTCTAAATTGCCTGTAGGTGTGAATGTGACTGTGAATGGTTGTTTGTTTATATGTGCCCTAAAATTGGCTGGCGACCAGTTCAGGGTGTACCCCGCCTCTCGCCCGAAGATAGCTGGAATAGGCACCAGCGCGCCCGCGACCCGCGTGAGGAGAAGCAGAACGGAAGTATGAATGCCTATTATGCCTATTATGAGTAGACCCACAAAAAAAGTGTCAAGAAGCCATGCCCAAATAAAACAGCAAGTCAGACATTTTGGTTAGAAGTGGAATTTTTAGGCCCAATTGGCTCTGTTGAGCAAAACTGGATTGAAATAATAATAATTTAAGCCCAGAAGCAAGTTTGATTTAGCGCCATGAAATTTAGTAGGACATGTCTATCATGAGTAGACCAAAGAAGAAAAAAAAAGAAGCCATGCCTGAAAAGTCACAGGTCTGCCATTTTGGATTGAAGCAGCCCTTTGGGACATTCCCAGTAGAGATTTTATCCTACCAAATTTGAACCTCATGCTGTAAACCTCTGAAGAGTGCTTCAAGTACTCTTTTGAAGTATAGTTAAGGCATTAATTCAAATTCTGCTGAAGATGGAAGCCCAACACACACACACACACACACACACACACACACACAGACAAAGGTTACTGCAAGATGGCATGACGTGAACCAGATAAGCTGGCTGGTCTTTGCTCACCTTGGGCAGCCTGGTGAGAGGAGGCGGTATGATGGGGAAGGCCAGGCTCGGGGTGGCCTGCTGGATCCTGGCCTGGCTGGACGAGGACGAGGAGGTGCTAGCGGTGCTCAGGTGGAAGGCGGTCCGCTGGAGGTGTTGCTGGGCCAAGTGATTGGCGCTGACTGAGGCCGGCGGGTCGTACTGGTCGCTGGACGAGGGCCACTTCCCCTTCAGGATGGTGTGGCAGATGCTGTCCAGCCGGTTGATGATCACGCGGTCCTAAAAACAAACAACGTGTGGGAACGAACACATCAGCTTGAAGCTCCAATGCAAAGCATCATTTCAAAACCTAACCCAGGGTTGAAATCCTGACTGGAAACCTGAACCCAGACTTCAAAGTCTAATTTTGAAGCACAACCCTGACTCGAACCCCCAAACTTACCTTTTATAAGCCGTAGCTCTGGCATCTTGAAATTCTAAACCTGACTCAAAACCCAAATAAACTATAACCCAGCCTTTTTGAAATCTTAAATTAAAACATGAATGCAGATTTCAAATACTAATTTGATATCCTAACAAAGGCTTCAAACTTTAGTTTGAAACCTTTACTTGAAACGCAAACCCTCCCTTCTTGAAACCTTAATACAAATAGAAACACTTACGCTGACTTGAAACCCGAACGCTGACTTTTTGCAAGCCTACTTAGAGAGCCTAACCCTGTGTTGTGAGGGCAAAGGTTGTCCGTAATGAAGCGAGAATCATACCTTGGGCCAGTCGGAGTAGGAGTAAAGCGCTTTCTCCTGGAGGAGTTGAGCAATGGTGGGCTCTCGGGCATCGTGAATTTCGGGGGCCTCGTGGCACACGGAAAAGGGAGTCGTGAACCCGGGACTTCCAGAAAAGTCCTCCACAGCCGCCACTGGGAAACACGACAGATATAGAATATCTGTAATAATAATAATATATCATAATTATTGTCTACATCCAATTATGAACTACGGATCATTTCAAAACGGATTACTCACCGGAACGCGAAGATGTTCCGAGTCGTATCTTACCTGGCGAGGAGGACGTCTCCTCCTCCTTGGGCTGTTCTTTCAGCTCCCCGGTGCGGTCCACCTGCTCCGTCTTGGCCTCCAAAAAGTCCCGCCCGCTCTCGCTTTTGACGCCGCTCAAATCCAGACCCTCAGGTTTGGTCTCGTCGGCCGTCAGATGGAGGACTTCCCGTTTAAGTTGGCAGCTCTCTGTCTTGACGGCTTCGCATTTGGAATTTGCTCCTTCCGATTTGGAACCA
Organism: Phycodurus eques; assembly: GCF_024500275.1. Lineage (NCBI taxonomy): Eukaryota > Metazoa > Chordata > Actinopteri > Syngnathiformes > Syngnathidae > Phycodurus > Phycodurus eques. The sequence continues at coordinate 29,078,653 of NC_084534.1, read as the reverse complement.
GCGTCTTCGGACTTGACGGAGCTCGTCTGGGTGTCCCGGTTTTCGGTCTTTATTTGGAGCTCAAGTTTCTCCTCCGAGGGTGGAACCGGGTCTTCCCGGCAGTCCGCCACAGTGCCGTCCAGAAGACAGTACCGGTCCCCTACAGGCTCGCCGCCGTTCTGGCGTCCGTCTCCCCGGAGGAGCTCTCCGGGTGCCTCGGCCATTAAGTCGGCCACACTCGTCTGCTCCTCTTCCTCCTCCTCCTCCTCCTCATTCTCCTCTTCCTCTTCTGCAAACATCAAGGTGTCCACCTCCTCCATGGGACACATGAGGTCCGGACACAGCTGGTTGGGGACCTCCATGCCGTCCTGCGGGTCTCTCAAGGCCGACGACGGTGTCTCAGCGGCGTCCATGTGCGCCAAGTCCAAAGGCAGACGCAGAGTCGGATGAACGGCTGACCGTGAAAGAGACGCAAACATTCAGACCATCAGGCTTGAAACCCAAACTTGAAACCTTAACAAAAACCGGAGGCCTAATTTGAAACCCTAACGCTGGCTTGAAAACCTAATTTGAAACCATGAATCCTTGTTTGAAAACCTACATAAAGACCTTAACTCTAAAGTCCAACTTAAAACCGTGACCCCTTGAAAGCCTAACTCAGAATCAAAACCCTCACCTTGACTTCTTGAAACCCCCATTTTAAACACAAAGGGTTAGGTCAGTGGTTCTTAACCTGGCTTCGGTGAGGCAGTCGCTAAGGTTCAACGGAGGACTCCGCACACCTTGTGTGCGTGCGGGCTTGCATGTATCCGCAAAAGCCTTTTTACATTGCATTTTGAATGCAGTGTTCGTACCGTTCAAAACGCAACGCTGCGTCAAGGTGGCCGTTTACCATTATGCGCTTTTTTTCCAACTCTCTATATTTAACAACATTTCAACGATACACTTGAGTTGAGTAGCATTCCTGTGGCGTCAGACAGCGCATCCAATGATAAAAATGAACCTAAAAAAAATGTAGCTTTACCTATGAAGCCTTTTCGAGGATTGTAGAAATAAAGAAAAGGAACAGATGTCGTTGTGAGTTTTCACAACGAAGTGCCTTCCTCTGACATGACAGTGGCACTTACCAAGGGGAATGGCAACAGCAAAATTCACATTCACTGACAGTAAATCTTCATTGAAATGAATTTTTTTTTGTTTTGTTTTTTTTGTGAAATTCAAGTTTTATTGGTTTTGTTCTTTTAACACAATGATTTTGTGTGCAACTGATGCATGGTTAATTTTGTGCATGACCTGGATGACTGAGAATCTACACAGACAATAAAATATATACCGGTTTTAAGTTTGAAATAAACAATATTTGATTTTTCAAATTCGGAAGGGTTCCGTGAACTCCAGGTGAAACTGGCGGGGTTCCGTACCTACCAACAAGGTTAAGAGCCACTGGGTTAGGTATAAAGTCAATACCCTAATTTCAATTCCTAACCCTGGCTGGAAAAGCTGATTTGAAACCACAACTCTGTCTTAAAACCCTAATTTGAAAGCCTCACCCTAATTTCAAATTCCAATCCTTATTTAAAACCATAAGTTTACCTTAATAACCTAAATTTGCGCTTCTAACCCAAGTTTAAAACCTAAGTGTGGCCTGAAGCCTAATTTGAAACTCTTGAAATTCTTTTTTAGCAGAAGTCATTAAATCAGCAGAAGGCCATGGGAGATCAAAAAACTCATACGATAATGCTTTTATGTACTACCCATGTGTAGTACTACTACGTAGTACTATTGTGTAGTATTGCATGCTGATACCTTGATGCGGGTCACAGTGGTCCTCAAGTAAAATGTTGTCTTTTTCCACACTGTCTTCACCCTTGACGTCAAACTTGAAGACGCCTCCTCCCACGTGCTGACCCCCAACCTCCTCGGCAGAACCCGCCGGGCACGAGTCGCCCGTGATGTCGGGAGGAGAGAGCGGAGAGTGCGAGGGAATGTAGGGTGGCAGGGGGCTGGCCGCCAGGTCGCTTTGGTCCACGCCGGCTTCTTCGCTCACGCCGATGTCCTGATCGCAAACAAGATGACAAGACTTGGTTTGTATTTGCCCATAGAACATCATTTTGCCAACGCAATTCGCTGATTTTGTGGCCAACTTGAACCAATTCAACTCCTTCACTGCATGCTGTTTTACAGCATTTTGACAGATCTTTCAAGACCCACAGAAAATCGCATTCTATGACAAGCACCGAAGGTACAAAAGAGTAGACGCTCTTTTAACAGACAAAAAAAGTTTCTTTCTAGCTTTTTCCGTATCAGCAGCAGATCAGCAAAAAGTGAATAGAAACATGTCAAGCAGGACAGTGACACCTCAAACTATAAAACAACAAAAACAAGGCTGAGAAAGGGCTTTTGATGGCTAAAATAATCATTTATCTATGGATAACTAAGAAACCCCCACAAGCGATCAGCGCATGACGACGGCGGCTTTTTTTCGACATTCGTCATCCACTCCATCAAATTTGTCATCTTTTCTCATAATGGTGACACATACTCCGTTTATACTAGTGATAGACCAATTATCAGCCGGGCCGATGATTGGCACCGATAGTCGCCATGACGACGTATATCGCCATACGCCTTTTTATTAAATCCGTCGCTCGATAAGAGATCAATTTAAAACTAGGTAAACTTCAGACATTTTTTTTTTTTTTTTTTTTTAAATAAAATCTGTGAACTTTTGAGGAGTTTCTACTGACCCTGGGAACTGCCTGCACTTTTCGATTTTGTTTGAACTTAAAGGTTTCCAAAATTTCAATATAACTGAAATGTTAATCTTTGTTTTATTTACTGTAGAAAACCTTAGGGAGCTATTTATTTGTCTCAGATTTCACTGAACTTCATAAAACATGCTGCTAAACTCCCTGCACTTTTTGTTAGAATTTGAAAACGAAGATGTCTATGGTGTAAGATTAAAAAAAAACTCATTTTGCAAATCTGACAAGCTGCTGAATAAATATGCTTAAAGGCATTGAAATAAAGCAAAGTATTGGCGCTTAGATAATTCAAAATTTTAATGCCAATATATTCCCCTTTTACGGTAAATGAATATTAGCTCGAAATATCAGTTATCTGCCTCTTGACTACTAAAATAATAATCGGTATCGGCCCTGAAAAAAATATATTGTCTATCTTTAGTTTATACCACACACATACACATACCCTGGTCGCGGGTGAGATCCTTATAAGTGTCTGACTTCCTACGTGTTGCCATTTCTCTGTCATAATCGACGTGACAAGCCGAGATTCACCGCCTAATCTTTATCTTCAACTCAAAAATTGTGCCAATCTCAAATCCAGTGATAAAACACCGCCATCTACTGATGCATGCTTGCCATTACAGTTACAGCTTATATACCGTACCTTGACAAATATATATTCATCAGTGGCAGTCAACAGTTGAATCTCATTTGACAAATGCAAACGCCCATGGCAGTGAATGTTCTCTAATGATTGCCATTATTATTAGTTCCCTAGGGAACTATGGATCTTCTCAAAATGTATCAAAAGCCTGTCTGACATAAATAAATGGATCCTTACTGTTCCCAAGATTTTGTTTTTAATTTGACGCAAACAGTATGTAAGGGGGAAAAAAATTTATCTGTTATAACCGGATCAGATCACAAATGTCACTTTTCTGAATAAAGGGCACTAACGTTAACATTTAACCGATTTTGATAATCAGCGATGATAGCAAGGGGACTCCTAGTACGACGGGCAAACCTTGAAGAGCATGAAGCTGGCCGACTCCACAGAATCGGCGGCCGAGGGGTGAGAGGGAGAGGACGACGGCGGCAGGCCCAGACACTCCTCAAGAGTCCCATCGCCCCCGCCGCCGCCGCCCCCCCGCGGCGCCTCCTCGTCCTCTTCCTCCAGGAAGCCCGTCGGACCCAGGATGGGGTCGGACTCGTTGAACATGTGGTGAGCCGGGCTGGAGTGGTCCGTCCCGTCCCAGGGAGCCTGCTCGTTCAGTGCCGGGACACGCGAGGGACCACATGAAAGAAACGAGACCAGGCAGTCGTGTTCATGACTGACTCAAGTGCTGGCCACGATGTAGAAAGAATATTTTGCTCACTCTGTGCTTCCTTTTCTGGCTTTTGGGGAGCACACTGCAAACACGATTAGGCTCGGTTCACACAAAGACAATCGCGCCATTTTGTGCCGATTTTGCCGCTTCCCGACCAAGGACGTAAAGCGCCAGACTTATCTGATGTCTTACAAGGCCTTACACATACATACAAGTTTTAGCAAATCCTAAAAGATTGTTTATCTGATTAAAAATCAGGCATCTAACGCTTTTGGTTGTACTCCGATAATCTCAACACAGAACAGCACACGCGTAAAGACTGTGTCCCATCACCCATCTAGAATCTAGTCCTCAAAGACAGAACTCTTACGTGATCAAATGTGACCTAACATAATTGAAGAAGAAGAAAAAAATGACAACAGCCGAGAAACAAGACGCATCATGGAAGAGGACACACAAGAGGAGAGAATGGTGGTGATTTGGGACTAATTTTAACAGAAAATCCTGTAATCGAAAAAAGAATTCAATCAATCAATCAATAAAAATTTGAAAAAGTGACTGTGGAAAAAAATCCCAGAGACAGCAGAAAGCGGACTTTATATTCTACTGAGGGAGCTGGAGATGACTGATTGGCTGGTGTTACTAACGTTTGTTTTTATTTACAGCCGCTTCCTTGTTCCTCAGTCAGGTTGCTTCTTGATTGGCTAGATTCCATTACCTATCACAATTTACGGAGTCATGACTCGGAAGTCGTCGGCTTTCTCCACACACGAACATTTTTGGTGATAAATACTCTAATATTTAATATTTAAGATTGTCTATCCCAACCTGTTTCGGACCATAAAATCAGAACAAATTCACTCTAAACACACCTCAGACCAAAGGTTCATTCTCGAGGATAATCATATGAGACATAAAATCATTTTGGGTTTGTAGTTGTCGGGAAGGGACAAAATCGGGACAAGAGCAGTCCAATTATCTTTATGTGTAGTCAATGTGTCGTTTAGGCAATTCCCTTAGTCCGTACTTCTTTTTCAGGTTTCTGTGTAGTACGCTGTCGTTACGCTTCCTCACTTCTCACTGTTGGAAAAATATATGCCTTTGCACTTGTAAAAGGCTTTCTCTGTTAATAATAACCTCATATGCTCATGATGTTTGTGGTTGGGGGTTGTCAGTTGCATAAGGAAAACGATAACTGCCTGTTCATGTGTGTGTGTATATACACTGTATGTGAAATAGGGAGACACTTGTTGGAAAACCGCAATCCGGTTGTAATTGAAATGTCTCCTTACATGTTGAAAACTTTGATGAAATTGTATCTCCTGATTCTCAAAGTGCTTTCCCTCCCTGTTCTCTACTGAAGGGTTCGTCGAGTCGACTTCGACTAAGCGATGACATCATCGATTTGGTTAACTGGTCATCGGTTCATCCTATCACATTCATACCCTTGTTCATCCAATCACATTCCAGATCCCTTCATGGCCTCGCAGACAGACAGAACTTGTAAAACTAACACGGATTCAGGGAACACAACTGCAGACTCGCTACTGGCAGCACACTGCAGCGCTGTCGCGCAACTGGATCTGGCACGAAGCCCAAAGTAACAACGAGCGCAGGAAAAAGAAGCACAAAGCGAGAGAAGTGCCAATCTTAACCGTTAGATTCCCGCCCGTATCGTACCTGCAGCCGATCCAGCTCCACGGACGGCGCCAGAAGGCCGGTCTCCTCGGACGAGCCCTGCTCGCCCACCAGCACGTCGCTCCTCAGCTTGGAGCGCAAGTCGGCCCCCCCCAGCTGGCCGTACGAGTTGAGCATGCTCTGACCGCCCGCCGCCGAGTTGAAGGGGAAGCCGTTCAGTGCGTCCTTGGAGGCCTTGCCCCCGTGCAGCGCCTCCGTCGACATCGGGTCTAGGTCGGCCAGGCTCTCGTCCAGCGGGGGGCAGTCCAGGAAGTCCCCCCGAGAAGCAGACGCTATTCCCAGGCCCGGCGAGGCTGCCTCGTCCAGCGGGGGCGCAGGAACAGCGTGGTGGTGAGAAGAGGAAGACGACGAAGAGAAGGGTGCTGAGGGAGCTGCGGCCTGCTGGGGGGCCCGGTGGGGGTACTCTGGAGGCTGAGGGGGGTCATACAGGCAGCAGTGGGGGGGTGGCAGCTGAGGAGGAGGACACAGGGTGAAGATTAATTGATTGAATGTTCATTGACAATGTGTTCTACAAACAAAAAAACAATACAGTGGACCCCCCGCCCTTTCTTGACAGTAAGGGAACAGGCGCCAATTTTCTTTTTTTTTTCTCTTTTCTTTCTAAAAGTGTCTTTTAAGGAGTTTGTGTTTAAAGAATGTGCGAGGGCTAATTTGATCAATAACAGACCCATCTGAATTTCCTTCTGAAAAACCATTAATTTGAATGAGTATTTATATTATAGGCAGTTGTAATCATTCAACAGGTCATAATTGTTGCAAAGAAAAAAAAGATTTACTCTTATGTGTACCAAATGAAATGAAAAAGTTTTGTGAAGATGTTAATGACATTTTTGCTTAATTTGCCTTTTTTGTGAAAGCTAACAAATGCATCTTAATGTCTTCCAAGTTCCCTAAAATTTCAAATCAATTACTTTCTGAAAATAGGACTTTCCCTGTATAAAACCAAGGCAGTATTTAAAAAAAAGAGCTAAATTTGAATATTTTATAAAATATGTTTATTTTTTTATTTTATTTTTTAATTATTATTATTTTGTTTATTTTATTTATTTATTTACAAGTGTCTCTGGCGGTCTTGATGATCACATACCCTGTGAAGATGCGAGGTGTGGTGTCCCCTCACGTAGTTCCTGTGGGCGTCGAGGAAGCTGAGCTGAGGGTCGTTGAGGATGTAGAAGTCTGTGCGACTCAAGCCGTGTCGCGCCGCCCCCACCAGGAGGTCGCGGTCGTGTTTGCCCGGCTCCCACCACACGGGGAGGTAGAGCGAGGGGCGGCACAGCTGCAGGCGGGCCGACAGCAGCGGGTGCCGCAGGACCTGAGGAGCACAACGCCGCTTTGGAGACCTTTCTCATGCTCTCGATCACGTTTTGAAGGTCTCTGTCTTGTCTCGGACTCGACTCCCAAAAGTCTCGGTCTAGTCTGCGTCGCGGACCGGCCGGACTCGGGACCGGTCGACAGTAGCACTGATTTGCTATTCTTCAATAATGTGATAAGGTGAAACAATGAATACTGTCCCTTCAATTTATGTGTTCCGGACGCCCCACCACCCACGCAACGACGGCAGCCTTCGCCGTGTTGCGACTGAGGGACGACCTCCTTGTCCCCCACACGGGAATTAAATTTGGCTTCCTCAACCACAAAGACTTCAAATGTAAAACAACAAGCAAAAGGAAAACACAAATTCTGCAGTCTTCAACCTCGAACTTGAAAGGAAATAAACAGGTAAGCTAACAATAATTGGAATCACACCAGCGAATCTAATTTTGTCTTTCTGAGATATTTCCAGAAAGAAGTTTTAATTCCACCTTCAACTGGCTTTATATAACAGTATATTATACTTATGTCAAATCAACTAAGTTTGCTATTTTCCCCGTTTGTACCATTAGCAGCACTTGTAAGCTAGCTTTATGCTCACATTTCATTTTTCAAAACATTCAAGGATTTATTTTTTGCAAGAATTTAGTTCATAAAACTCATTAGGATTTGGGAGTTTTGCATGTTGCAATTTGGAAGGGTTGGAGACATTGTGTTTTTGGCTGTCAAATGGATTTAACAGAAAATTCAACTTGAAGTGAATGCTCGCTTAACGCTTCAACCTCGTCACGGTTTTTCATCCATCCATTCTCTGTACCGCTTATCCAAAATGGATCTTGATGGTTTCGACTCACAAAAGTCTCGGTCTCGTCTCGGTCTGAAGTATTTTTCATTTGTTTACCTGCTCACGGATCTTGCGGAGAAGCTCGATGCGGTACAACGTCCGAGCGGCTCGCTCTTCCGTCAGAGGCTCGACGGCAACGGCGGCGTCCGCCAGACCTGAACGATTGAGAAGACGCCGTAGCGAGGAGCACGGCCAGGAGACGGCAACACGGAGAGAAGCTAGCGAGAAGAGCTTTCGCACCTTCTTCCTTCCTGGGCGGCAGCTTGCAGGCGGTGCGGCACATGTTGACGAAGGAGTTGAAGTATCGCTCCAGGCTGTCGTCCATCTTCCTCTCCAGTCGCGCCAGCACGCGGAACTGCGACCAGTCGAAGAGCTTCCTGTCGGGGTCGAAGGCCACGCCGAAGGACGACACCGTGCGGTAGAAGTCCATCTGCTCGCGACGCGTCCACCTGGGGAACGCCACGCGCGCTGGTATGAATTTCACGTGCTACTCGGTCAAAAATTTAACACCTCCGCCTTTCACACAATTAACTCCAAATTGTTGATTTTTATCAACTTAAGCCTTTAACACCAAAATTTGTAAATCATTGTTTATGATCTGCCTGTGCCTTTCGCAGAGAAACTGCAAATTCCTTAGATTGTTTTCTGCCTGAGACTTTCACGCAAAAATCAGACAATTGTTGATTTTTATCAGCCTAAGACCGAAATCTGCAAATTATTTTTGATCTGCGTCCGCCTTTTACACAGAGAAAATCCCAATTGTTTATTTTTATCTGCCTGTGACTTTCACACAGAAAACTGCAAATTGTCCATTTTTATCTGCCTGTGCCTTTAACTCAACTCTCCAAAATTTGATTTTATTCTACAAGTGCCTTTCACACAGAGAAACTGCAGTGTTGATTTTTATTAGCCTAAGCCTTTCACACAGAGATACAGCAAATTGTTGATTTTTATCAGCCTAAGCCTTTCACACAGAAATCTTTGAAGTGTTGATTTTTGTCAGCCTGTGTCTTTTACACAGAGACCTGCAAATTGCATCGTCTATGACACGTGTCAGTCATCCACTCGCCTTCTCTGCCACTCCAGAAAAACAGCGTCCGATTCGGCGTGGGTGGCGGAGCAGCGCCTCAGCTCCTCGCCCAGCTGCCAGGCCAGCGCCCCGTCAGCGCGGTGCCCAAACGGGGTGCATCCCGCGCCGCCGCCCATCACCCCCGGGCCCGCCAGGCCGTCGTGGAGCAACAAGTCTGGTCGCAGGAGGGGCTCGCGGCGCAGCGTGAAACGCTGGTAGGCGGCAATGAGGCGACGCAGCCGGGATGTCAACGCCGGGCCGCTGGGCCACAGGGGGCGCGCGTGGACCACGTGCAGGGCCGCCACCCCGGTGCCGCTTCCGGCGCCCCCGCCGAAGGTGGTCGTGACCAGGGTGGAGTCCTGGGCGGCGGCAGCCACGTGCGACTCTACCAAGCGTCAAAGGCAAATAACATCAAAAGGACTGGTAAACTGGTCAGAATTTCACACAGAGATCTGCCAAAAATGTGTTTTTTTTTTTGTTTTGTTTTTTTATTTCTCTCTTTAAATCTGAAAATGTTTTTCACACACTGATATTGCAAAGGTGTTGATTTTTACCCTCCGATGCTTTTCACACAGACATCAGCTAAATTTGTTAATTTCAAGCTGCTGCTGTCTTTCAAACAGAGATCATGCAAGTCATTTTCATACAAACATTCTGCAAAGTTGTTTCTTATCTGCCTGACCCTTTCACACAGAGATCCTGCAATTTTTTTATCAGTTTGTGCCTTTCACACAGATTGACATGTGACTTTCATAGAGATCCTGCAAAATTGTTGAATTTTATCTGCTAGTGCCTTTTCACACGTACAGTAGACGGGCACAGGTGAAGAAACGCTCCAATTTGTGGCACACATGCGTGAAAGGGGGCAAGCGACTGACCTGGTGCCGCGCCATCGTTGTGGGGCTTGTCGGAGGCGTCGGCGCTCGAGTGGATCTCCCCCGCCTGAAGGAAGAACATATACACAACATACGGATGAACGCACGTCAAGAGGAAATGTAGCAGAGCAAGAAAGAGGAGGCGCATATGGAGGAGCGCTGGGCGTACCTTGCTGACGTGGTCTCCTGCTTCGCTTTTGCTGTTTGTGATCTCGCTGATATCTTCCGCTTTCACAACGCTGACAAAACAGCACACATGCAAACACACGAAACACGTTTTATTCGTCTTTGCTTTTTCTTGTCCTTTGTCATTTTTTTGTTGTCCTCTCAAACTAAGTACAAAAGTGTTTGTTTTCTCAGTTACTGTCTGTTTTGAATACTTTTGTAATTGTTTTTTGTTCTCTTTTGTTACTGCTTATGTTTCTCTCCTCTGTCTGTCTGGCTTTCTACCAGAAGTTTTTGTAACTGAAATTGTTGTCTTTTGTTATTGTTTTTTCTTGTCTTTTTCGTGCTATTGTTCTTTTGTTATTACTTTTTGTTGTCTCTCCTTCCTTTGTCTCCTCTCAAAACTAAGTACGAGAAGTCTTTGTCATTATTGCAGTCTGTTAATACATTTGTTATTATTGCTTTTTGTTTTCTTTTTTAGTGTTATTGTTGTCTGTAGTCTTTTGAGTGCTATTTTTGTCTCATTCATTTTTGGCTTTTGTTGCTTTTTTGTTGAGTTTGTCTTTTTTTCCAGTGCTATTGTACTCTTGTTATTGCTTTTGTGTTGTGTTTTTTAAGTGTTATTGTTGTCTTGTCTGTTGTTTGGGTTGTTTTTTTAATGCTCTCTTTGTTATTGCTTTTTGTTATCTTTCGTTAATTACGTATGTTTTGTCTCTCTTCTCACTATCTGTGTCTCAAACTAAGTACCAGACGCCTTTGTTGTTGTTATTGTTGGCTTCTGTTATTGCTTTTTTTTTAATTGCTTTTTGTAATCTCTTCTCAGTCTGTTCCCTCTAAAATTAAGAATCAGATGTCTTTATTATTGAAAGTGTCTTTTGTTATTGATTTTTGTTGTCTATTTGGTTATCATTGCCTTTTGTTGTCTTTTTAGTATTATTATATACAACCCCAATTCCAATGAAGTTGGGACGTTGTATTAAAACAAATAAAAGCAGAAAGCAATGATTTGCAAATCATGTTCAACCTATATTTAATTGAATACACGACAAAGACAAGCTATTTAATGTTCAAACTGATAAACTTGAATGTTTTTAGCAAATAATCATGAACTGAGAATTTTATGGCTGCAACACGTTCCAAAAAAGCTGGGACAGGTGGCACAAAAGAGTGAGAAAGTTGAGGAATGCTCATCAAACACCTGTTTGGAAAATCCCACAGGTGAACAGGATCATTGGGAACAGGTGGGTGCCATGATTGGGTAGAAAAGGAGCTTCCCTGAAATGCTCAGTCATGCACAAGCAAAGATGGGGCGAGGTTCACCTCTTTGTGAACAAGTGCGTGAGAAAATAGTCAAACAGTTTAAGGACAATGTTCCTCAATGTACAATTGCAAGGAATTTAGGGAATTTAGGCCGAAAACCAACATTGAATGCCCGTGACCTTCGATCCCTCAGGCGGCACTGCATCAAAAACAGACATCAATGTGTAAAGGATATCACCACGTGGGCTCATGAACACTTCAGAAAACCAATGTCAGTATATACAGTTCGGCACTACATCCATAAATGCAACTTGAAACTCTACTTTGCAAAGCAAAAGCCATTTATCAACAACACCCAGAAACGCTGCCGGCTCATCTAAGATGGACCGATGAAAAGTGGAAAAGTGTTCTGTGGTACGACGAGTCCACATTTCAAATTGTTGTTTTTGGAAATTGTGGACGTGGTGTCCTCCGGGCCAAAGAGGAAAAGAACATTCCGGACTGTTATGGACGCAAAGTTAAAAGCCAGCATCTGTGATGGTATGGGGCTGTGTTAGTGCCAGTTGCATGGGTCACTTACACATCTGTGAAGGCACCATTCATGCTGAAAGGTACATACAGGTTTTGGAGAAACATACGCTGCCATCCAAGCGACGTCTTCTTCACGGACGCCCCTGCTTATTTCAGCGAGACGATGCCAAACCACATTCTGCACGTGTTACAACAGCATGGCTTCGTAGTAAAAGAATGCGGGTACTAGACTGGCCTGCCTGCAGTCCAGACCTGTCTCCCATTGAAAATGTGCGGCGCATTATGAAGCGTAAAATACAACAACGGAGACCGACTGTTGAACAGCTGAAGCTGTGCATCGAGCAAGAATGGGAACGAATTCCACCTATAAAGCTTCAACAATTAACGTCCTCAGTTCCCAAACGTTTATTGAATGTTGTTCGAAGAAAAGGTGATGTAACACAGTGGTAAACATGACCCTGTCCCAGCTTTTTTGGAACGTGTTGCAGCCATAAAATTTTAATTTAAAAAATATTTGCTAAAAACAATCAAGTTGATCAATTTGAACATTAAATATCTTGTCTTTGTAGTGTTTTCAATTAAATATAGGTTGAAAATGATTTTCAAATCATTGTATTCTTTTTATGTTTAACACAACATCCAAACTTCATTGGAATTGGGGTTGTAGAAGTAGAAGTCTATATCGCTTCAGCAGTCCCTTGTTAATACTTTTGTTATCGCCATTGTCTTTTGTTACTGCTTTTTTGTTGTCTTGTGTTATTGTTATCTTTCCTATTTATTTTTGTTGCCTTTTCATACTTCTTACGTCTCTCCTCTCTCACTCGGTCTGTATTAAACAACTGTGAGTTACTAAAGTCATTTTGGTGTTCTTGTTGCTTGCAGTCTCTTTTGACAGCGCTACCTGTCGGCGACGTCGGCGGCCACCTCGCCTCCTCCCTGCTCGGCCGAGAGCGCGGTAACGTCGGGCATGCCGACCCTCTCCAGGAAGCACAAGTCGGCGTCGGCGCGCATGGCGTGGTAGCGCTCGTACCCTGTTGAAGTGCGTTACCATTGCCCAGAGGTGGGTAGAGTACATGTCAAACTAGCTGCTTCTTCTTAACGCGTCAAGCATCAAGTCGGAGAGCTCACCGTGCTTGTGGACGCCAACGAGCAGAGACTTGTCTGCCTCGGTGTCCCACCACGACGCCGGAATCTCGATGTAGTCGATGTCGGGCAGCGACACGTCCAGTTTGCTGGAGTTACAGGAAGGATACGAAGGTCAGCAGTGTAGAGCGCTGATACGCAGGGGGCTAACTCAGGGTGGCAGAAACGGGTTTTGACTGAATCCATAACAAAAACTGGCTTCAGTCTGCAGACTGACGTAGCAATAAGCACGAGCCAGGAGGAAAGAGTGCAGACAAATAGAGTATGTCCAAAGTTTGGGATCATTTCACACTTGCAACTGCACGTCTCCGGTAAAGTAAACATCGTTAGCTAATTGAATATAATTTTTATTTTTTTTTATTTTTAAAACACAACACAACATGAAAATGTTTATGATATTCGAAGAAATGTTGTGCTTTTTTTGTCTGTTGTAAAGTTAAATAATTACTGAAGGACAAAGCATTGGAAAACACTCAAATGTTTAACCTATAATTGATATCTTTATCGTTTTAAGGGTTAAAGTGCCACAATAAATAAGTTATTTTATTCGTTATTGTCATTTTATTCTGCCATATATTGGAATAGGCCGAAAAAAATAAATAATTCATACAGCCTAAAAAATCCATATCGGTCAGGCCCTAGTTAGAACGAATTGTAATTCATAACAGGTGGTTAGGATAAAGGGAGGAATCAGGACGGAAACAGCTGCTGGTGCTCTTTCAATCGCTTTATTGAACAAACAACAAACTAAATATAGTTAACAAGTACATTCTTTTAGCCGACCTGCCAAACGCCTCAAGTGACACTCAACAAGTAGAGTGGCTAACGCTTTAGCTAGTTATCAGCTGACCAACCGTATATCCCCATTCGCTCACTTCAGCAGCACTCACAAGGCCAGTCCTGCCTTTTAAAGGGACGTGCACAGTTAAAGTCACAAAGAGTACTGTGTAGATTGTGAGACTGGCGACCCCAAGTGGACACAAATAATACCTGAAAATGTTAGTATTTATATGGATGAAGTTTGTTAATATACTATATATAAATAATATAATAAATACTTTGCAGATTTTGTCTATTACGGGGGTGATCTGGAAGGTACCCACTGCGATAAACGAGGAACAACTGTAAGCCAAAAGGTTTGTATTTGTTTCCCCATTTCCTTCCCAAAAATCTCAATGAATCCAGCGGAACCAGTGATGAGGAAGATAATTGGAAGTGCATGTCGTAAATAGGTGTACAGAGAAGATCGCAAGACGTAGCAGCCACATAACGGGAAAGACTGGGAGCCAAACCTCCATCATCGGGTTTGTGGAAAGACATTTTCTCGCAGGTGAGCAGAAAATGTTTGGTCAGATTCTCTTTGAGTGGTTCAGAAAAACATAATGGGTAGTAGTGGCACAGTGTCCGATATTTAGTTGTTAGAATTTGTGCTGAATGGTGAAAAGATGGATGCAGAGGTGCCTCATACCTGGCGGATGTGCCCTCCAGAGCCTGATTGGCTGCTTCACCCAGAACCTCCACCTTCAGGTAGTACAACATCCTCACCCTCAGCAGAACCCTAAGCACAAATGCGCACGCGCACGCACACACACAACACGCACACACACACACACACACACACACGCACAAATACAATTAAAGTTGAGAGCAGCCATGAGCCCCCACGATCGAGCCTTGCCGCCAATAGTGAAAATTTGCGAATAATTGACACCCGTCTAAACAGGTTTTTAATTGCGTGTAGGTTGGTAGGTAGATTTAGATTTTTTTTTTTATTGGATTAGTTTTCAATCAATCACTCATTTCAAAAACACAACAAAAGATAAAGCGAACCAAAAAGGCTATAGCTTATTATGCCTACGCCCTTCTTCTTAACAAAACAAAACCTTGGAGGCTGTAACACAAACAAATTTCAACATCTTGAGTAGTGAAATTAAATTATTAAAAAAACAAAAGTAAAAAACAAACTCGATGCAGAAATTTATCACAAAGTCAACACAAGCAAAGGTTTAAATTTTTTTACAATTTCTTTGTTGATGCCTGATTCATAAACAAATAAATTGTCAAATATTTTTTTCTGAAGGACCTTTGGAAATGGCCAAAATGAGCCAAAAATGTCAGCTTCAGAGTCAAATAGCCGACTTACTATCTCTTTTGGGAACATGGCTTCTTGGGACTTTTTGGGGGTCTACTCGTCATCGACATGTCTACCAAACTTCATGGTGCTTGGTCTAACTCGCTCCCAAAGAGGTGAATTTTCCCAAAACAATTTTTGGTGAATGAGAGACTTAATGATGAGGAGCAAAAGGATGGTTGTGCTGACTTGTTGCAGTGTTGTTTGAGGTGTTTCTTGTAGCTGTCATCCTGCAGAACCACTTCGGGGTTGCAGTGAGCCAGCCAATCGGCGTTCTTCAACTCGGGAACGCTCAGCGGACTCTTGAGTTTGTTGCCCTTCCGCCCGCGAGGAACCGGAGCTGAAAGACCTGAAGACCACGAAGGGGGCGGGGTCAAGGGGGTGTTTGATGGAAACGGACGCAATTGAAAAAGGTTGAGGTTCTGACCCGAGTGGTTGAGCAGCTCCTGGTCCTGGTCCTGGCCCTCCTTGCTGGGGGAGATCAGGTCCCAGATGAAACTCTTGATCTTGTCGTCACCTTTGTAGTGCTTCAGACAGTAAACCAGGAGAGCTCTGAAGAAAAAAATACAACAATACCTAATGCAATGCTCTCAGAAAATATTTCCAATTTAATTTTGATCAACTATTCAACAGACATCTAAATGATTCACCAATTCATCCTTCCACACCCATATCCATTCACAATCCAGTGGTCGATCATCAATCCAAGTGTTCATCAGCCATTCAAACATTCATCATGCATGTATTCCTCATCCATCCATGATGCGGTGTCTGCGGCTGACCTGCAGATGGCCTCCATGTCCCTCTCTGCCAGGTGCCACTTGAAACGACCGTGGTTGAGGATGTCCTTCCAGCGGCCCCACCTGGAAACACCACCCACATCACCATCAAACATCTTCTAATAGTCATACAGTTAAATCACAATCTTCATTTAGATAGCTAGTTCAACTCAAATAGAGATGCACTACACACAGAGTGAAATATTTCATATTTTATCCATTTTTTCCATCCATCCATCCATTTTCTGTCCCGCTTTATCCTCACAAGGGTCGCAGGCGTGCTGGAGCCTATCCCAGCTAGCGGCCGAGAGGCGGGGTACACCCTGAACTGGTCGCCAGCCAATCGCAGGGCATCATATTTTATGTAATATATATCATTTTGATGATTATAGCTCACATCAAACACAATCCCCAAATTCAACATCAACATAAAATAGATTTTACGTAAGAAGCAATCAAGAAACAATGAAAAAGATTTTTATGTAGAAAATAGGCAGGAATTTTTACCCTCTGAAAAGAATTTCCCTAGTGTTTAATGAATCAAAATAATGTATGAGGACTGAAATGGAGTTTTCTAACATATTCTCATTTATTGAGATGCAGCTAGCTACATGTCATTCAACACCATAATTCGTTATTTCTATTTTAACATTTTTCCCTGCTACTTTTTCATCACTGCATTGTAGAGGAGGGCAGAAATCTTGATTAATCGATGCATAGTAATCAAAGAAAAGGAACGGCATGGTGAGCTTCTTAACAATACGCAGCCCTCCGGTACTCCGTCCAGATTTCTCGACTGATTCAAACCACTCCGACTTCGAATTGTTCCACTCGTTCCAAACATCTTGGGAACTATTTATTACATTCCTAAATGTTCACCATAAAATAAGACACAATTTCTCACCTTTTCAGGGTTTCAACAGTTCAGGTTCAGCTCTTCAGCATTCACATGAAATTTCTCCACAAATTAAATTTTCTAGCTTGTACATGTGATGAGGTCCTACCCAAAGATGAGCAGGTTCTTCTCCACGCGGAAGCACTCTGCCCGAAGGTAGCGACGGCCACGCTCCGCCAGGCGGCGGCCGCGACACGGCTTCTCCTCGGAGTCGCTGTCCAGCTCCGAGAACTCCATCAGCTCGTCATCTTCGAACGAGTTGTAGTGGCGCGTCTGCTTCCGCACGCGAGGCGTGTCGATCACTAGGGATTCCTGCGCACGCACGCAGGACATGAGGAAGCAAGAAACAAAGGAAGGAAGGATGGGACGGAGGAAAGAAGAAAAGAGGGAAGGAAGGATGGGAGGGAGGGAGGAAAGAAGAAAAAAAGGAAGGAAGGACCTTTCGGCTTCTGGCTCTTTTTTTTCCCCCTACCTTCTCCGACTTGGAGTCGATCTCCACTTCGGCGATCTTGGCCCACTTCTGCCAGAAGTTAGGGTCGTCTAGAGAGATGTCGGTGCGGTTCCCTGACGAGATGAAGCTGGCCTGATGGGGTTGCGGGGGGTTATTAAAAAAATCAAACGTGGAAACAAAACAAACATGACAGCATCTGCATTAGACTGACCACTAACTGGAAGGTGGTGTGGGAAACTAGCGTAAGCAGCTACCTTAGCGAAGGTGGAGCCCTTTCCCTCAGACTGGATGGTGATGGTCCGCGTACGTCTCTGCAGGATCTGGTCGATGTCCTCCTCGCAGAACTTGGAGCCTTCATCCTCTTCGTCCATCAGCGCGCCGTAAGCGCCTTTCTTCAGCAAGTCCTCCAGCTCAGACTTGGACAGCTGCTGCACCTGCGACAACGCAAGACCGCGTCACACCGCAAAACCCATGAGATGACTTCAGGGACCAATGACTGTCGCAGTCGGGAAGTGTACTAGACTGACCAATCATTTAAAATCCAACCACATGTATTAGACCGACCAATGACTTGAACCTTTCAGGACCTGCATTAGACCAACCAATAATGACAACCGAGAACAACCAATGACCAATAGCCTTCTAGAACTATATTAGACCAAACACTAACTGTACCCTGTTAGCAAATGCATTAGACTGACCAATAAATAAACCTTGTCAGTAAGCATATTAGACCGACCAGTGACCACTAACTACAATTATAGTTATGCCTATTAGAACGACCAATGCCTGGCTAACGTGTGTATTAGAGCGACCAATGACTGGCTAACGTGTGTGTGTGTATTGGAGCGACCAATAACTGGCTAAGGTTGGTATTAGTGACCAATGACTGGCAAACATGCATATTAGAGCGACCAATGACTGACTAAGGTATGCATATTAGTGTGACCAATGACTGGCTAACTTGTGCATATTAGAGTGACCAAAGTCTGGCTAATGTGTGCGTATTAGAGCGACCAATGACCGGCTAAGGTGTGTGTGTATTAAAGCGACTAATGACGTGCCAACGTGTGTATTAGAGAG
Organism: Phycodurus eques; assembly: GCF_024500275.1. Lineage (NCBI taxonomy): Eukaryota > Metazoa > Chordata > Actinopteri > Syngnathiformes > Syngnathidae > Phycodurus > Phycodurus eques. The sequence continues at coordinate 29,060,364 of NC_084534.1, read as the reverse complement.
ATCAATAACTGGCTAACATACGTATTACCGCGACCAATGACTGGCTAATATGCGTATTAGCGTGACCAATGACTAACGTGTGTATTAGAGCGATCAATGACTGGCTAAGGTGCGTATTAGAGCGACCAATGACTGGCTACCATGCGTATTAGAGCAACCAATGACAGGCTAAGGTGTGCGTACTTACCGCGACCAATGACTAGCTAAGGTGTGTGCATTACAGCGGCCAAGGCGTGTTGCATGTGCGCGTACACCGTTGAGCCCGCCCTTGCGGTTGATGTCCTGCAGCACGGCCTTGTCCAGGCCCAGCTTGAGGCTGGCCTTGTCGAACATCTCCCGCTCATACGAGTTTCTGGTGACCAGCCGGTAGACTTTGACCGCTTTGCTCTGCCCGATGCGGTGGCAGCGCGCCTGTGCCTGGTGATGGGGGACACGGGAACAGGAAAAAACTTTGTCAACGTGATGTCGGAGTAACACGGGACATTTACGGTTCGCTTCTGTCAAGTTGACTTGGGGCTGCACAATTAATCATTTAAAATGCGGGCACTGCATATGTAAAGCACTTAATTTGCAGCAGTGCCCGCAATCCTAGTCAGCCAGCTACCAGAGGGCGAACGTATGGTTAAGGTTTCATTATGGGCTACCACCGCCCTCTGCTGCCAACTTCAAAATAAACGTCTAAAATGGCATGGGGGGGGAATAATAATAACTTACATTTTTACACACCAAAACATTCTTGAATAAGCGGGAATAAACTGAAGCGGAAAACCAAACGAAAAAAAGAAAAACAGAACTTTTTTTTTTTTTTTTTTTTTAATGAATTTTATTTTGTGCCCTGCAATTGGCTGGCGACCAGTGCAGGGTGTACCCCGTCTCTCGCCCGAAGATAGCTGGGATAGCCTCCAGCACCCCCGCAACCCTAGTGAGGATAAAGTGGTACAGAAAATGGATGGATGAATCATTTTTTGTTATTTTTAAAACTATTCCGCGGAAGCCAAACCACGAGTATGCGCGGATGTCTCAATCATATTTTTTTGCACCAATGTCCCAGTCATTAATTTTAAGGATCTGCCGATACCGAGACCCAATCCCATACCTTGACAATGCATTAAAAAATTTCGTGTGTGTTTTTTGGATATACATGGCAAATAAAGATGATTCTGATTCAATTAAATATAGGTTGAACATGATTTGCAAATCATTGTATTCTGTTTTTATTTATGTTTTACAAAATGTCCCAACTTCATTGGAATTGGGGTTGCACTTTCGTGTAATTGTATTTATATATTTTATCTCTTTGACTTATAATGACAGTACATGCCGCTACGTAGTTGATGGTGACGTCGCGGGCGTGACTCCGCTTATCTACAAATGACATTACTGAAGTATGACCTTGTTAAATGCAACAAGCTTGCTTGTCACAAAAAATTCACACTTGTTAAACTTCTATTTGAAACCCCGCCTCTTCCCTCACTTTGCAGGAGCCCTGCGGCATTATGTCGCCTCAAGATTGAAAGGTTGTTGTTTGCCTCAGTGCTCCTTTGGTGCAGAAAGAACTGATCAGCCACGAAGGAAAGTGCGCACAGATTTATTATCGCCAACTTAAATTCCTGCCTTTTCCCATGGAAAGGTTCACATTTTGAAAATTGGCAGTTGTTGGCGACGTCAGCGGCTACCTGCAGGTCGTTCTGCGGGTTCCAGTCCGAGTCGAAGATGATGCAGGTGTCGGCGGCCGTCAGGTTGATGCCCAGGCCGCCCGCCCGGGTGCACAGCAGGAAGACGAAGCGGTCCGAGTCCGGCTTGCAGAAGCGGTCGATGGCTGCCTGTCGAAGGTTGCCACGGACGCGCCCGTCGATGCGCTCGTACGTGTAACTGCGCGCACGCATGCACACACACACACACACACAATGTTGTGTTACTAAGTCGATTAGACCAATCAATGACTTCAACATATAAGTTTATTACACAAAATGTTAGAATCCCGTCGTGAACTTTTGTACAGCGCAGTTCAGTTGTTTTGAACTTTTTTAAATTTCATCTGATGTTTACATTAGGCTGACCAATAACTCCAACCTTATTAGACACACCAATGAATGGAACCTTTTAGTAACGTCCAACGACTGTAAGCATTGTAGTAAGTGTATTTTGCCAATCTGGGGCATGAAGTAATTTCCTTTCCAGAGTGTGTGATGCCCAGTGGCCTCACCGCCTCTGAATGAGGTAGTCCTCCAGTATGTCAAGGCAGCGGACCATCTGCGAGAAGACCAAGACCTTGTGTCCTCCACTCAGCAGTTTGGGCAGCAGCTTGTCGATGAGGACCAGCTTGCCGGCCGCCTGGATCATGGCCTGCAGCTGCAGGTCGGACGTGTCCGGGCCGTGACTCTTCCGGAAGCTCTCCAGGATCTTCTCCTCGGCTCCTACCGCAACCAAACGACAGACGCTAAAAATCTACCGACGCACCACGTGGAGGACAAGAGCCACTAGTAACTATAAGCTAGACCAAGCAAACAACTTGAATCTGGTAGTAAGTGTATTCAACTGACCAATAACATGTACAGTAAGTGTTGAAAAAGTATGAAGCCGGCCAATACCTTGAACAATGCTTTAAATCGGCCAATGACTTGAACCTGATAGTAAGTGCCTTCAAGTGACCAATAACTTGTACATGTTAGAAATGTAGAGCTGACCAATAAGTTACTAACTGTATTAGACTAACCAATAACTAAAATCTAGACCATCAAATAACTTTAATCTGGTAGTAAGTGGATTCAACTGGCCAATAACTTGTAAGTGTGAAAAATATATCAGACCAACCAATACCTTGAACGAGGCTTGAAACCAGCCAATGACTTGTACCTGTTGGAAATGTCTTAGGCCAACCGATAACTTGAACATTGTCGCCATTTTCATTTAGCCCGTCTATGGATCTTCATATTATTTGTTAGAATTCAGCTCGGAGATAACTGGAACCTATTGGTGCTGTGTTAGACCAACCAATAACTCAAAAATAGACCGGGGATGACCCAGGACACGCTGGGGAGATGAGGTCTCCCAGCTGGCCTGGGAACGCCCCAGAAGAGCTGGAGGAAGTAGCTGGGGAAAGGGAAGTCTGGGCTTCTCTGCTGAAGCCGCGGCACAACCTCGGCTCAGCGGAAGACGGATGGCTGGATGGATTTATGCTCATTTCCGTTCGCCACTCTATGGCTTTTCACATTATATGTTAGCATTAAGCTAACGGACTTTGCTTAGAATGATTGGGTTTGGTTGAGGACTTTAGTGTAGAATGTTCTTTTGTTGAATGTATCGGTTTTACAGTAAACACCAAACGGGACTGACAAATCAGCGGCTTGAAACAAGCATGCTTTGCCTCTTATTTGGAGCGAGTCTTCTTTTCATCTGTGCAAAGTGATGTCATCTGATCTCTAGTCTCCCACTTGTTGACAGCAAGAGCGTGAGAACATGCTAATGGGGTCGTGTCATTTGGAGGGCGCCGCGCAAGACTTAAGTCCATGTGAAAATGTAGGAGTTCCAGGTCTCACCAGTGATCAAGTAAGGGTGATTGCAGCACTTGCGCAACTCCATCATGGTGTTGATGAGGTTGGGCATGTTGTGCTGGTTGGCTCCTTTGGACAGGAAGGAGAAGTTCTTCTCCAGGATGGCCCGGTAGTACTTCTTCTGCATGTTGGTCAGCTCCACCTGCAAGAGGACAGAGGGAAGCACAAGTGTGTCTTCCAGCATCTGAGCAGTGAGCGGAGAAAAGTGTTACCTCGATGATGGTCTCCTCTTTGGGGGCCAGGTTCTTTTCCACGTCGTCCTTCAGCCTCCTCAGCATCATGGGCTTCAAGATGGCCTGAAGCTTCTTCACCTGGGAGTGAAACAGTTTACAGATTCATTTTAAAAAAACAAAAAACAGATCAATCAATTATTTAAATAATAGTTGTAACTTTACACTGCAAAAACTCAAACTCTTACCAATTATATTTGCCTTATTCCTAGTAAAAACTAATTAAAATAAGATTCATCCCCTAAAAGCTCTCATTTTTAGATTATTTTCACTTGAAATAAGAAAGAAAATTGCCCAAGGAGTAAGATTTTTTTTCCTGACTTATTTCAAGTAAAGATTATCTTGAAACAAGTGAAAATGGTCTAAAAACCACTTCCTTTTTAGGTGATGAGTCTTAAATCAGATTAGTTTTGCCTAGAAATAAGAGAAATATTCGATTCTGTTCGATTTGGAGTTTTTGCAGTGCACTTTTGACAGCTTGGATTTTGATCCCCTTTCAAAATCTTTACGGGAAGTCGCTTGCTATCCACCTTAAGGTCGTTGCTTGAGTACTAGTTGACCAATGGGTTGTAGGGTTCAAATATCTTACCTGCTCCTCGGTTTTCAGGTCACCAAACTCGTCGAGGAAGCCGCTCTCCGAGGGGAACTGCAGTGGCTCCAGGAAGTTGAGCAGGCTGAACAACTCCTCAACAGAGTTCTGCAGCGGCGTCCCCGTCAGCAGGACTTTGTGCTCCTGCACAAGTAAGGCTCAAGTCTCAAGTCTCGGGTCTCAGGTCTCAAGTCTGAGCCTTCAACTCCCAGACAAGTCCCAAGTTACGGCGGCACAAAATATTAAGCGAGCGGAGCGGCAACTTGCATTTAACCGCTTGACAACATCCGCAATCAGGATTAGACCGACCAATGACACGTTAGTAACTGTATTAGACTGCCCAATAACTCAAACCTAGACCAACCAACAACTTGAAGCTTTGAGGACTATATTAGACTGACCAATAACCCAAAACAACCACCACCACTAACGCATGTATTGGATCGCCCAATGACTGAAGTCTCCAACCGGTTAGCAAGTATATTAGACCAGAGAATAACTCTTAGTAACTGTGTTATAGACTAAGCAAATATACAAACCTGGAACAACCAATAATTAGAACCCGTCAGACCTGGATTAGATTGACCAAAAACTTGAACCGAGAACAACGATAACTAAAACCTCTACGGGTACTAGACCAACCAATGACTTGAACAAGTTTGTAACTATACTGTATTAGACCGCCCAATAATTTAAACCAAGTCGACCAATAACTCAAACCTCTTAGTAAGTGTATGAGACCGACCAATAACTCTTAGCAACTTTATTAGACCGAGCAATTATTCAAACCTGGAACAACCAATAATACCAGGAAACTGTTACAACTGTATTAGATCGATCAATAACTCAAACCTGTGTGTGTATTAGCACAACCAAAAACTGTTAACTAGAACAATTTATAGCTCAAAATCATTTAGAAATACGTTAGACTGACCAGAATAGACTTTCAGTATCTAAAATAGAAGGAGCAATGACTCAAACCCAGACCAGCCAATAACTTGACCGTTTAGTAAGTGTATGAGACCAACCAATAACTTGAACCTTTCAGAACTATATTACAACAACCAATAACTTGGAGCCGTTAGTAGGTGTGTTGCGTGTTCACGCGTGTCCGCGGACTGACCAGGTTCATGAGCTTGAGTCCCTCGAGCAGCTTGCAGTTGCGGTTCTTGAGGCGGTGCGCCTCGTCGATGACCACGCAGCGCCACTGCAGCTTCTTCAGCTCGGGGCAGTCGGCCATCACCATCTCGAAGGTGGTGATCAGCCCGTGGAACTTCAGCACGCTCGGCCCCGCGTTGCCCTGCCGGGAGCCGCGCAGTTAGCTTCGTGCTAAAGCTAATTAGCACTGCCGTTGCTCTGCTGTCCCTTCGAGCAACGACTGAACACAAATGGCTCAGCGACAACACGTAGACCAGGAGTCACCAACCCCCAAGGACCACATGAGTAGCTGGCTGGCCTACTCTGAAAACAGCTCACTTGCGATGGGACATTGTGATTTTCTAGGAATGTTGTAGAAGTGATCATTTGTAAATGGTGGTAGAAATTTATAGAAATAAAGTGTGGCATATTGATTTTTTCTTAATTATTGTGAGAAATCATTAACGTGATCAGTGTCTTCACATAAATAAATATTAATTATTAATAATGTTTAATATTAACATATTATTAAAGGTAATTTGAGCAAATTTGTTATTTCGAAAGTGTGTATTGAACTGATAAGCCTTTGCATTTAATCGGCACCAAAGAGGTCGCTCTCATATTAAAAAATATTGCTGACGTAGACAGACAATTAGAGGTGCAACCATTAATCGACAACTCGATTTTTGATCATCGCTTAATAGTTTTGAGACCTCGTTTAACGAAAAACTGCACAAATCCTGAGAATTTCAGCCGCTCAACAGTAAATATTTACAATTATATCTATTACAGTAACACAGCATACATTTCATCAATAAGACATTTGTAAACTACTTCTGGAAAAAAAAAATCTAAATAAATAAACATCTTTGCCGTTTTGATCTTACAGACCAAAACAGAAACTGAATCAGAAACAATTTGTTTATGCATTTTCTGCACTGTCAATTTGAAAATGTCCTGTTTTTTAATAAAGGAATGGAAATTTTAAAGTCTAATTTAATCCGATTCATCGATTAACCCCCAAAAAATAACAGATTATTAAAATAATCGTTAGTTCCAGCTCTACGGACAATATAACAGTACTCGCCGTCACAGATTTTTCATCCTCTGCGTGGAGTGACAAATATTAGTGCTGTACTGATGAGGAGTTCACATGTACGATCGCTGCAATATGATTGGCTGCTGCATAGAGGCAAGGACTGCCTAGAGCTCAAGCAGGATTCATAACGCCGCAATGAACAGTATCACCGTCTGCCAGGTGGCCAAGGCGGGCACACCAGAAGGAGCAGCATTTAATTGATGCAGTGGAATTAAAACTGTTCAATTCTATTTAATGATTTCATGACTGCATGTTTTTATTCAGTACAATATTATGGAGTGCAATTTTTCCTAATTTCCCTCCTTTAAAATAGACATTACAACTGTTTTTGTTGTTTTTGGGGAGTTTGGTATGATCAATGGCATTTCCATTCATTTCAATGGGAGAGGATTTCAGACCCTGGTCACGGGAAATGTGCATTCAAAAAATTAAGACTCATTTACATATAATTTGACCACTAACGGAAAAGACATGGCCCACTGAATTTCCCCTTGAAAATCAATTAATTTGACTCATATGAGTATTTAAATTAGATAGGTAGTTGTCATCATTCAAAAGGTCCTCATTGGTTCTAAGAAAAAAAAATATTGTAATGTTTTCCATACATTTAATGCCAAAATGTCTGTTAGGGGTCCAAAATGAATGATATGTTTTCTGAAGATGCTAATGACATTGTTTTCTCCTATTGCATAATTTGCCTACTCCACAAAAACTAACACAAATGCATCTCGGTGCCTTTAAAGTTACTTTCTTTGCTTCTTTTACAAAAGTCCCTAAAGTTGTCCATCCATCCATTTTCTGAGTCGCTTCTCCTCACGAGGGTCGGAGCCTATCCCGGCGGTTATCGGGCAGGAGGCGGGGTACGCCCCGAACGGGTTGCCAGCCAATCGCAGGGCACATACAAACAAACAACCATTTGCACTCACAGTCACACCTACGGGCAATTTAGCAATTTTTCTCCAATTAATCCATGTTTTTGGGATGTGGGAGGAAACCGGAGTGCCTGGAGAAAACCCACGAAGGCACGGGGAGAACATGCAAACTCCACACAGGCGGGGCCGGGGATTGAACCCGGGTCCTCAGAACTGTGAGGCTGACGCTCTAACCAGTCGGCCACCGTGCCGCCCACTAAAGCTGTCTTTACCATTAATGAGTTTATGGTGCTGCAATACACCAGAGGGATCTGTGAGCTTAAGTGCCAGGATGAAGCAACCATTTTGGATTTATGAGCTATGAAAATGTATGAATTTGTGTCACTGTCACAACTGTTGCGTGTCTTTACCGTTACTAGGATTGTATAAAGACAAGCGTGTAATGGCTGTAACGAGCACTTGGGTTCATTTTTGCATTTGAATCCGCAGAGTTTGAAGGGCAACACGTTGAAATTGTGCAACTCGCACTATTTTTATGAAGCAGTTTGTCGTTACCATTGTGCACTTTTGTCTTTTTCCTGTTACGCAAGAAGTGTATTTCACCGCCATTTGGTCTCTCAGTAAGGATTGCCTTTATTATGAATGCTTCAAATTTGAAATTATCAATAACTTTTTGAAATAAGGACTAAGTGTTGGAGACATTTACCATATCCAGTACTGTAAACCCTAGGCAACTTCAAAAAATATGAAAAATATAAAGTGTCTTTACTGTTCTTGATCAAATTGTATGAAAATGACCCTTAAAATTGAGTCCACCTGCCAAGGTCGGAGTGCATTTATGTTGATCGCAACATGCCCCCCCCCCACAGCAGGCCAACACTAATCTTGTCGTGAACAGTGTACAGATGAGGAGAGTGGCAAGTGGAGACCTGCGCGTCGCGGTGGAACATCTCGTACTGCAGGATCATCTGGCGGCTGATCTGCGAGCCGTGGTACACGATTACGTTCATGCGCGTCCACGTGCGGAACTCCCGCTCCCAGTTGGTGATGGTGGACAGGGGCGCGATGATGAGGAAGGGCCCCCTGATGCCCATGCTGAACATCTCGTACAGGAACGTGATGGACTGGATGGTCTTGCCCAGGCCCATCTCGTCAGCCAGGATACAATTCTTCCTGTGGCGGGCGGCGGGCGGGCAGACAGGGGGCGACAACGTGCGAGGAAGGAAGGAACACCTCAACAAACATCTACACTGTGTGTATGCATCTACCAGTGTGTGCATGTCTGTGTATTTGTGTGTGTGTGTGTCTGTATGTGTGTGCGTCTGTATCAGTCTGTGTGTTTGTGTTTTTCCGTGTGCGTGTTCACCTGTTGTACCAGTTGAAGAGCAACCAGTTCATGCCTTCCAGCTGGTACTCCCTCAACTGGTTTCCGTTACGATAATCCCGAGAGCGCTCCAACTTCTGCCACTTGTCAGGGAGAGGGCGCTCCTGAACGCAAAGACAAAATACACACTTGTATTTACGCACAAAAACACTGTACAGCGTTGAAAGCCCATATTTGCAATTCGTTCATCGCAAATTCACCGATTCGCTGATTTCTTTTTTTGTGAACAATCTCCCATTATTTGCTGGAAAAACTCCAACCTTTGCGCTGTTTTTGGGCTCAGGCCAAAGTCATAGAAAAATAGTACTTTGCCGCAGTCTTCTGGCATCTTTAGAAAATTTTTAAAACTCTAATCACTTGCGGATTTTCGCGACTCGCAACAGGGCTTGGTACTTACCCCTCGCAATTCACTACACTTTGCCACGAAAAGCACAAGTGATAATATTTGAAAGTTGTACTTTCCCACAGAACTGCAAAACTTGGAAATTAAAACACATTTACATTTGCTCACAAAAGGCTAGAATTTGAATGGAAATGCCCCCCAAAATGCACTATTCTGACATTAAGAAACCATATTTTCCCACAGAAAGGCTGCATAAGATATTTTTAAAAATATTTTATTTTCCAATGACCAAAATCAGAACTGAACACAAATTCCCAAACAGTACTTGCCACAAAACGCACAGAAACACAAAAGGTCCACCAGAAAAAGTAGCATTTTTGCACAAAAACACTATGATTTGTCACAAAATGTGTAAATATATTTTTAGGTTCCTATGGAAATGCATTTAAAACACAATTTGTTCACAAGAAGATTTTAGGCATTATATTGTGCTATCAAATGTAAAATGTTGCTTCAACAAGTTAATTTACCATTTAAATACAAAGTTTTGACATTAAGACACTATATTTGGTCAAACAAACATTATACATTTGTCATGTCCATAATCACAACTGGATAAAAATTCCCACACGCCTTAGAAAAAACAATTCTCACTAACAATTTTGTTGCCAAAATCTGTGGAATATTTGTGGATAAAAATGAAAACATAAGTCAAGACCTGTAATTTGCCAAATGAAAAAATAATAATAATTTTCAGGTATTATGATATCATATGTGGGCATATTTACAGAACAATTTCAGCTCAGGAAAGCTGACATCCAGACCTTCGATTTGAGGTATGACTAGACGTGGTTTGCTGAAAGTTGATTTTTGAACTTTTAGATCTAGAGTTTAATCTTCCCACACTGTAGAATGTTCCAGAAGGTTACTTCCTGCCAGGTCTATCTGCTTCCTACAGCGTCTCCTCACCAAATGTCGCAGGTCAGGCGGCAGCTTCTGGATCTCCTCAAACTCTTTGATTTTCTCCGGGTCCAAGTCCTCCTGGAGCTCCCAGGTGGCCTCCTCGTAGGACAGGCTGCACCACTTCACCAGGTAGTGCGTCACCTCCTGAACACACAAACAAATGCGGCACTCGTGTGCTTGTATGCGAGTCTGTGATGCATCACTTACCTCTCCGGTCTCCGTGTCCGTGGTAACGGCCACCTCCAGCACCCTGTCCACTTCCACGTAGTCGGGATTAAATAAATCCTCATCAGGCTGGAAGAGGAACAAAACAAGAACAAGAGAAATATGATATTGATGATGATATGGACCGTAGATGATGAAATCCCGAAATTCCTTGCAATTGTACGTTGAGGAACATTCTCCTTAAACTATTTTCTCACTAATTTCTCACTAATCTCATCATGTGTGGGACACGTCCCATCCACCGGGCTGCTCTCGGGTGGACCCCTGGGCCCGATCCTGCCCCTCGATTGATCGGGTGGGGTCCTCAGCCTCGGCGGTGCGGCCACAGCAATTACAGGACACTTCTGTCTGTCTTTGTGAATGTAAAACGGCGTCAATTCACTTGCACGTGTCCGCAGGCACACACCTCTGGGACTCTTTTCACTGGGTGTGGGGCCACTTACTTATTGCGACAAATAACTCATAAATATGCAAATTGCTTGTGTATCCCTTCACTCATACTATCGTCCAATAGACTTTTATAATTTACATAGTCAATCCCAGCCCACTTCAGTTGTACAGCCGGGTTCACGACCCTGGTCCTGCATGCTTCTTCTCCTGTCCTTGTCCTGTCCTTCCCTCCTGTCCTTTGGGGGCTGAACTTTTGAAAATGTAGGGGACATTACCAAGAATCCTTTATGAAGTACCCTGGGAAATTTGGCAAAATGAGCAATGCAAAATGCCCGATTTCCTGTCTCTTTTTGGGCATGGTTTCTTGAGACTTTTTAGTGGCTCTACTCATGACAGACATGTCATGACGTGTTGAATTTTCGAAAAACAAAAATCTAAGGGTGTGCAGCAATGCTGGCGGTTACCTCGCTGAAGAGGTGCTTCATCTGCGCCCGTTTGGTCCTGAAGCGTTTGATTTTTTGGTGGATTCTGGGATCTTTCTCCAGCTCGTCCAGCGTGGCCCACTTGCAGTGCAGATAGGAACTGACACACCCAGCAAGAGGATGAACGTCAAAATAAATGAGCTGACGAAAATGAAACTTCATTGTTGAAGTTCAGACAGAAGTTGACTCACAAGTTTCGGTACTTGACGTAAAACTCTTCCGTCTCCTCGCCTTGTTCCTCCGATGACGACGACGTCTACGTGAAGTCAATAAAACTCAGAAGTTGAAGAAGAAAAGAAATCCCATCAAACGCGTTTACCTCCTTCTTGAGCGGCCGCACGGAAAGAATCTTCTCAATGATGTTGGCCTCGTCCTCAGGAGGCTCCTGAAGAGAACACCAATTGGGTCACTTCTTTATGTAAAGAAAAAATATTCTGGATGTGTTCTCGGGTGAGTTGTTTTTTGTATGTGACACACACACACACACACACACACACGCACGCAGACACACACACAAAACTACAATATTTCAACAAATGTAGTTTTCCAGAAAATATTTTTCTTCTGCATGAAAATGTTTTGTCATTATATTTAAACAAAGAACATTTTTTTAAAAGCAAAACCTTGGCATTTTGCTAGTTTTTCTTGAGCTTTTTTTTTTTTTCCATCTCCAATTTTTTTTTTTTTTAAGTTTTTCTGTCTCTAAAACACAAATAAAAACTAAAATCTTGTTTTTTCCTTGGATGTGAGTTTTTCTTTGGATGTGAAACATTTTTTAAAACGTTTTTTTTACCTTTAGGTGTTTACCTGAAAATGAAAAAAACACCAAATGTGTTGTTTCTTTTCATTCAAAACATAAAAATCTTTCATATGAAAAAGATTGTCATTATATTATGAAATTTTTTTTTTTTTACGGTTCTAAAAATTAACTCTTGACACTTTGCATTTAGATTTTTCCTTTTATACAAATAAAACTAAATTCAGCTTTACTTTAAATGTCCAAATGTTTTTCTTCTGTTTTTCTTTTTTGTTGTTTTGGGGGAGGGCTAACAAAATTTGGAGGTACAGGAGGTTCAATTGTTGTGTTTTCTTCCTTTTGTCCAAAACACAAAGAAGAATTTTTTTTTGCTTCTGGATAAAAAAACGTTTTGTCTTTATATTGGATATAAAAAAAAAATAAAAAATCTTGAAACTCCTTTTATCCTAAATGCAAAACAAAAAACAAAATTCGTTTTTTTTTTCATCTTAATTTTGTGCTGATTTTTCAATTAACATTTTTATTTTGTTGTTTTGGGGGAGAACTTGCAAAATTTGGAGATACAGGACTTTATGTTTTAATGTTATGTTAGTGTTTCTAAGAAACAAAAATTATGCAAACCAATTTAAGAATATTTTTGTTGTTTTAGGGGGGAAAACCTCTGAATTGTATTTTTTTATTATTCCAGCAACAAATAAAAAAATAATTTTATTATTTATTAGTTTTATCCAAAACAAAAAGGTGTTGGGGTTTTTTTTCAGGTTAAAAATGGATACATGAGTTGAAAAAAAATCTGTTTTTATAAAAAAAAAAAAAAAAAAACAGATCTAATTTTCTACAAAACCTTTTTAAACAAATTTTAAAAAAACAATTGTAGTTTTGTTTTCTTTTTCTGTGAAACAAAAATAAAATATATTGTTGTTGTTTTTCAATTTAAATGAAGCGTGGATGGTTTTCCCGTACCTCCGCTTGCCAGGCCAGCGCCGTCGCGTTGAGCGCGGCGATGCGTGCCGCTCCCAAGACGGCGATGGTCTCCCCGTCGTCGTCCACCACCTTCAGGTCCAAATCCTCGTTGTACTTCCTGCGCTTCACTTGACGGCCCGAGCGGCGCTTCTGAACGAGAGGGACAGAAAAAACATCAACGAAAAGTAAAACAAGTCGGGGGGCCGTACGCAATTGTGAACACTAACCGTACAGTATGTTGACTTCGGCTTGAAAAGAGAAAATACATTACTATTAATATATATTTAACTCATTCACTGCGAGCTGTTTTCAAAGCAAAGGTCCCCATATTGCCAGATCTCTGAGAGAATAATATATTTTTTTCTGCGACAATATAAGCCTCGAACCTACCAGAAGAAAATGTAGACATCGACTTCCTGATCCACCTCACAAGGATATACAGCAATGACACCAGAATGTCATTCGGACTGGATAAGTGCGGGCGAATGACAACTAGACGAAGGAAGATGATAACAACCGAAGGGATAGAACTACCTGAGGGCAGCATAACAGTACAGCACAGCAACAAATACCTTGGAATTCCACAGGCAAACGGCAACCACGAGGAGGCCGTTCGAAGGGCAGCCACAGCCAAATCTGATCTGAGGCAGATCCTGAATAGTCAGCTGAACGGCAAGAATAAGATCCAGGCTATTAACACCTATGCCCTGACAGTAATCAGATACCCCGTTGACATAATACCCTGAAATGCAAGCCACTGACATCAAGACAAGAAAGCTCCTTACAATTCACCCCAAGTCCAGTATTCTGAGGCTGTACACAAAGCGAAAAGAGGGGTTTGGCTAAGGACCCCCGAAAATGGCACCTATGAAGAGATACGCTTACGAAGCACAGTTTAAACTGCAAGCTATCAGTTACGCGGAGGAACATGGGAATCGAGCAGTCGGATCGGACCGATGTCGGTATCAGTCAAGAGTCAAGGCTGCAATATTGGTATCGGATCAGTAGTGAAAAAGTACCAAAATCTGTGTGTCCCGATCCAACTTTTTGACTATGTGCGTGTGTAAAAAATGTTTGATGCATTTGTGAATGTATAACAGGATTTCAGGTACACAATCCAAAATATCATCTTGGGAACTCTACTACTGTACATAGAGAGTGTTATCACTGTATAGTTTTGAGTTGAAAATAAACTATTTAATTGAATTATTTTTCCGTTGGACGTGACTGTAGAAACAGATGCCAGTCTCACCGCATGGTCCATGGGGTCCTGACTGTCCTCTCCGCCCGTGTTGACGGACAGCGAGGTGGTGTCGTCACTCTCCGCCGCCTCGGGAAGAGCTGCCGTCTGCGTTCTCCTCTTGGCCTTCTTCTTCCTCTCCACCGGGGCGGCGCCAGGATCTCTGGGGAGGAGGAAGAAAAGCAGAGTCAGCATTTTCCCTTTCGGTGCTTTCTCGGCTCTTACCTGGGTTTGCGGACTTACCTGGGTTTGCGGCCCCTCTGCCTGGGCGCCGTGTGGACGGCGGGCTTGAGGCCACCTTGGTTGTAGTTCTTGGAGGGCAGGGCTTGCTGTCTGATGGGAGGGGCTGAGACAGGAGGGGGAGTGGCTGTAGGACAGGTCAGCAGTATGGCATCAGAACACAACTTGATGTCATTAGACATAACTATGGTAAACAGTAAAATCCCCTGCTAGATTGCAATTTTTGCAGATTCAGTGCATTGCAGATTTTGTATGTAGGTCAGTGTAGTGCAGTCACTCACATGCACAGCTTTGATACAGTTAGCCTTACTGCCTATATGATTTCAGTGTGGCGGGAACAAATGCAAGTAAAGAGCAACGTTTAGCTTGACTACTGACTGTTTTTCTTACAGTATTTTTTGGTATTTCTGAGTATTTTTTACAGTGAATTTCTTAAGGCTGTATATTTTACAGTGTATTAAGTAAAAGTGGACAAATACGTGCAATGCACATCGCATATCCGTGGTTTGGCATTTGCGAATTTGCTGATTTTCACCTGAAACTCACCTATTCGATGTTTTTGTGCTCAGGTCTAAAATAGACATTTTGAGGCCAAAGATAGGCAAGTATTCTGTAAATCTTAAAAATGTAGTTCTTCTTTGAGGTTTAGAGGATAACTTGTTTAGTTCTTTCACTTTAAAAACTAGTGTATTTATTGCCGTGTATTTCTTTCAGTGCATTTCTTTAAGTGTGCCTCTCATAATTGTATTTCTTCGCACACACACACACACACACACACACACCTTGATGAGGTGGAAGAGGAGGTAGGATTTTGATCTTGGGTTTCCTCCCTCGTTTTCCGGGCACCTTAACAGGCACATCTGTGGAGAGCGGCATGGTGGCGGTGGGGGCACATGTGCTTTTCCGCCTGGCGCCTTGCTTGAGCTCGGTTCGGTTATCCAGGGCAGCGTCCCCCCTCACCTTGGTCCTGCTCTCCTTCCTCTGCTCGCGAACCAGAGTTATTGTTGTTAACAAAACCAGCAAGATGACAAAAACGAGAATGAAAAACGTTTTTCTATTCAAATAAAGACAAATTGTAGAGCTTATCCTCCTGACAGGTAACTTGTTACATGTTTTTGAAATGTGGAGTACCCAGTGAAAACCCACGCAGGCACGGGCAGAACATGCAAACTCCACATAGGAAGGCCGAATTTCAACCCGGGACCTCAGAATTGTAGGGCAGATGTGCTAATCAGTCACCCACTGTGCTGCATACACTAAAACTATCCATCTATCCATCCATTTTCTGGACTGCTTTTCTTCACCAGGGTCGCGGGCGTGCTGGAGCCTATCCCCGCGATCTTCAGGCAAGAGTCAGGGTACACCCTAATAAAAACTAAATCGAAACTGAGCCTTTAAAAAAAATACATACAAAACAAAACCTAGCAAACCACTCTGAAATTGATGAAAACAAACGAAATTTGAAAAACTAAAATTAAAAACTTTTTTTTTTTTTTCAAAACAAAAAAACTAGCAGACCGGTTGTAAGAACTCAATTCAATGACCAACAAAAGTGCGGTGACCTTATCGGGAAGCGCCTCCCTGTCTTGCTTGTGCTTCTTGGCTGCGACCGCCCTGTCGTCGCCTTCGCCCCTCTCCCGTTTGTCTTTTTTCTTGCGTTTCTTCCTCACCCTTCCGCCGCCGCCGCCATCGTCCTCCTCACTCAGGGAGGAGAGGGGCCGCAGTGCGGCCGCCGCCGCTGCGGGGGCCTTGCAGTGATTGGACACGCCGCCCACGGGGGCCAGGAGCCGGAGCTGGTCCTTGGAGCTCACCAGGAGGTGGCCCCTGGGGAGCGTGGCAAGCGAAGTGTGCGCGCCGCTCTTCTGTTCCGACGATGAGGACTGCGACGGCGGCGGCGACGTGTGATTCGGGAGGCCGCCCAACATCTGAAAAACGGCCAGCGCAACAAATTCTTTAGCTGGCATGTCATCATTCACTCGCCTTCTTCAAATCTGGACTTCCATTCATTTTTATAGAGTCCTGTTACAAAAAGGAGTTGTGCGTCAAAAAATACACCTGTGTCCTTTGGTCACCTGTGTGTACACCTGTGTCTCTTTCCTTGATGTTTAAATTCAGTTGTGTGTTTTTATGCATCCATGTCTCTTTTTTTTGGTTAAGGAACATGCTACAAAAGCAGGTTGCATCTCTATATGCACTTGTGTGTCTTTTCCTCTGATGTTGAAACTCTTCTTCCTAAGGGAGTTGTGTGTATATATGCACTTGTGTCTCTATTTGATGTTTGAAGTTGTGCACCTGTCTCTTTTCCTGGTGTTCTTAAGTCATTTAACAAAGGGAATTGTGCATCGGTGTGCATCTGTGTCTTTTTCCTTTGTTGTTTTAAAGTCACGTTATGAAAGGAGTTACGTGACTTTACACACCTGTCTCGGTCTTCGATGTTTAAAGACGAATTGGACAGCGTACGTATATATGCACCTGTGTCTATTTTACTTTTTAACTGCTGTTACAAAGGGAGTTGTGGGTCTATATGCGCCTGTGTCTCTGATACTTACATTTGTGTTAGGAAGGGAGTTGTGCACCAGTGTCTCTTCCCTTGATAAAGTTGTATAACAAAGGGAGTTGTAAATCTTCATATATGCGGCTGTGTCTCTTTCTTTGATGTTATAACTCTTGTTACGAAAGGAGATGTGCACCTGTGTCACTTTCCTTGGTTTAAAGTTGTGTAACAAAAGGAGTTGTGCATCTATGTGCGCCTGTGTTTCTTCGATATTTAAACTTGTGTTACGAAGGGAGTTGTGCGCCTGTCACTTTCCTTGACGATTCAAGTCACGATACAAAGGGCGTTTTTTCAATTATGTACAGCTGTTACTTTCTTTGGTGTTTCATGTCCTGTAAAAAAAGTGCTTATGCGTCTATATGACCCTGTATCTTTTTTATGCTTAATGTTATGAAAGGAGTCATGTGTCTTTAAGCACCTGTCTTTTTTTTTTGTAACTCAGACATGTTACGAAAAGAGGTTGTGTGTCTACATATATGCGCCTGTGTTTCTTTCGTGGCACACAGTTACAGTTAGCCTTGTATTTAGCATTAGCATTATGTTGTCAGTCCACAGACTTCTAATTCTTTGCGACTTGTTTGGTCCTTAATACTGTAATTGATGTAGCACGTTAACCGGCATTTCAGCGTCATGGAGAAATAGTCCTGAAAACAGGTGGTAGTCGTGCAATGTGGCCAAAAGTGGTGAACATAAGCAACAAGAAAAGGCGCAGGCATGTGTAACCACTCCATATGTCAAACGTAAACATAGCGTCCACAGGACAAATAGAAACAAAATTGGCAGGCGCGAAACGTGTCATGTCAATGTCGGGCTCGCACATGCGAGCCACTTTATTGTTTGTTTCCATGGCAATGGCTCAGGATGACGCAACTTGTTTTTGTTGTTTTATTTTGCCGTTTGTGGTTCTGTTGTCTTTCACTATTTTTTTGTGCAATGCCTTATTCATAAAATGTCCTGACACAGCATTTCATATCAATCAATCAATCAATCAATCAATCACACACACACACACACACACACACACACACACACACACGGAGGGACTTCCGGGCTGTTGCCATGGAAACTGTCTCTCCGTAGCGATATAGCGCGGAAAGGCAGACATAAACACGTGGGCTCCATGACCACAGCCTTTTGTTGCTGCCCGTGCTTCCTGTCTGGTTGACGGACGCGTGTGTAACGCATCAACAAAAACAACAACATGGATGTCATCCCGCTTCGTCTCTCTTTGTTGTTTAAGGTCACAAAAGCACAACCAAAATATATATTTTCTTATTTTAAATCAATGTTTACTTTGTATTGAATGTTTACTTTACATTGTGTAAAAATATATATGGGTAATTTTCACATACATTTTCACATAATGTGATCAATAATGGTAGACATAACCCAGTGAATTTCATTTTGAAACTCAATTAATTTTACCGATGAGTGAGTTATTGGCAGTTGTTTTCATTCAAAACGTTATGATTGTTTCGAAGGAAATTTTTTTTTTAAAGTACAGTAATACTTTTCGTGTTACATTGCATGTTTTCTGATATGATTTGCCATTCAAGTTTAAGAAATCTTGCTGTTCAGATTTCAGGGCCGATATCAATGCTGAATGAGGCCGATATTTGGAGCCAATATTAATTTGAAGAAAAAAGGAAAATATTGGCGTCAAAATTTTGAATTATACAAACTCCAATACTTAACTTTGTTTAAATGAACATGAATGTATTAACAAGCTTTTCAGATTTGCAACATGTTAAAGTTGTTTTGTTTTTGTTTTTTTCTGAGACAACAGACCTCTTTGTTTGAGAGTGCTAACAAAAGGTGCAGGGAGTTCCCAGGTTCAGCAGGATGTCTTATGAAGCTCAATGACAACTTCAATAAATAAATTGTTTCCTGAAGGTTAAACAGTTTAAATTGATCTCTTATCAATAGTCAGATTTGTGTCAAAATACCAAATATCGGCTGAGTTCAGTTGACATTTGCATTGGACTGCAATGAAATGGGCGGCACGGTGGTGGACTGGTTAGAGCGTCAGCCTCACAGTTCTGAGGACCGGGGTTCAATCCCCGGCCCCGCCTGTGTGGAGTCTGCATGTTCTCCCCGTGTCTGCGTGGGTTTTCTCCGGCCACTCCGGTTTCCTCCCACATCCCAAAAACATGCATGAATTGGAGACTCTAAATTGCCCGTAGGTGTGGATGTGAGTGCAAATGGTTGTTTGTTTGTATGTGCCCTGCGATTGGCTGGCAACCATTTTAGGGTGTACCCCGCCTCCTGCCCGATGATAGCTGGGATAGGTGCCGGCACGCCCGCGACCCTAGTGAGGAGAAGCGGCTCAGAAAATGGGATGGATGGATGGATGCAATGAAATGACCATATTTAGCTCTGGATTGGCGGCACAGTGACCGACTGGTTAGCACGTCTGCCTCACAGTTGTGAGGTTGCGGGTTCAAATCCGGCCTCACCGCTGTGGAGTTTGCATGCTCTCTCCCGTGCCTGCGTGGGTTTTCTCCGGATACTCGGGTTTCCTCCCACATCCCAAAAACATGCATGCTAGGTTAATTGAAGACTCAAAATGTTTCCCGTGGGTGTGAATGTGAGAATTGTTTGTTTATATGCGCCCTGCGATTGTCTGGCGACCAGTTCAGGGTATACACCGCCTTTCGCCCGAAGATACCTGGGAGAGGCTCCGGCGCGCCCACGACCCACGTGAGGAGAAGCGCTGCGGAAAATGGATAGATGGATGGATGGCTCTCTTGATTGTTTTTATTACAATGGCCTAAAATTTTAAATTGTCAACTTTTTGAAAATGGGACTTTAAGCATTGCTATTCAGCATGGGAAACATTTCCCATCTCATATAAAACCAAGCCAGCATAAAAATTGCTTACAAATCTCTTTAGTGTAATTAATCAAATTATATACAAATAAGCATAAAAAATATATATTTTACAATCAATCAATGTTTAATGTACACATTTAATTGAATATGTATGCATTTATTCGGTGTTAATATGTATATTTTATCCATCAGTTTATTTTTTAATTTGTACAGTATTTATTAATGGATTTTCAGTTTAACTTTAATGTATTTTTTATGGTTTAATTTTATTAAATGATACAAGTACATTTTAATCATCCTTGGGTCCCTTGATACCATTGCTACCTAAATATTGTAGCATTGCTACCTAAATATTAAATTTGTATTACATAGTGTAGGCTAAAATTAGTTGCTACGCTAAGGCAGGCTCAAAAAGCAGAAGCACACACAAACGCATGCACTCCCCAAAAGACACACAATGATTTGGATCACAGCTCACTGCGCCTACATGGATGACGTCACACCGTTGAACACGCACGCGCACGCGCTCACAGCACCATGCTGCAGTGTGGTGCCGTCTGCCAGCCCAGGAAAGCCCAGCGAGCACAGCTGCAGCTTGCAGTCGCACTGCCGATGAATCAATAACACACGCACACACAAACACACAAAGAGTGCGCCTCTGACAAAAATAAAGAGAGCGGCTCTGCAGTTTCAGCGCCGTTGCGGCGGCCAGGACGTGGTTAGCATACATGCTAAGCTAACCTGCTCTGATAGCAATATTCCCATTCACTGTGCTCAGGGTTACTTTAGCATTAGCGACATTCAAGTACTACCGAGTGCTGGCACTGTTGTCGTTCCCAGCTCGTTAGTACACAAACTGCTGACTACTACCACCGCTAGACAAAATGACACAGGAGCCATTCGACAAAGGTTCCACTATGACATCATCACCTTTTTATAGAGCGCTGAAGGCTAACACAACAAATAGGTCATTTGCTTAAGTACTTTCGGACATCCCTTCATGGCACTGTTAGCGTGTTAGGCTAAGATGTCATCACACTACATTACACGATAACACACACCACGACACGCTCAATCACAAGCACACGCTCTCATGTGATTGGGCGGTTGGGAAAACAGACACACAGTCACAAGCACGCATACACACATACATATATGCAACACAGTCAAACACAAGCAACGGTCACACATAAGCAAGCAACACCCAGTCAAACACACACTCACGCCTTTTCTCACACAAGCAATACCCGGTCACATGCACGCTCACACAAATTTCACAGACACACACACTGTCAGACATGCACACACACGCACTCAGCACTCACATGCACGCTCAGTCATGCGGGGACACACACTCAGTAACTCTCAAACTCAAATACACACACACGCACACTCTCACAATTTCACACAGGCACAGACAGAGTCAGACAGCCACACACACTCACACACTATCATACACTCCCATAAAACACACACACACACACACACACACACACACACACTAGACTTTACACCGATCTGATCGGTTTGATCGGTATCGGCCGATAATTAACATTTTATACTGATCGACTGACTGGCTGATTGGCTTTCATGTCATAATTCGCCGATCTGATCAATGACGTCAAAGTTTCGGTATGTGTGAAGTAATTTAATTACAATAAAGTAATATAATTGCAGTAAGTTAGCACCCATTATCGGATCGGTGATCAGTTATCGTTTTTTTAAACTCGGTGATCGCCCCCAAAAATCCTGATCGTGTGAAACCTAACACACACGCACACACACACACACACACACACACACACACACACACACACACGTGTTTTTGGAGGGAATTTCAATTCTTTTCAAGGAGCAAAATGTATTTGATGTCACAATATACTTATACTTATATATAACGCATCAAAGCCACTCATTACCATAATAAAAAAAACTCCACTGCTGCACAGAAAAAACCTTTTACAAAGAAGGGATACAGATTCTACATTCTGCGTGATTTAGCAACTGAATAGGACAGCTAAAAAAAAACAACTGCCACTGGATTGTTGGATCCACACAAGGCTTGAAACAACAAACTCAGTGTGTACGTGTGCATGTGTGTGTGTGTGTGTGTGTGTGTGTGCGTGCGTGCGTGCGTGCGTACTGGATAACCAACCTGCTGCTGCTTGTCCTTCTTGTGAATTTTCATCTTCTACGTCGTCACTGCATCTGTCTCACACACAGACACACACAAGATTTCGCACAAACCCTCAACTTGTTGATGGATGCCCGCAAGTCAACATGGAGCAGGCGACATCAACGATCTCCCAAATCAACATTTTCTTCCGAGTGGGGAGAGAATATTTGGTCAAGTCAGTTGTCCTGAAGTCGCGACAGGCAGGCAGCTGCCGTTTAGGTAGGGCTAACGCATTCGCTCCATTCTAAAGTCAGAGGAGCGAGTCCTTGGAAGGTAACATTTTTTTTTTTTTATGAAAATTCGATTAACTAGCCAGTAGTAGGGTTGGGCATCGTTTGAATTTGAGCGATTCCGGTTCCTTATTTCGATTATAGTTCCAAGCGATTCTCGGTTCCGATTCTTTTAGGGCACTGGGTCAAAAAAAGTTTGCATGGTTTAAATAAAGGGTGTCAAAATTATGAACATCCATTTTCTTAGCAGCCCACAGCATAGACTAAAATTAACATTTGACTCGAGGGTCTTTATAACCAGTATCAATATCAAACCTATGAACTAAAAGGCAATGTGTGTGGAACCCACCCAATTGACTTAATATTCATTAATGAATGTTTCATCTCAAAGTTAAATATAGCATTGTTTCATCACGTCAAATGGCTTATATTTGAGAGTTTTAACTTGACTTCCTGTTTTAAACTTGTAGCCTTTTATTTTAAAGGGTACGCACCGGAACTCAGCATTTTAGCACGAAAAGTAACATCACACGGCACCGGTGATTTTAAAAAAAAAAAATTTTAATGGATTGACCCAAATGCTATAAAAAGTTTATTCCTTTCCCTACCCACCTATAGGGCACAAGGTTAATGTTTGTGATACCATGAGACAACGTTTGTGTGAATTTTGTCACAATTCATTGTGATGTAAAGTTGCTCCAGTGAAGTTTTAGTTTGGGCTTTTTTGGTCATCGCCGCTTATGTTGGTTTGAAGACTAAAATAAATGCTAAAAACCATCAGTGCAAAAGTGCAAGTCACCGTTTACCTTGTTAGCTGTCTCAATGTTGGCATAGACATATTTTATTGTTTCACTCACCCAACTGACTGAGAGTTGACTTGACTAAAGCTCCGCGCGGTGAAGGCTGAGGCTCGGAGCGGTCAGACGCTACACATTGTGAAAGCCTCCTTTGCACAATAGAATCTTTTTGTGTTGCACTGAGGCGACTGGTCATTAATTTTAACAAAGTTAAGACACACTTTTGTTCGCCGCTGCCACCATTGGGCACAAGCACGTCATCGTGCGCGTTCTTCTTCGTTGGTTTACGCCGCTTCTTCGTTGTTTTTTTGCCACTTCTCCTTCGCGGCTGGAGGACTGGGCATCGAAACTGGGAACCAATTTTTTTTTTATTTGAACGGTTCCAGGAGAACCGGAACGTTAGTCCCGGCTCCAATCGGTTCGCGATTCTCGATGCCCAACCCTAGTCAGTAGCCAGTCTCTCATGATGGTGTTAACTATGTATGGTTTTTGGCCACAAAAGTTGAATTTCAATCGATTTATCTCCTTCAACAAAAAGAACAGGCAAATGATAATGTTAAAAAAAAATCATAACATTAAAAAGTTCTTAATGTTGGTTTGCTGTTCAGCCACTTTAGCCCATTATTGATAGGGAATTTTTATGTAAGAGAGCCCTTTGCACTGGAAAATAAAACATTATGCATGTAGTTACATTATTTTGTTGTTTGTTTCAACCCTAATTTGGACCGTGAAATATATTGAGATACTTACTATGTTGTACATTGGTTCAATTAAAAAAAAAATTGTTCCTATTTAAAATGGCCTTTTTTTCCTCCATCTGGTTAGGAAGTGTGTTGTTTGTTCCGTACCCCTAGAAGAGCTGACGACAAATTGTGGCTCCCTCGAGCATTTAAGTTTTAAACTTAAACAACAGAGCACCCAAAGGAACTGTCAACGTCGACAATAACTTTTATTTAACACAAAATCTCACCACAGAGCCACCAAAGATGACAACTTTCCATTTTTTTCTTTTTTGGGAAATGGTTATTGCGGTTTATCCCCACTTGTCCAAGAACGTTTTTGCTTTAAAATGTTGGTCTTTTTTTTTTTTTAAATTGCAATTATAACGGGCGTCAATTATCCACAGATTTTGGCTTATTCGTGGCCTGGCCGGATCCCTATCCCCCACGAATAGCGGGGTCTGCTGTACATGTTTTCTTCATGACCAGTGTCTTCGGACAAAAGTTACACAAGATTTTAGCAAGCTCGGCTTCAAACTATCACGTCATCTAACTTTCTTGTGTTTTTTTTGACATACTTGGAAAATAAAAATGATTCTGATTTTGATTCTGTAATCATGCTTGTTAGCGCAGCATAGACATGGAATCCACAAAATTGTTTTCCGGCCACGTTTTTTTTGTTTGTATTTAATCGAAAGACGTTACGTCATATGTGTGGGCTGAATCATATCTTTCCTATATTTAGTGTGTGTGCTGTTAGTGACTGCTAATCTTTATTTTTTCATATATGCAGATTCATTTATGTATTTACTGTCTAGATAAATTCAATGTTTAAGAAGTGCAGTCCACATATTTACATTTCCTGTTTCATGAAACATAAAAAGTCGGACATGTTGAAGTGGTTAAACCACAGATTTGTTTGTAAAACCAGATTTGTTTGTAAACCACAGATTTGTTTGTATTATTGTTGATATATATATATATATATATATATATATATAT
This sequence comes from Phycodurus eques, assembly GCF_024500275.1. Classification (NCBI taxonomy): domain Eukaryota; kingdom Metazoa; phylum Chordata; class Actinopteri; order Syngnathiformes; family Syngnathidae; genus Phycodurus; species Phycodurus eques. Next base: position 29,035,586 of record NC_084534.1, on the reverse strand, counting down.
ATAAAATCTGATGTATATACTTATGTTTGCGCCTTCCTTGTTTGGGACAATTATGCCACGTTGTTGTGGTGAACGCTCTCAAGAATGCAAGTCAAATGCCTGGTTCACATGGAGCCTTCTATTGCGTTTAGAATCGCTTTAGAAGCCCAAACTGAATAGAAATGCCCCAAATAAACACCTCCGTCGGAATAAACCGGCCGAATCTGAATGGAATTTCATTTGGTTTCACAGGGGTGATATATAAAAAATATTCCTTTTGCCGAACCGATCAGAAGTAAATTTTCGCCGTGTATGCTGTCATTCAGAATAGAGGCGGGAAAAGCTGTCTGGGCATGCTTCGTCTCGACGTAAAAGCGCGGCGACGTCATCGTTACGCAGCTCCCGACGGAGCTCGTATGCGACGGAGATCTGCATTTAATTATTTATAAGTTGTTTTTAATCAAGCATTTTTTAAGTTTCCGTATAAAAACAATCCCGACAACTGCGCTGACGACGCAACTCCATCTTGATAAATGACAAGTTGTTGACGACGACGTGCGCGTGTCACGCGGCTGTTCTGATGAAATATCGCACACATCACTGAATGAAAACTTCAATCTTCTTTTTGAGGGGAATCCAGGACACTTCAATTGTATTTCACTTTTTTTAAAGTACAATCCATATTTTGTTTTCAAACATTTATTTAGCTACCAGTTTTATTTTACTTTTATGTGCATTACATTTTAATGAAATTTAGTTATTTATTTTTCTATATTTTTAGTGCAGCGTTAATGTTGAAACTGTGCATAATGTTACAGTGACTTACGATAACATTTAATACACTTTTTAGGAGTAAAATTTATGCCTCGTTTCTTCATGAACACTTGCTGACAATGCTACTGTAGTTTAATGTTGGTCATTAAGAGCTAAGTATTTTTTGAGGTGCTACTTGTTGTAAAAAGTTCAATATCCACTGGTTTATTGTAATCCAGATTAATTAATTGTTTGTGTTTGTTGAAAAATACATCAGAAAAGGACCTTGAAATAAATAATCGCATATTAAATCGCAATTGCAGTACTGAGGGGGGAAATATTTTTTAGCCCTAACTCCACGTACCAACAATATGAAGTTCCTGGAACTTTCGGTGGAATAAACAAGTATTATTGTTTACGGTTGCTTTGGGGGCGTGTGCCTCTTGATATGTACATGGAAATAGTAGCGTCGGCACACACGAAAGCAGCCAATCAACGAGTCACAATCATAATCGCGCATTTTGAGTGGCGGCGCAAGCGATCCTTTCCGTGTTTCACTGTGTTCACTTTTTTACCTCAACAATATACAACATAGATGACGTAAAACAGGCGTCCTCGGCTTAATTACGGCTATGAAATTTCTCAAAATAACAATGTTATGCGTCATAAGACTCGGACAACATTTCCCGAATTTGCAGTCAACAAACACCCTGTCAAAAACCCAATTTTATAGATACACATCAAGAAATGTATGAGATACTTTTTTATGTTTCTGCCAAATTTGAAGTCAATTGGTCGACATGCAGACCCACTTTTTGGACAAACAGCTGGCCAGGCCGATACTGTGACCCCCTATGACAGCTCATATTTTATCTCACCGCCAACAATTCGTTCATGAATTTTATCAACTATACAGTATGTGCACATGCATATATTTATCCACTGTTTCACAATGTTACTGTAATTACTTAACTAATTACTTAATCTGTTTTTGTATTAAGCAAGCTTTTCATTGAAAATAGAATAAAGATGAGGAAAGTTACAAAAGTTTAAAACTTGGATTCAACAAAAGGTCACACCTAATGCCCGGATCAGACTACACGACAAATTTGTTTTTTTGCTATGTCAGACTACTGTCATCAAATCTTGCCGTATCTCGGGCAGAAAGTGGCAACACTACACCATGTTTACCCCGATTCCGCCGCATCCCGTCTTTTACGATCACTGCGCTTTATCTCGTCGAATCAAACATTGTCGGGGAAGCGGGACCAGAAAACACGTCACATCACACCACAACCGGATACAACTGTTATTATGGCGACAACAAATTGTTGTCAAACAATGGATCACTGTGGCAATGTTGGGGGGGAAAAATAAAGAGGAAAAAAAACATGCAGCATCACCAGGTCCTCGGGAGAGGACGTTTTCGGCTCTCCATTCAAGGATTGCTTGAGGTATGTTCACGTACTTTTAGTACGATACGGCTCGCAAGCAGGCAACAAAACGTTATGTAGCCTAGCAAGCTAGTGCTAGCACTAACAGTTGTACATAGACACGCCGACGTTTGGTCGAATCACGCGCTAAAGCTTCGGTAAATATTGGTTGGTGCACGTGAATAAATGTTGTCAACGGCAAGCACAGGAAGCGATGCGCCGCTCACAATACGCAATCCTATTGGTCGGCGTCAAGGTGCGCTGTCGGAGAGTTGTCGGTGATATGTCGCACGACACGGAAGACATCCCCCCAAAAAATTATCAAACATGCTCGACTTTTCATTTTGGAGTCATAGGACCAAATCGATGGTCGTGGATTATGTCAAATTACAAGACGTTTTGTCGTTCCCGACAAAATACGTCAGGTCCGATCTGGGAAATCGCCCGCGATACCAAATCGGGCCAATATCTGGACTGAATTCCTGTAATCTGATCTGGGCATAAAATCTGGGCCCCACTGAAAATTGCATTTTCACCACTTTAAAATAGCAATAACTTTCTTAATATCTAATCACAGGAAAATGATACTTTTATCACTGGAATCACTTTAAATTGTCTGTTAAATCCTACACATACCTAGAAATATAAACATAAAATTGGAATTGGGCACTTTTTCCATTGGGGCATTTTATCATTGGGGGTTTAACACTGAGGCGCATAATTCATTTCGTAATTGTATTCCACCCTTTTTATGTGGTTTAAACTCGCATTATGCCAAATTTTACAATTGTTGTGCGTTTTGTGATCGTATTTTGGGGGCTGCGCTCGTAGCCTAAAATCCAAGTGGCATCTTCGACCTCACACCTGGCCAGGTGAAAGCGAGTGGACGCGGGTCGACCATTCGCCTGCAGAATCGTTGATTACACAGCTTCCAGGGACTAAATGTGAAGATAGTCGCCTGAGAACCAGGCGAACTAGGAGGCTGCCTAGCCACCTAGCCAACTAGCCAGCCATCTAGCGAGCCAGCTAGCTTCCACATCGCTCGGGGGGCTCGGAGGGGATGCTAGCCGTCGCGGTGGCTAACGCTCGGCTAGCCCGCCTCCGTGTGCGGGTATGCCGTCAGTGAGCCGCTCGTTTGCGGCCGAAGGGGCTTCGCGAGGAGTCGGTTAGCATTTCGGAGGAAAAGCAGACGCCGGACGAGACCAACGCGCGCGAGGAAAGAGGAGACACTCGCCGGCTTGTGTCTAGCTCCTGCCGCGTTAGCCACCTAGCTCGGCAGCTCTGCTAGCTCCGTCGTGCGGGAGTAAACGCATCCCCAACAGCCGCCTCCTTACACGTGTGGAGCTCCGAGGAAAAAGTCCGTCCGGGGCGACGCCGACGCCGCCAACGACGACGACGACGACGAACGAAGCATGAAGCACGAAGCCCGACCGGCACGCCGCTCACCTGCCCCGGCGGCCGCAGCGACGCTCTCTCTCAGTCCGGCGAGACGTCCGCCTCCCTCGGCCCGGTGAGCGCGAAAAACCGCCGCTGCTGCTGCTGCTTATTTCCAAGGACACCAAATCGCCATGACAGTTAGGAAAAATGCATAAAAAATGAGCGGGCGGGCGGCCGGGTAGGGTGGGGGAGGGAGAGGGTGATGGGGAGGAGGGGAGGACGGAAAGGAAGAGGAGGAGGAGGAGGAGGAGTGCATCAGTGGTGGGATCCACATCCACCAAAAAAGAAAAAGAGTTCACTCCGGCTGGATGTCGGACGTGGAGCCCGCCATACCGACTCCAACGAGCCGCCGCCGCTGTCGCTGCATCCCCCCCGAGCTGGACGAGCCAAAATGGCCCCCAAAAAAGAAGCGCTTGCCTGGATGGATGCGCGGGAAGGTCGCCAGCTGCGTGCGCGCGGCGCACGTAGACAAGCACGTTGGCGTAGATGTGTGTGCGCGCGTGCGTTTGAGTGTTATTGCTGAGTTTTACCTTTGACCCCCAGGTAAATCTAATCACTCAAAAATCATTACGGTTCTTGCATAGACAACCAACAATAATCTTATTGTTTATATGTATACAATACAGTATACTATGAAAAGTACTACTAGAAAAAAAGTCATTATTTCAAGAAAAAAAAAACTTTTACACAATACAACCAGAATAAAGTCTTGAGTTTTTCGTGGGAAAAAAAAGGTTGTACTATTATGCGCCAGAATAAAATTGTACCCCTTCCCAAGAAAAAAAAAGTTTTCTCACAGGGAAAAGTATATGTATAACAACATTAATGGTATATATTTTATGAGGGGAAAAAAAGTGAACAAACAATGCTTAATGCATGGAAGCACACGCACAGAACGTATGGAAGCAGAGGCACGCAAACACACGCCTCACCTTGGGCAGCCATGTTGGCTCAGACAAGCCGGTCTGAGGCAGTTGCCATGGCAACTGATGCTGAGCTCCTGTGTCGGGCTCGTGCGTGTGTGTGTCACGAGAACAAAGCACCTCATTTGCTACACATTACATGTTACTACCCGTGTTATTTTCCTCGTCCATCCACTTACATATATAGATATATGTCAGGGTTTTGTGCTGATGGGGGAAAAAAGTGGAGGACCCAAATGCAGGGAAACACGCAGGCAAGGGAGTCTCAAAAACAGTATTTATTTTCAAAATCAAAAAGGCAAACAAGGCACGTGGCATAATCAAAACTCCTAATTAACAAAGTAATAAAACAAGATTCAAAGTAATAAACTCACCACAACAGGAAACGAGACATGACCACGGAAACGACAACTGTTTTCTGACACCAACTGTCAGAAAGCCAACTGAGGAGACAACGAGGCACACCTGGAGAAGACAGGTGTGGCTGAAGGGAGCTGATTGGCTGACGCAAATGAGTTGACAAGACGTGAACGACGAGGGACACGAAAACATGAAATAACATGAAACAAAAAACCGAACCTAAACCATCAACAAAAAAAGATCATGACACAATGCTGTTGTATATGATGAGTCAGTGGTCATGTGATGAAGCTTTGATATCCAGATTACCATTTTTAAAGAACAAAAAAACATCACATTTTTCTCCCCTTTGTTTCATTTTTCCTTTGAAAAAAATATTCACGTGAAACGTTTTTTCTCTATTTTTGTTTGACATATTAAGCACAAAATAACCGTAGGGGGCGTCATCGCACAATGGTATGCCGCAGTCCAAATTTGCCTCACAAACGTGGCAGCAACATGCAGGCTTTTTGTGTGTGCGTGTACTTCATTTTAAAATGTGCATAACAGTTTTAATTTGCTGCTTTCATGCGTGTAGCGTGTAACGCTGCACCTCAACTTGAAAGCTTTTTACAGCCACTGAAAGAATGGCTTGAGTGATTTATAACATTCAAGATTGTATTTGATCTAATTAGAAAAATATTTCATATTCAAATTGGTTTACTCTAAATGTGGTATTTAATTAGCATTTATTCATATCCCACAATTGTGTCTAATTCAATTTTAAAATATTTTACAATTGATTTAAATAAAACCATTTAACAGTAATGAAATAAATAAAAAAAACACTCATATGGATTTGATTAGGTCTGCTCAGAACATTCCAGAAATAACACACCAAACCTTTCTGACAACAGATTGACTGCAAGCTCACTGTACATGTGACATGTACAGTACATCATAGTGTACATACAGTACACATATGTATATATTGTGTATGTGTGTGCGTACGTACGGTGTACATATGATGAGTTGTATGTATGTCAATGTTTATGTGCTGTGTGTTACATATCCCTCTCCAAATGTGGTCACTTTCATCCTTTTAACACATGGATACTGTTGGTCCCTCCCCACGTGGCTACGTTGTTATTTCGGACTAATATAAAGCGTTGAAAATGGCGTGCTCTGTTTGACGAGGAAAACAAACGTGCAGTTTTGGGGTTTCCTGAGAGCTGATGCTTTTGGAGATGCGAGGTTTTTGCCCGACGCCAGCGATGTGTACGCTACGTACGTACGAACGAACGTACGTACGTAAGCGTAGAAGCTGTGGAATTGGGTGAGCGACGAGAGTGCGGGGGGAAGGGCAGAGTGGAAGCAGAGGAAGGAAAAGAGGAGGAGGACGAAGCAAAGCAATGTCAACAATGAGGAGGCAGGAAAAGGAGTGCAGCTGGAATCCGCTGAGGTCGAGAAAGAGCAGCAAGAAAGTGCAGGGGGGAAAGAAGCAAAAAAGAAAAGTGGGAATGAGAGCAGGTAGGCGAGAGGAAGCCGGATGAAGAGGAGGAGAGAGGCTCGAGGGGGAGTGGTGACGGCGAGAGAAGAGAAGGGATGAGGAGGAAAGGAAGAGTGAGTGGGAGTGGTGAGCAAAGCACAGCCGAGGCCAGAGAGTCAACGAGGCGAGTCGGCGATCGCAAACCTCCACAAAGTGCTATCAGCAACACGCACGCCAGCATGTTTACGCAACACAGGCGGAGGAGCGCCCCAAAAGTCCAGGATGGAACCTCCGTGCTGAGGAAGCCTTGACCTCGGAGCCAACTTCTTCTCAAATTCTTCTTCTTCGTGCGCTCCACAAGTAAGTGGCCTGCTGCTGATCTTTGAATGTCCGAAGAACAGTCACCAGAGAGATGAAGAACATGTGCGGGCATGCGTGTGTGTACACAAACAAAGTTGAAAAAAACTGTTTGGAATTCCAAATATCCAAAACCATTCATCACAACCACATGGAAATGTGCAGTAGCAACAACAACTTCTTTGCATCATAAATAGTCTCTTTACAAGCAGTATATCGTAAACAGATACTAAAGATGCACAGGTCAATGTGTACAGCAACAATAATCGTCAACAGCGTTGTATGTGGAAAAATAACGGCATAGATCAATTGATAGCATATGTCAGTCAATATAGCGGCGGTAATAGTCAGTGTGGTATGTAGCAAGTATGACACATGGATCACAAGCAGTCAATAGATATGGGAACAACAGTAAGAAGAGTCAGCTGTGGCTAAACCAACACCATCAATAAGCAGTATGTCGTAAATACACGCTACATGTCCAGCAGCAAGACTAGTCAGCAACGTTGTATGTAGCAAGAACGGCACGTATCGAAAGTCGAAAAACATTGATACTACTGGGTGTCAACAACAAGGTAACAATACAGGTGCATGAATTAGAAAACTTCCCCCATTTCTGTAGTTCACTTCAAAAACTCCTCCACTTTCACGACACAGAGTAAACTATTTGAGGATTTTATTTGTTATTATTTGGATGATTTTAGCTTACAGCTCATGAAAACCACCATTTTAACCTCTCTGAGAAATTTGAATGTTACATAAGAAACGTTTAAAAAGATTGTATTATATTATGGAAATTTGGTTGGAATTGGCCAGGGCGGGCAGCGCAACACGGGAGGGGGGTTGACTCCCTCTGGTTCCACCGCCTCTGGATTTGGCCTTGTGAAAAGTCTTTTCTTGTGTTGAATGAATTCGTATACTTTTGAGTTTCACTTTTGGAATGGCAATGGTGAAATACAATCAACTCTCCTAGTAAGTACTGTGTAATAAATACATACTACATGTAAAGATGTGAAGGTGGACAGCAACAAGAATAGTCAGCAGCATTGTATGTAGCCAAAACACGAGACATGTATCAATAAATAGTCTTTATGTGAGCTGTATGTCATAAACACTAAATGGTGGAGTCCCGCTCTTGGAGAAACTACGTGGATAGTTGACACCCATTAATTATCTGCATTCAAAATGTTTTTATTATTTTTGTATATACGAGGTAACCACTGCGCCAGCGTGCTGCCTGTGTGTGTGTGTGTGTGTGTGTGTGTGTTTACATGTTGCGCTTCTCAGCAGGCGTCGCTCGTCTGTTGGCCGCCGATAGCCGAGCAAAGATAACAGCGAGCGCATGCAGCGACTTGTGACCCCACAAACGTTGTCGTATTCACGGTGGAAGGTCGCCTTTTTGTGAGCAAATGTTGAAACATAATTATGTCATTGAAATGCTAAAGCCTGTTTAAGGTAAACTATAAGACAGTTGTCATGGCAAAACTGACATTTCCATGCCGAATGTAGCCTTTTTTTTTTTTTTTTTTTTTTGGTGATCAAAATACTGCATTTACTTGGAAAATTAGCACAAATCTATCATCATTTGAATGGCCACATATTGCCATTAAGGCAAATTATGAAGCCTCATGTCATCGTTTCTGAACAAATAGACACTTTCATGCCTATCGTGGCCTTTTGTGAACAAATTTAGTGTTCTCATGGCAAAAACTATGCCATACCATTTTCCTTGCTCAATTGTATTGTTTTTGTGACAATATGTCATGTTTAAGGGACAAACTATGCATTGCTGAAATACAACTTTTTGTATTTAGCTATTGAATTTTAGTGTGCAAATGCGACACTTCAGTCATCATTTTCCCAGTTTCGTGGCAAAGAATTGCAGTTTGTCAGTGAATTTCTGTCCATTTGTGACGTTGATCACGGCAAAACGCTTTTCCTGGCCCAAAGAAATCACTTTTTGTTACAATATTTTATTAAAGTACAGCATTTCTGAGCCAAAATATATCTTTGTCATCAACAATTGAATTTTGGTGCACAAGTATGACACTTGATTGTCATTTTATTAGTTTTGTGGCAAAAAAAAAATGTGCTTTGTGGGAAGACTTCCTACAAGATGTACATGGGAATGTGTCCATTTGTGATGTTGGTGATTGTAAATATTCTAATTATAAATATGATATTATTTTGGGCTGAAGGCAGCCTTTTTGTGAGCAAATATCTCATGGCAATTTGGAGGTGACCTGTGACGATCGTACAGTGTATGTTTTGGGGGCGCCAAGTTGTGTGTGTCAAAATACAACTTTTTGCATTTTGTCTATTTTATGGACCTGAGACCGGTTCTAAACCAACCTCTAATAGATTAATTGAAAGATTGATTTGCAATGTGAGAGGTGTCCCAGTAATTGTGTCCGCAAAGTGTACAAGTTTGTACAACTGTCATTGCTCACGTTGGTCTGCCTTGTCCAACATCCTGCTTGTGTGTGTGTGTGTGTGTGTGTGTGCGCGCGTGTGTGCAGCATAGTTGCCCCCTCTGGGGAGCACGAGTCATTTCTAACCTCTGAACTCTCTGCAGCGAGCCGATCTTGTTTGAGTTGGTGCAGAACCCAAAAGAAGAAGATAAAAGATAAATCCTTAAGCTGCATTGTTTTCAAAGTTGTGTTATGTTCTTTCAGCGCTCGTCCTCGGTTACGAGTGGAAACGAAAGGGAAGTGCAGAGCAAGACAACAAAAGGAGGAAACGCGGCCTGGCAGTCGAAGATGACTCGGTCGTATGTGTGAGAGAAACGGAATTAAGTCGTACAATAGAAGAGAAAATAGAAGAGGAAAAAAAGATGGGCCTTGCCTTCATCGGTGCCGTAAGTGGGAAATTGTGGTTTGACCGCAGAAAAGGGGAGAGTCGCAAACAAATGAATAAGATCGAAGAAGCCAACATATGTAAGTGTCTGAGGTCTGAAGTCGAAGGTCCGAGGTCTGACATCTGAGGTCCGATGGGTTGAAGTCTAACATCTGTAGTATGAAGTAAGAGGTCTAAGGTCTGAAGTCTCAAGGCAAAGGTCGGGGCCTGAATTCTGATGTCTGAAGTACAGGGTCTGAAGTCTCTGATATTTGAAGTCTCAAGTCTAAATCTGATCTGAAGTCTAAGAATATTTCATGTCTGAAGTCTGACATCTGAGGTATCAGGTCTGAGTCTACAGTAACAGCTGTAGTCGGAATTATGAGGTCTGAAATCTAAGATCTGCAGTCTGAAGACTTAAGTCAAAGGTCTGAAGTCTGATGTCTGAAGTGATTTGAGATCTCTAATCTGAGATCTGAAGTGTGATGTCTAAAATCTGTGGTCTGATCTCTGAGCTGCGAAGTCTAAGATCTTGGGTTTGAGGTGTACTTTCTAACGTTTCAGTTCAAAAGTCTGGAATCCCAGGTGTGAAATTGCAGGAATGAAGGCTCAAATCTGAGGTCTGAAGCCTGAGAACTGAGGTCTAAGGTCTTGGCTTCTGAAGTCCATGGATGAAATGTGAGGTCTAAGGTCTGACGCTTGAGGTCTATGATCTGAAGTAATCCATTTGTGATTCTGGAAGAGGACTGTACCATTCACACCACACCGACTCAAACGGGAAAATCATTTCCTGTGTCCTTTATCCACACCTTTATCTCGACCTCTGCCAAAACCTTCTTTCTATCAAATTAGTTTTTCATGGCAATTCCATGCATCCTTTCCAGCCCATTTTGGAGTGTTTTGTGTTTCTAATACAGACAAATAGCACCGTATCATAGAAAACACAATAAAACAAAAGAGACGTTAAATAAATCAACTGTTTTCATGCAGCGTAATTACTGTACATACTGTAGTATTCATGATGTCGGATGTGTGCCTTTAAGGGGCGCCGCCTATTACCTGACATCAGTAGCGGGTTGGTTAGTCTGCGTGTGAGCGTCTGAGCGTGAGTTGTGGCCTCCAGCAGCTCCCTGCAAGTTTTCTCATTGTGTCTTAACAGTATGTGTTTGTTCCTTTGAGAAAACAACTGAAAAGGTTTTGGCGACTGTGGCTCTCTTTTTTTTTTTGTATCTGAAGCTCGCTTGCAATTTCAAGCAAAACAAATGACCAGGTGACGGCTCATAACTCGAAAAATTGGTCAGTTTGGGCCCTGGTAAGTCAGGGAACCACCGTATTATCTTTGGGAAGGCCAGTGGTTGCCGTCACTGGTGACCGAGGCTGTGGTTGTTGTGGTTTTTAGGATCAGGCGTGCGGTCTTTGCCATCAGTGAGCTGACGTGCGCGGAAACCGATCAGGAAACAGGAAACAGGGACGCTTGACAACCACTTTTCTTGCTTTCAGGATGTCAGTCAAGCTGCGATTCGACTCTCCCTCTGAGGGAAATCCGATCCGGCGGAGTCGCTCCTTCACGGGCTTCGGCTCTCTGACAGGACGACGGCGGTGAGTGTTAGCATCGTTAAGGGCAGGCTAATGGGGAAAAAGTACAAATACTTGGGTTACTGTACTTAAATTACATTTTCAGGTATCTGTACTGAGTATTTATTTTGATGACAACTTTTTCACTTTGGCCCCCGAACATTCGAAAACAGATATTTGTACTTTCTACTCCTTACTTTGTACAAATAGACTTTTTTCAGCCTCAGCGGATGGTGACACTACGTTAAAAAAAAAAGATGTAAATAGAGAGAAAGTCATCAGCGGTTGGCATCTCGTTTAACCAAGATCTTGTGGTGTTTTTTGGTGGGGGGGGGGGGAAAGGGATGGCAATGACATGGAGGAACGTGAACCAGGAAGTATTAACGACCACTGCTCCAGATTTGGAGAAGGAAGATATTCCCCCATCTATGGCTCCAGGAACGATTTATGGCAAATACGTTGTGTCTTGTGCCAGCGTAAAAACTACCAGGTTTTGATGTTCAAAACATTCTCAGTCTAATTTAAAAACAGGTAAGGTGTATTTTTTTCAGTTTCAGTTCATTAGCTTATTTCGCTTGTTTTTTTTTTTGTGTGTGGTCAGTTTGCAAGGTTAGCAAAGCTACCATTCATTCAGTCATTCATTCATTCAAAGCTACGGGAACACGTTTTGATTGTATAAAAGTCGAGCCAGTGCTAGCGAGAAAAAAAAAAACGTGACATATGTCATCCATTTTTTTGTATGAGCACTATTCAAATAAATAAAAGAGGGAAACTATTATTTGCAAAGAATAATTTTTTTTGCGCCAAGTTATCAAAATGGGTATTGTACATAAAAAAAATAGCGACATTTGATTTTGACTTCTTACTTTTGTCATTTTCAGTGTCTGTAGGTTTTCTTGAGTCAAGGAGTTGAATCAGGACTTCTTTTTTTATGCAAGTATCTGTACTTTGACTTAAGTACAGAGTGTGAGTACTTTTCCCCATGTCTGGTCTTTTCAGGCCTTCCTCTGCTCGGAACTCGCTGCGCTCCAAAGTTGTCTCTGAAAGAAAAACTCCACGTGCTCCTTTATCTCCCAGAAGAGGATTCGGATCTGTCTGGTCCCTGCAGCCAGAGGATGTGGACCGCATCTTCCAGGCGCTGCGCAAAGGCCTCAAGTGGGTTTACTCCGCATCCCGTCTTCTGCACACGTGGCCGAGGTAGAAGATCTGAGGTCTGGGTTCTGAAATCTGATGTTTAAGCTCTGTTGTCAGAAGTCTGAGGTCTCAGATCTAATGGCTCAGCTCTTAATTCTGAGTTTTTAGGACCGAGATCTGAGGTTTGACATCTGAGGAATAATATCTGGACTCTGAGGTCTAATATCTGAGGTTTGAAGTCTGAGATCAAGGGTCTGAAAACAGATTTGTGGTCTTACATTTGAGTTATGAGAATTAAAATCTGAAGTTTAAAATCTGTTAATCTGATATCAAAGCTCTGTTGTCTAAAGTCTGAGGTCCGAAGTCTGAGGACAGAGGTCTAGAGGCAAAGGTCTTAAATCTAAGGTCTGAGAACTGATGTTTGAGGTCTGGGGTACGAGGATTGGTATGTAGGGTCTGAAGTCTAAGGTTTGAAGTCTGAGATCAGTGGGCTCCAAACTGATTTGTGGTGCTATACAGTATATTGTCTACTCTCTTATATGTTGTCTTGTATGTTTTGAGGATTGAAATATGAAGTCTGAATCCTAAAGTCTGTGGTCTGAAATCTCGGATCTGTGGTCTGAGATCTGAAGTCTGCGGTTTAAAATCAGAGGTCTGGAAACTGAGGACTGAGATCTAAGATGTGAGATCTCAAGATTGATGAATATCAATCTTCAGGTCTAAGGTCTCAAATCTAATGTTTTAGATTTAATGTCTAAAATCTGAGGTCAGATGTCTATTGTGTGAAGTCTTTTTCCTTAAGCGTGTGTCTGTGTGTGTGGGCAGGGAGCATGTGCAGCACCACCAGACTGAGATGGACTTCCTGTCGTCACGCCAGCGAGAAACCAAAAGAAACTCCAGACTGGTGAGCCAACAAGAAGATTATTTATACTATTACCGTACACTATCGACCAATTCACCACGACGTCACACAAAGTTCAAATGACTTACTTCAAACACAACAAGGTGGTTTCAGTTCATGTCAGCGGTCCATACAGTTGATGAATGGATGTAACTTTACACTTGGCCTTTCTGTCTCTGCAGGCTTTCCAGTACGATCTGGAAAAGGTGAGGAACTTTTAGCTTCAAGTCTCCCAGAAGAAACCAATAATCACTTTTCATTTTTCTTTGCTCGTGCAGGAGATTCGAGCACAGGAGAGGATCATCCGAAGGCTGGAATTCCAAATCAGCAAGGTAATCGGCAGAGTTGGGAGGTAGTCACATCAACGTCTCAAGTCTTGACCTTTCAGTTTCAAATTCGGCTTAAGCAAGTCATAAGTCAAGTCATGCAACCTTGCCAATAGAAATTAGCATTACTGTAATGCTAAACCTTCAAACAACTGCTCCTTCGCGCGAACATCATGGTCCACAGGGATTCTAGTCTAACCTCAACTGACTTAATCTGTCATAGGCTTTCTCTAGATATACAAAGGCACAATGTAGCTCCTTCTGACCTCCTCTGTACTTGTCAATCAACACTCTCAAGGCAAATAATGCATCTGTGGTACTCTTTCTAGGCATGGAACCATACTGTTGCTCCTGTCCTGAGTCTAGCCTCCATTACTCTTTCCCATAACTTCATTGTGTGGCTCATCAACGTTATTCCTCTATAGTTCCCACAGCTCTGCACATCACGCTCGTTCTTAAAAATGGGCACCAGCACACTTTCCCTCCATTCCTCAGGCATCTTCTCACCCGTCTGAATTCTGAGGAACAAGCTAGGAACTCCACAGCCACCTCTCCTAGATGCTTCCATACCTCCACAGGAATGTCATCAGGACCAACTGCCTTTTCATTTTTCATCCTCTTTCAAGCCTTTCTAACTTCCCCCTTCCTAATCATTGCCACTTCCTGCCTCTTCTAGTCTTCCTTCTTTCTCATTTTCCTCATTCATAAACTCCTCAAAGTATTCTTTCCATCGATCCAGCACACGACCGACTGGCAGTAGGCAACACATTTCCATCTCTGTCCTTAATCACCCTAACCTGCTTCACATCCTTCCCATCTCTATCCCTCTGTCTGGCCTGTAGAGGTCTTTTTCTCCTTCGTTAGCGTCCAAACTGGCATACATGTCATCATATGCCTCTTGTTTGGCCTTCGCCACCTCTACCTTCGCCTTATGTCGCATCTCCATGTATTCCTTTCTCCTCTCGTCAGTCCTCTCACTGTCCCACTTCTCCTCTTTCTTTGTATGATTTCCTGTATTTCTCCCCTTTCCTACCAGAAGATACATCAAGTACTCTCCTGCCTGTCTGTCTCTCACCTTGGCTGTCGTGTTCCAGTCTTCTGGAAGCTCCTCCCGTCCACCGAGAGCCTGTCTCACCTCTTCCCGAAAGCCTGCACAACACTCGTCCTGTCTCAGCTTCCACCACATGGTTCTCTGCTCCGGCTTTGTTTTCTTAATCTTCCTCCCCACCACCAGAGTCCATCTTCTTTGCTGTCTAGCCACCCTCTCCCCTCCCACTCCCTTACAGTCCGTAACCTCCTTCAGATGACATCGTCTGCACAAGATGTAATCCGCCTGCGTGCTTCTACCTCCGCTCTTGTAGGTCACCCTATGTTCCTGCCTCTTCTAGAAGAAAGTGTTCCCTGCAGCCATTTGCATCCTATTTGCAAAGTCAACCACCATCCGTCCCTCCGAGTTCCTTTCCTGGATGCCGAACTTACCCATCGCTTCTTCATCACCCCTGTTTCCTTCACCGAGACGTCCATTACAATCTGCACCAATCACGACTCTCCCTCTGTCTGGGATACTCAGAACTACTTCGTCCAGCTCCTTCCAGAATGTCTCTTCCACCTCTAGGTCACATCCTACCTGCGGGGCATAGTCACTAATCACATAATACAGAACGCCCTCAATTTCAACTTTCAGCCTCATCACTCTATCTGATACTCTTTTCACCTCCAAGACATTCTGAGCCAACTCTTCTTTTAAAATAACCCCGAGTCCATTTCTCTTCCCATCTACGCCATGGTCAAATCATTTCAACCCTGACCCTAAACTTCTAGCCTTACTTCCTTTCCACCTGGTCTCCTGGACACACAATATATCAACCTTTCTCCTAATCATCATCTCAACCAACTCCTGAGCTTTTCCTGTCCTAGTCCCAAGATACAAAGTTCCCACATTCAGTTCTAGGCTCTGTGCTTTCCTCATCTCTTCCTGCCTAAGAACCCGCTTTCCATCTCTCCTTTGTCTTCGAGCCACAATAGCTGAATTTCCACCGGCGCTGGTAGCGGACTTTGTCAGCCTGGAAAACGACTGATCCGGTATGAAATTCTTTGGATGAATGCTGATATTTGTTTGGCAAAGTTTTAAGCCGGATACCCTTCCTGAGGCATCCCTCTGCATTTGGGACCCGCCTACTGTTTGCACGGCCTTGTGCCCCCCCCCCGTAGGGCTGCATTAAAGGGGGCGTGTCATAGCTACCTATTCACATCTGTGGATACAGTACTGTAGAAAGTGACGATGGTGACCCCAAGTGGACGAAAATAATACATGCACCTCACGTGCCTATTGCTGTGATATTTTGCATAACGCTTTAAAATATACGAAAACAATCAAATGAATATATGGCTGCGACTTCGCGGATTCCGTCGACCGCGGGGGTGGTCTTAAACGTAAGCCCCGTGAAAAACGAGGGATTGCTGTAAAAAGACAGATGTTCCATTCTACTATCCGAAACTAATCATATTTAGATGAATACAATGAATAATGCTAACCGCAGGTGGACGAGCTCTACGAGAACTATTGCGTCCAGTGGCGCCTCTGCCAGGGAGCCGTCAACATGAAGAGAGCCTTTTCCCTCACGCCCTCCACCAGGGAGTCCAGGGAGAGCCTCCTGGAGCTTGGACGCAACCACAGGCACAGCGTGCAGGTTCTTACTCCTCAGCACACCACAATGTAAAGATGTTAAGCTAACTTAGCATACTCATAGCAGAGCGCAGAATGCTCTCAAATATCCACTGACTGCACTCTGGACAGTCATATGATTCAATCTTCAAAAATGACATCCATATCATTTAAGTCACACAAAACAACATGCAGATGCTAAGCTAACTTAGCATACACAGAGGGCAAAAGAAAAGCCTACACCTGTCATCTTAATTCCTTGCAGGAATTTAACCAGAACGCCAACTCCCGGTGTTCATTACGCACTGACCGACACGACTTGTGTTCTCCCTGCAGGACATGTCGACCATGGAGGGAGAGCTAGAGGTCCTCCTGGGAGAACTTCACGTCAAGATGAAAGGTAGCGATGGCAGAGGCGAACGGTGGAGTTTGACCACAGATGGTAGTTTGGAGTTAGGGCAGCTTGAACGTTTTTTGCCACTCACAGGTCTCATTGGCTTCGCCCGGCTATGTCCTGGAGACCAGTATGAGGTGGGCATGTACAGCCAGCCACATACTGTCCCTACCAATTGAGCGACCTATCTACCGTGCCTTGTTTGTTCAGGTTGTGCTGCAGTTGGGCCGTCAGCGCTGGAGGATTCGCGGTCGGATCCAAAGCGACGACGCCCAGTCCTGGGACGAGGAGGAGATGCTCTTCCTACCGCACATCAACCACAACTTTGAGATCAAGGTGAGGACCGTACGGTGGAAGGTGTCTCCAGCAGCGCTTCTCAAACGAGGGGCTCAAAATAATGTGCAATAAATGACAAACAAACTTAGCCAATGGCTCCTCAATAGTTTAGCTTTGCGCCAATTAAAAGTTCTAGAATGAACTCCCAGTTTTGGGAGAAGATGAGGCAGCTAAGTAGGTAAGTACATACGTAGGTACAGTATGGTGTTAAAATATGACATTCATTCAGGGGTACACATGCTCGTAATGTTTCATTGGCATTAGGATTATGAAGAAGGGGTTCTTGGAAACATTTGCGGCTCTGAACATTTTGAGAAGCCCTGTGCTCGAGGTTGTCTGCTGAAGTACGTATAACCCCCCCAATCCCTCAGGTTTCGGAGGCCAAGGGTCTGGTCTGGCAGCTGGTGGGCACGGTGACCTGTGCCAGTGCACACTTCTTTGTGGCGACTCCCCAACTCATGCTGGTGGACATCACCCAGCTGGGGACCATCAAGCTACAGCTGGAGGTTACCTGGAAGTAAGCCAGACACACACCGCCACCTCCAAACGACGACGATAATTCATATTTCATGTTAACGGCCTTGTGCGTGTGTGTGCGTAGTCCGTTGGACAGTAGTGAGAAGGTGGGGCTTTTGTCTACTAGTAGACCATCCGGGTGGAGCAGGAAGACTTCAGTGCAAAGTTGGACTGCCCCCAGCACGCCGTCCTTCTCGGAAAAGTATTTCCTGGTGAGTCGAGTGTGCGGGGCGCTGACAGGGTAGATACGGGTGAGGCTCTGCCCCCCCCCCCCTGCCTCCCCTGACCGCATCTCCTGCTCTGTTGCTAGGTAGCTTTTTAAGGTGTTGTGAAAGTTGAATATAAAAATATATTATGAAACAATAATGATTGTACGGCACGGTGGACGACTGTTCTCCCCCGTGCCAGCGTGGGTTTCCTCCCACATCCCAAAAACATGCGTGCTAGGTTGATTGGGGACTGTAAATTGCCCGTAGGTGTGAATGTGTGCGCGAACGGTTGTTTGTTTCGATGTGCCCTGCGATGGGCTGGCAACCAGTTCAGTGTGTACCCCGCCTCTCGCCCGAAGATTGCTGGGATAGGCTCCAGCACACCCGTGACCCTAGTGAGGAGAAGCGCAACGGAAGATGAATGAATGAATAACGATTGTTGTGTTGTAGTCGATGGTGCGAGAGCTGCAGGACGGAGGAAGAGGAGGAGCTTCAGTCCCACTCCGGCTGTCTAAAAGTGGGCGGGACAGGGGCGTGTCTTTAATGAGCTACCTGTCACACGCGTCCATCATGTCTGACCAATCACAGGCCAAGACACCACCAAGGTGCGCACACACCACACAACAGTGCATACAACTAACCATCCATTCACGCTTCTATCCTTCCAACCATCCTTTCTTCTGTCCGTCCATCCTTTAATCCAAGATTCATCCGTCATCTGTCAATCCTTCTATTCTTCCATCCATCGTTCTGTCCATCCATGTATTTTTGTCCTTTTATCCAACCATCCGAACATCCTTCCAATCTTCCTTTCTGCTATCCTCTGCCCATCCTGCCATCCATCATTTCATGCGTCATCCATCTGTCAATCCTTCATTCTGTCTATCCCTCCATCCATCTTTTCATGCATCCATCCAGCCTCAGCAGCAGCGTGGCGGGTAGTCACACTCATCTTTCCCTCGGTGAGGACGGGGAGGAAAGAGTGACCAGGAGGAGGAGAAAGCCGGGGGGGGAGGAGGAGGAGGAGGCCTGGGGAGGAACATTTGCGTCTCCTTCTTCTCTCCTGGACCTACACAGGTGACAACTTCAACAACATGTTATGAAGTAGTTAAGCAGGAATGGATCGCACGACATCTTTGCTTCCTCTTTTTTTTGGGGGGGGGGGGGGGGGGGATCACTTGAGCTGCATTTAATGCAAACTTAATCAAACTTCTCATTATTTCCATTTCCAACTTAATGCGTCAATAATATACGGTTGACATTAAATGGTGTTTGCTTTTGTAGACAAATTCAATTTTTTAAAGTCCTTCTTATTTTCTGGTTTGAATCATGCAATTTTGGTCAAATGGGTTTCATTCTAGACCCAACACTTGCAAATTACATGATATAAAATTTTGGGGTCTATGGAGATAATTTTGCTGAGTTTCCGAAAGCCATTTAAATTTTGATTTTAAGAAGTGAAGATACCCTGCTGATCATAGAGAAGAATTACATTTGAATTGACGAGTGAGGCGGAAATGCGCAGGCGGCCGACCGGTTGGCATGTCTGCCTCACAGTTCTGAGGTTCCGGGTTCCAATCCGGCCTGGCCTGTGTGGAGTTTGCATGTTCTCCCCGTGCCTGCGTGGCTTTTCTCCGGGCACTCCGGTTTCCTCCCACATCCCAAAAACATGCGTGCGAGGTTAATTGACGACTCTAAATTGCCCGTGAGTGCGAATGTGAGTGCGAACGGTTGTTTGTTTCTATATGTTCCTTGCGATTGGCTGGCGAGCGGTTCAGGGTGAACCCCCGCCTCTCCGGATATTTTACACTAATGTCAAGATCATCGCGCGGGTCGCGGGCATGCTGGCGCCTATCCCAGCTGACTCTGAGCAAGAAGCGGGCTACACCCTGAACTGGTGGCCAGCCAATCGCAGGGCATATATAGAAACCTGAGAGTTAGGCTTCAACTAATGAGGACTAATCATGATTCAGGTCCAGCACCCCAGACATCCTCAAAGACAAGCAAGACGACCCAGCAGGAGGTCGCGTGGAGGCTGAGGAGGGTCCGCCAGATGCTGTCAGCGAGGAGCTCAAAGTTTGTTTGATCCTTCATTTATCATCTTGAATCCAAAATATTTTGCTTTGTTTTCAGAATTCCAATCAGTTGCAGAGGTGGGTGGTAACGCGTTACATTTACTCAAGTAACATTTTCCATAAACTGTACTTGTCAGAGTACTTTAAATGCACCGTACCTTTGACTTTAACTTGAGTATTTATGTGAAGGAGGATCGACACTTCTACTCCGTTACAATCGTCGACATCCCGTTCGCTACTTTTATTTATCCGTTCCTGCGTGTGCGCGTCACTTTTGAGACTCCATCTTCGACTTCCGCGTAGGGTGCCTGTCAGACGACACAAGGCAGTCATATAGCCGATCAAAATGACGCATTTTGGGGAGGAAAAACAAAAACAAAAAAACAAACGTGCGAGTGAGTTTCCTTTCCAGACAGCTTTGTCATATGCAGCTCTTCATTTCAAGTTAGAAGTGGGCTGAAATAGTTTGATTTCAGCCCACTTCTAACTTGAGAAAACCCCTTGCGGTAGGTTTCTGTTGTTGTTTTGGCAGTGATATGGCAAAATGAGCCCTGTCCTATGGCGTCGCACTCGCACGCGCACACCCAATCACTCCGTCTGGTCAGCAAGCCGCTTCTTGAAAAAAGCAAATCATGTTTCTGCAGGGCCCAATGCGCGTGTTGTTGGTTTTGGGGCAGTTTAAAAGGGAAATGCTGGCAGATGTGTGTCGACTCCCTCAAGTAAATATTTGGATGACTACTTTTGACTTTTACTTGAGTCATCTTATTCTAAAGTAACGGTACTCCAACTTGAGTACTCTCCCCACCTCTGGTCAGTTCCCAGGTGGCTTTGTAACACGTCTCCTTTAAAGCACACACATGATGGAACAGTGATTTTTGACTTGCACACTTCCCCAACGACAGGACGTGCGGGACGCCGCCTGCCCCCCGCCCCCGGCCGTCGCGCCCCCCTCCCCGACTGCCGAGGCGGCGCGGTCGGGGACCGGGGGGGCGGCGCCGAGCGGCGGCCGGCGGCGGGCGCAAGCCCTGCGACTCGGGGCGCTGCTGGCCGAGCTAGAGAGAAACCTGAAGAAGCAGAGGAGCTGCGAGAGCCCCCTGAGGGTCCTGAAGCAGCAGACGGAACACCTGGACACCATTCTGAGGGTGAGGCGCACGCAAACGCACCGTCCGCAGGGGGCGCTGGAGCTCTAAGCTCTTCTCCTGCCACAAATGGCGAATAGCAAAAATCTGCCAGTAATTGACACGCCCCCTAATAAGGTCGAAATTACCTATCGATGCCACAAGGTGGCATCAAAACACTACTTTTGTCCAAATGAAGCTTCAAAATAGTTCATTGGCACCAAGAGGCCACAAGATGGCAGCAAACCACTATTTCTGTCGAAATGAAGCTCCTCAACTAACATAGTTCTTTGGCACCAAGATGATGGCAAAGCATTGCTTCTCCCTAAATGAAGCTCCTCAATTCATTTAAACATCGTTCCTCGGCACCAAGATACCACCGAATGGTGGCAAAGCACTATTGTTGTCTAAATGAAGCTCCTCAATTCACTCGAGCATACTTCCTTAGCACAAAGATGCCACAGGGTGGTGGCAAAGCACAACTTTTGTCGAAAAGAAACCCAACGAACGTCAACGTATTTCCTTGGCACCAAGATGGTGGCGAAGCGCGGCTTTTGTTAAACTCATTTCACGTTACGGTTTGTGACGAGTTGGGCCACGAAGCAGCAACAGAGCAGACAGGATAATTCCATAGTATTCATTTTCAAAAAAAGGAACTGGGCAAAACAACAAAAGGCGAGACTGAAAAACGTGTGGTTTACGATGAGTTGAGGAGGAAGCAGGGTGGGTGACCTTGAGGTCGCCAAAACCCCCGACGACCGGGGACCCAAAAAAGCAACGAGCAGATCCTACAGAGTATTGCGAATGGCTGCAAAGAGAATAAAAAGAGGAACAATCCGGCGGCACCTTCGCGCTTAAGACCGGGAGCCGATTGCCGATCGCTCCCAGGTGCGCGCCTCCTCGCTGGCTCCAGCCAGTTCGCGGCGCCACCGGCAGGAAACAAGAAGAACGCCGGTGGCGGGCAGCTGACGGCAAGAAACAAAACGCAACTCAGGCAGATTTCGACATTTCAACAGAGTTCCTTGCCACCCAGATTCCTGCCTTTGTCAAAATGAAGCTCCTCAACTCACTTCCACAGAGTTCCTTGGCACCAAGAGGGTGGCAAAGCAGTGGTTCAGTCGAAATGAAGCTCCTCAATTCATTTGACCAGAGTTCCTCGGCACCGAGACGCCACAAGATGGCGCAAATATCAACGTGTGTTGTGAACGCCCTCAGAACGACCTGTCCCTGATGAGACGCTCGTCATCTGACGACACCTTGGCCGTGGAGGAGGTTCTCTGCAGCTTTGACTTCCTGTCGCAGGACGACGACGCTTCCTGTTTCGGCAGGTGAGTTGCCAGGTAGTAAGTGCTCATTGAAACGAGAGGGAAAGTCAACGGCTGTTTGATTTTCATCAGTAAACGATGCGTCTCTGATGCGTGTAGATGGGCGTACGTAAGCATGTCGTCGATGTGTGTAAGCGAAGCCGTTTGCTTGTTCCGTCCCGAACAGCGCCGGCCACCTCTGGCAGGACGGCCGCGCGGCCGGCGAGGAGGCCCCGCTGACTTGTGGGAACCGGGGCCTGGACCAGGCTCTGGAGACGCACCTGGAAGCGTGCTGCGCCCTGCTGGAGGTACGTCGGGATCCGAGGCGCGGACGTTCCGCCGACGTTCGTCCGATCTTGTTCTGGTTCTCCTCAGATGCTGCAGAGGGTCAACTTCCGTTTAGCTCGCGCGGTTCTCCTCGAGGACGTTTCTCAACAAGCGGACGTCCTGAAGACAATCGGCCGCTTGCTGCTGGAGGACAAGGACGACATCTCCGCTGAAGAGCGTCAGTACAACAGACAGCTAACTACGTAACTAACCACAGTAGATCACTAACCCGAGTGTTCGACAGAAAAACTGCTGGCTTCTGGCTTTGATGTGTGTACGTCAATATCTATTTAATGTATGCAAGTAAACAGAACTAGTAACTAACTAATTAGTAGCCTGAGTGTCTGACAAATAGCTGGATTCTGATGAGATAGATCGCTTACTTGGTTGGTTGACCGCTCGCTTACTTGCTGGCGGGATGATTAGTTGGTCGTTGTTTGGGGGGAGGGTGCTTGGTCGGTTGGTTGTTTTTTTGGTTGGTTGACCGAAGGTTTGTCAGTTGACTTGGTTTATCGGTTGGGTTGCTTGCTTGCTTGATTTTGATTGGTTGACTCAATCATTCAGTCAGTCGAACTTTATTTGAATAGCACATATTGTAACTACAATGCAACCGGAAGTGGCTTTATATGAATTAAACCAAACCCCCCCCCCCCCCCCCCCCCGCCCACACACACACACACACACACACACTGGTTCACAAGGACACATACACGCACACAAACATACAAGGAAACAAGAACTTGTAATGACCTAAGACGCATACCAGTTAAAAATACTGACATGATCTAAGAAACCTAAATGCTTGGTTGTTTGCTCGGTTTGATGGATGTTTGGTTATTGTGTTGGTTGTTTTGCTTGGTCAATAGTCTTTCTTTTCTGTCCGGTTGGTCAAGTAGACGGCTCGCCGGTTGCTTGTTTTTGGTTGGTTGAATGAATGCTCGGTGGGTCGGTTTCACTCGGTCGTTCGGCGGGTTGCTTGTTTTGTCCGTCCGTCGGCTCGGGTCGCAGACTTTCTTCCCGTCTGTCCAGTGCTCCCCGAGGACCGGAGGAGCAAGGAGCTGGTGTCGTTCTGGGCCGACTGCGTGAAAGACGCCGGTTCCTCGGCTCCGTTCTGCTGCCGCTCGGACGACTTTGCGGAGGCGCTGAGGAGGCGATACTCGCACCGAATTAAAGCCAAAGTCAAGGCCAAGCAGCCCGGGCTCCCCGAAAGAGGTAAAAGCAAGACGGACGGCGTGCCAAGATGAGTCGACACGGGTCTTCGATGTGTGTACCTGCGTGTATGCGTTCTGCCGGCTTTGAAATGTGCAAGTCAGTGTGTCTGTGAGA
Source organism: Phycodurus eques (assembly GCF_024500275.1). Classification (NCBI taxonomy): domain Eukaryota; kingdom Metazoa; phylum Chordata; class Actinopteri; order Syngnathiformes; family Syngnathidae; genus Phycodurus; species Phycodurus eques. The sequence continues at coordinate 29,011,835 of NC_084534.1, read as the reverse complement.
CGTGGATAGAAATGTGTGTCTCGGATGTATCAAATTCAAGAACGTCTTTGATGCGGTGTAAGGAAATGTGTCTTTGATGTATGTCATGAAAAAAATGTCTAATACAAAAATGTTTCTTTTACGAGGTGTAAGTAAATAACACACCTTCATGTCTTTGCTGTGCCTTGAGTGTTCGACACGCTGCTGCGGCAGCTGCGAGCGGCCAGCGGGGCGGCGCTGTGGCCTCCTCAGCCTCCGTGCGCCGCCAGCACTGTGAGCGTGTTCCAGCTGTCGCTTTACCTGAGACGATGCGACATCCCGACGCCCGGAGAACATGTGGCGCGCCTCTCCAAGGAAGGTGCGGCGCCACACGCGCGCGCACGCTCCCGCACGTGCAAAAGGTCACAATCGTCTCTTCTGATCACGTTCCAGAATGTTTCCTGTCGGCCATGACGGGTCCCGAGCGCAGGGGCGCGCTGACCCGGATGAGGTCGCGGGGCGTGGCCCGCCTCCTCCCGCTGGGGGTCACGCTGCAGACGTTGGCGGCCCTGCAGGCGGATGCCGACCAGAGGGTGTGCCGGGCCGCCGCCCGCTGCCTGAGGCGGGGCGCCGCCTGCGCCGCCTTCCGGCCAAGGGTGGGACGCGCGTCGCGCGTTTGGCTAGGCTAATATTAGCATGTGGCGAGGCTAATACTCAAAGAGTGTGCATGTGTGTCAGTGTTTAACATGCGTGTGTCTGTTTAATGTGTGTTTATTGTGTTTGATATGCATGTGTGTATTGTATATGTACTATAGGTTTGTGCACATGTATTTATTAATTATTTATTAACGTGTGTTTGTGTATTTGATGTTTGCATTGTGTGTGTGGACCCGAGCCACATGACCTGGACTCGAGTCTTGAATTGAATGACTTTTGACTCGACAAGATGTTAAAAGACTTCCAACTCGACTCAGGACTTGAACAGCATTGGCTGTTTGTTGACTTCACTTGGACTTGAACCCGTTGACTTGAAAAGACTTTCACCAAAGCACTGAAAAACCAATGCTTTGTACTTTCTTTATCCGCAGTTGTATGTGCCACTTACTGCAGGAAAACACGCAAAGCGTCGACATGTTGCCGAAGTTCTAAATGACACTTGATTGTGTTGATCTTTACCACATGAATTTTGCAAACGTGTAGGACGTTCCTATTATCTTTCAACAGTTCATACCTGTTGTGCACGTAGGTCAACTTCTTTCACACACACTCCCTAAAATGATGGTTTCATTAAAAAAACAACAACAACAACGACAACAAAGCAATGAATGTGACAGCTAAACAAAGGTACATACACAGAAACTACAACAACAGACTGAATGTAACAATAAGGACGTTCATTATTACGTTTACGTCGGCTTTAGCGGCTAGCTTTGTCGGGGATCACACGGCGGACCGGCCGGGCGCTGTCTGGGCTTCATTTATATCACAGTCTGGTTGAGTCACTGTCGCGTTCTCCAGAATCAGTCTTGTGCTGGATTTCTTTAATTCACTTGATTTGCCAATCAATCGATCAGCAGGCACAGCTAGCATCTATTTAACGCGAAGCTACATTCTTCTTTGTGTCCTTTTTGATGTCATATTTATACATAGTGCCCCCTTAGTTTGCCGACCGAGATACCAGTTACATACACTTGTACCTTTATAACAAGATACTTGTGTTCCTCTTTTTTGAAATGAATGCCTCATGTGTTTGATACTCACAAGTAATACAAGTTTAAACTGAAACATATTTACGTTTGAAATCGCTTGACGTTTGTAGAGAAGCAAATGCAGTTTCCTGCTATATGCACAATGTGAATTGAAGAAAAATACTGTTGAGAGGAAAGCAATTGGTCGTTGAAATGTCTGGTTTTCGCTTGTGTATTCATAATTGCTCTTTAAGCAGGCAAAAATATATTTGATCCTTGTACTTAATTATTCCGATAGAAGAATAAAAGAAAGACTTGAGACTCGTCCCCATCTCTGCCATTTGACGCTTGCGTGTTTAATGCGCGCGCAGGCGCTGGTCTACTACACGGAGAGTTTGAGGAGCACCGACGCGGTCATCCAGCGGACCTCGTGCCTGGCGCTCCAATGTTTGGCGGTGAGCATCGTCGGCGTGCTGTGTCGCGTCCGCCCGGCTCGGCTCATTTGTGCGCGCGTCTTTGCAGGCCACGGAGAGCGTGGAGCACATGGTGGAACTTCGCAGGTGTCCCGATGAGGCCGTTCGAAACGCCGCCAAGGAGGCGGTCCTCTCTTTCGGTAGGTGACGCCTGATTGGCTGATGGCTTTCATTCAAATGTATTTTTAAGTGACCTTTTTTCTTTTTCTCTTTTTTTTGGGGGTGAGGTAAAAAAGGCCACGCGGCCTTCCAGAGGATGGAGCAGCTTGACCTGGAGCTGCAGGAGGAGTTTTTCCAGAACTTGGAGACTGAGATCACTTTTCTTTAATGAAAACGTTTGCTTTTCTTGTCATCATGGCCAACGTGCACTCAACCTTTTATACCTATTTAAAAATAATACTAAACCCAGTGAAACACAACCGTCTCTTTTTTTCCTTTTTTTTTTTTTTAAAACAGTCTTCCTGCTCGGTTGCGCTCAAGTTGAAGTTGTCACTTGTTGCCAGGCAGACTTTGCGCTCCAAAAACCAGTATCCAATTTTGCAATGTAAAAAAAAAAAAAAAAATATTTCATCAAGAAATTATTTTTAAAATGTTTCGAGAAGATTTAAGTCATTCTAAGGTTACATCATTTTATGTTCTCATGTTGGAAATGGCAAAAGTCCAAAATATTTCATTATGAACCGAAACGGTCGCCAGCCAATCGCAAGGGCACGAAGAAACAAACGACCACTCGCAGTCACATTCTCACCTATGGGCAATTTAGTCTTCAATCAACCTGGCACGCACGTTTTGGGGATGTGGGAGGAAACCCCACGCAGGCGCAGGCAGAACATGCAAACTCCACACAGGACAGGCCTGGATTTGAACCCGCAACCTCACAACTGTGAGGCGGCTGTGCTAACCGGCCGCCAATCTGTGATTAAAAAACTAAATATTTTTTCGTCCAAAAATTAATAACGACAAACATTTTTCAAAAAAGCTTTGCAATATTCTGCTCGCACCATCCAGTTGTTCGTCTCTACTCGACTTCTTAAAGCCGTGTTCGAGTTTCCGATGTTGACCAAAAACCTGAAATGAATAATCATCATGTTATTTTTCTTTCTTTTTATGAAATCACCGACACCATTGGAGGAAAAACAAAAACTTTTATTCCACTTAAAAGCCCAAAAGTTTGTGAAGCAACATGAGATTAAAAAAATTCATGTTGCTGTCCAACTTGCACGTGTGTGTGCGTGCGTGCGTGTGTGTGTGTGCATATTGCTTCTTTTGCGTGTGGTGAAAATACTGCTCATCACATCAAGGAACATCAAAATGTTTGCACGTCAAGTCGGAGGGAAAGGAGTGCTCGCCCAGGTCGATTGTCCGCCGTGTCGAAGATTGAGAGGAAACAAAAAGGTCCGCCGCCGCCGTGTCCCTTTCAAGCATCGCCGTCCATTCAGTTTCAGTCACGGCGCCGGACCCTAGGCGCCCACGATGCCCGGGTGGTGGGCGGCGTGCGGCAGGGCGGCATCCTGCGGGCGACACGTGACGTCAGCGTTACGGTGGCGAAAAGGTCGAGCGCCAAAACAAATTTTTAGGGATGTCCCGATCCAACTTTTTCACTTCCGATCCGATACAAATATTGTAGCCTTGAATCTTGGCCAATATCAGTCCAATTCGATTTCAGCAAAAATCATACATACTTTACTTATTTTGTAGTATGAACTGTTACACAAGATTTGTTGTTGTGTTAAACATAAATGAAAACAGAATACAATGATTTGCAAATCGTGTTCAACCTATATTTAATTGAATACACTACAAAAACAAGATATTTCATGTTCAAACTGATCAACTTGATTGTTTTGCGCAAATAATCATGAACTTCGAATTGGATGGCTGCAACACGTTCCAAAAAAGCTGCGACAGGTGACACAAAAGACTGAGAAAGTTGAGGACTGCTCATCAAACACGTGTTTGGAACATCCAACAGGTGAACAGGTGGGTGCCAGTGATTGGCTAGAAAAGCAGCTTCCCTGAATTGCTCACTCATTCACAAGCAAAGATGGGGCGAGGTTCACCTCTTTGGGAACAAGTGCCTGGGAAAATAGTCCAACAGTTTCAGGACAATGTTCCTCAACGTACAATTGCAAGGAATTGAGGGATTTCATCATCTACGGTCCAGAATATCATCAAAAGGTTCAGAGAATCCGGAGAAATCACCGCATGTAAGCGGCAGTGCTGAAAACCGACATTGAACGCCCGTGACCTTCGATCCCTCGGGCGGCGCTGCATCAAAAACCGACATCGATGTGTAAAGGGTATCGCCGCGTGGGCTCAGGAACACTTCAGAATACCAATGTCAGTAAATACAGTTCGGCGCTACATCCGAAAGTGCAACTTGAAACTCTACTACGCAAAGCAAAAGCCATTTATCAACAACACCCAGAAACGCCGCCGGCTCATCTAAGATGGACCGACGAAAAGTGGAAAAGTGTTCTGTGGTGCGACGAGTCCGCATTTCAAATTGTTTTGGGAAATTGTGGACGTCATGTCCGGGCCAAAGAGGAAAAGAACCATCCGGACTGTTATGGACGCGAAGTTCAAAAGCCAGCATCTGTGATGGTATGGGGCTGTGTTAGTGCCAATGGCATGGGTCACTTACACATCTGTGAAGGCACCATTCATGCTGAAAGGTACATACGGGTTTTGGAGAAACATACGCTGCCATCCAAGCGACGTCTTTTTCACGGACGCCCCTGCTTATTTCAGCGAGACGATGCCAAACCACATTCTGCACGTGTTACAACAGCGTGTAGTCGTAAAAGAGTGCGGGTACTAGACTGGCCTGCCTGCAGTCCAGACCTGTCCATCATTAAAAATGCGCGGCGCATTATGAAGCGTCAAATACGACAACGGAGACCCCGGACTGTTGAACGGCTGAAGCTGTTCTCGAGCGAGAATGGGAAAGAATTCCACCGACAAAGCTTCAACAATTAGCGTCCTCAGTTCCCAAACGTTTATTGAATGTTGCTAAAAGAAAAGGTGATGTAAGACTAAGACAGTGGTAAACATGACCCCGTCCCAGCTTTTTTGGAACGTGTGGCAGCCATCAAATTCAAAGTTCATGATTATTTGCTAAAAACAATCAAGTTGATCAGTTTGAACATGAAATATCTCGTCTTTGTAGTGTATTCAATTAAATATAGGTCGAACATGATTTGCAAATCATTGTATTCTGTTTTTATTTATGTTTTAACACAACATGCAAACTTCATTGGAATTGGGGTTGTACTCAAACCGAGAACAATAATCAGTAACAACAGGTATGCGAGTGCAGTGTTCAGGGAGCGCTCCATTTTCTATGAATTTACCAACGAGCGTGTTGGCCATTGGCAGGGATACGTCGGTGCGTCCGCCATATTGAATGTGTCGGTTGGGCCCGTAAAGTTCCGGCCGCTCTGTCTCCTCGGTCAGAGCGGCGGCAGCGCGCTCCGAATAATTCGACGGCACACTCCAACAACGCGCCGAGTTTCCGAACGTTCCGGAGTGGAGAGCGCGCGCGCTTGGAGGGACTTTCCAAACGTGGCCAAAGTTTGCACCTTAGCATGCTGCTGACGAAATCACGCGGGCTCGCCACGCCGTCCGGGCGCTGCTGGAACTAAGTTCTGTCGCGGCTTGTGTAAGAGTGGTAAACTCGGACATTTTAGCTCCAGTCCGATCCGAGTTTTAGTTTTTTTGCTGCCAGGACACCCCTACAAATTTTCATGAGTGGGCTTCAAACGAGCGCAAGCGCAAAATTATTTGCTCGTATGCTTTTCCCTTCGTCCCCATTTTGCCGGCTCTTGGTGCCGATGAACCATGTAGAATTCAGTTGAGGAGCGACAGACAAAAATAGTTTTGACGTCATCTGGAAATATTTTGGTGCCGAGGACCAAGGTTGAAGTGAGTTGAGAGGCTTCATTTTGACAAAAGTAGTGCTTTGCCACCATCTTGCTGCCAAGGAACTATGTTGAAGTGACGTGAGGAGCTGTAGTTCAACAAAAGTTCTGCTTTGAAGCCATCTGGAGGTATTTTGTTGCCAAGGAAATACATCGAAGTGAGCTGACAATCGTCATCTCGGCAAAAGTAGTGTTTTGCCGCCGATTCACTGATCGGCTGGAGTCGAACGTCAGCGACATTTTCACCGTTCGCGGCATCGTCACATGGCGCACTCGTGCTACGTTTACGCCACACACAAACGACACGACCGAGTCTCGAGTGTCGGCCGCCTCAACTTGTCCGACTCCCGCGTTGCCTTTTCTTAGCCACGTTCGTAATCGACGTGACAAGCCGAGAATCTCTTTATCTTCTCCTCAAAAGCGGAGCATAAATTAAGTCTATGAGAAAAAAAATTCAAATAACACCCTAAAGATAGACTAAATATAAAAATGTGAAAAAAGATAGGAAAAAAAAAAAACTATTACATGGAAAAAACATTTACAATTTATGACTCAAGTAAAAAAAAAAAAAAAAAAAAAAAAAAAAAAAAAAAAAAATTCTGATTTGATTTTTATTTTACAGTAATAAAGTCAAAATGTAAGAAGCAAAACTCAAGAATTGTGGGGGGAAAAAAATGTGTACCTAAACAATGATTCAATTAAAATGTATTGCGCATGAAAGATCAATAAAATTTGCACCCAAATAAAAGTTTCAAAACAAAGACTCAATGCAAATGTACGTAATATAACTAAACTGTACTTGTGCAGTTTAGTTATATTACTCTTCACCTCACTTCCACGTAGTTCCTCAGATTACTTGCGGCGTTTCGAGCCAATAACGGACCAAAAAATAAAATAAACCTTGGAATTTAGTGCGTTGCCCGTATGGCGTTGTTAGTCAGTTTTTTTTTGGTCTTCCTACCTGGCAGTGGTACAGGAAGCAGTTGCCCCAGCAGCTGTAGCAGATGAGGAAGAGCGCGGCGAGGAAGACCAAGGCACAGATGGTGCACGGCTTCCTCTCCAGCAGGAAGCTGAGCAGGTAGAAGCCCATAAACATGGAGTGGTTGAACCACAGCGCCGGGTTGAGCGGCTTGGGGATCAGCAGCACCGGCAGCAGCCACTGCAGGCAATACATGCCGGAGGCCGGACGGGTGGGGGTGGGGGTGGGGGGGGGGCGCCGCGCCGCCTCAGCGGAGGCTCGCCACCGAGCGGGAGAAGACGCCGAACTTGGCCCAGGTCAGCTCATCCCTGCGTGCGCACCACAAACGCCGGACACTTGAGTTGCTTGCAGGTGCAGCCTTCCTTGCTTCCTTGCTTGACACGCGCCACAATTCACCCGTCATCAAATTCGCCCAGCGCCATTCGCATCTTCATCTTCCGCTCGCCCGTTAAACTGAAAACGGGCCAAACCCTCGCAATTTCAACAGTCGATATTTTCAGATTTGTTTGTCATCTTCCACGTTTGCAGACTGATTCGCTTTGGTTTTGTCAAAGTAAGACATTTGCAAACATCTGCTTTTACTGTGGAAGACAAAATTCTAAGCTCATGATTATTTGCTAAAAACAATCAAGTTGATCAGTTGGAACATGAAATATCTTGTCTTTGTACCGTATTCAATTAAATATAGGTTGAACATGATTTGCAGATCATTGTATTCTGTTTCTATTCAAATAATGTCCTGACTTTGAATAAAGGCACGGAAATAAGAACATTGGTTTAAATCTGATTCATCGATTCATATTTAAAAAATATGAACAGATAAGAGCCATAATAAATAATCATTAGTGGTAGCTCGAGTTGAGACGTTTTTTTCCCCCAGGGTCAATACCGATTAGTTGTCAAGGAGGCCGATAACTGATATTTGTTGTCGATATTTATTTGCTGTAATGGGAAAATATCAGCTTCAAAATTTAGACTACACTTCATCTAAATTATTTTATGAATGCGTTTATTAAATCACTTTTCATCTTTTTGTACAACAGGCTCATGTTTTGTTTTTTCTTTACAGACCAAACCAGGACATGAATCATAATCAATTTGTTTGTTTTCTGCACTGTCAATTTCAAATAATGCCCTGCTTTTTCCCTGTTTTGTGCCGATGCTAAATTTAATTTTTTTGTCAAAATGCCGACTATCGGCGCCGGTCTATCCCTAATTCAGCCGACGGCAACAGTTTGAGCCCAGAACGGATTATGACTGTTGCTTGAGGTGCGTAAGTGTACCTAATGAAGTGACCAACACTACCTGCTGGGCTCGAGGCTTCCAAAAACCACAGCAAAGATCCAATTAAACCACACACTAATAATAACAACAGTAACAAGTCTCGATCAAATGTAGACGAGCGACGAACAGTCGGGGTCGTCAACGCGTCAACTGAAAGGCCCACGACATCACACTCGAAGTCCAGAAACACACTTTCATACTTGGGCAGAGCGCAAAACGCAAGCAAGTTGAAAACATGGTCAAAAAACAAAACAAAAAAAGAAACCCAAAAAAAAAGTCGCCGTCACCGGCTGACGTCGTCCACGTCCGCGCTGCTAATGCTAACGTGGCGTGCTAGCTGCAGATGTTGCCTGTCACACGCGGGTGACGTCATTAAAAGCGCGCAGTGTCAAGTATGATTATCATTATGATTATGATTCTAACATTGGTTATGAATGGCTTTGAAATGGCATGATAAAGCAAGGTCACACCATCGAGGCAGCGGTTGACGGTGGAGGCCCGCGACGCCAAATGACTGCTTTCGCACAAAGGGGCCAAAAGGACCCAAAAGGGAGCAAAGATCGAGCGAAGCAACGAGCGGACAAACCTGACATTTGTTTGCATCATTCTGCCCGTCGAGTGTCCACAAAGAGTCTGTTTCGTTCCGTTCCGCTGGCCACTGCGTACGTGACGCGCTCGTTAGCAACTCGGCTAAGCGGCTACAAGGACCCCGGGCCGGCGGACAGCTGCTGGCACAGGTGTCCGTGGATCTGCCTGAAAACAAACATGCCCCTCGGCCGCATCCCGTCGATATAGGATAGAACATTTCTAAAAAATACACTATATTGCCAGAAGTATTCGCTCACCCGCCTTGACTCATATGATTTATACTGATGTCCCATTCTAAATCCCTCTGGTTTCATATGATGCGGGTCTACCCTTTGCAGCTGTAACATCTTCAGCTCTTGTTGGAAGGCTTTGAACAAGGTTTAGGAGTGAGTTTATGGGAATGTTTGCTCCTTCTTCCAGGAGCATATTTGCGGGATCACACATTGGCGTTGGACGAGAAGGCCTGGCTCACTGTCCGCTCCAAACCCACCCAAAGTGTTCTATCGGGTTGAGGTCAGGACTCAGTCAAGTTCATCCACACCTAATTTTCTCATCCGTGTGTTGCTGGAGCTTGCATTGTGCACTGGTGCACAGACACGCTGGAAGAGGAAGGGGCCATCTCCAAACTGTTTGCCCGTCCAAAACATTCAGAGTTCCTTTCACTGGAGCTCAGAGGCGAATATTTTGCACATTTGCAACTTTGTGGGAACACTTTGGAGATGGCCTATGGGCGGACATCTGTGTGTATATTTGAATTTGAATTTCCAATTTGAATAATTGCATTGAAAAAAAACTGAATTTGAAAAACGTAATTTGAATTTGTGTAGTTTCATTTGAAACACTGCATTAAAAAACTGAATTTGAATAGCATAACTTGAAATTGAATGTATTGGTTTGAAACTGAAGTCCAATAAAGTTGAAATGTAAGATTTCACATTTCATTCGATTTGACAAATTCAATTTCAAATTAGCTGCGACAGACATCCAGGCGGCGGCACGGTGGACAACTGGTTGACACATCCGACTCAGAGTTCTGAGGTTGCGGATTCAAATCCCGGCCTGGCCTGTGTGGAGTTTGCATGTTCTCCCCGAGCCTGCGTGGCTTTTCCTCCCACATCCCAAAAACATGCGTGCTAGGTGAATCGGACACTCTAAATTGCCTCGAGGTGTGGATGTGAGTACGAATGGTTGTCGGTTTCTATGTGGCCTGCGATTGGCTGGCGACCGGTTCAGAGTGTACCCCGCCTCTCGCCCGAAGATAGCTGGGATGGGCTCCAGCACGCCCGCCACCCGCGTGAGGAGAACCACTACAGAAAATGGACGGATGGATGGAGACATCCGGGCACCGTAGGAATAGCAATCAATAGCCGATACACAGATCATCTCTTCGGTCTATCACCGCCTTGGTTTTTGAGCATGTGACATAGGGACTCTTGACTATCAAATCTTGTAACCAGATACAGTATTTTAACCTTGATACCACCTTTCCTTAACCTTTTGTTGAGTGCGTCATATGGTGAGAAAGAGATCAAAAGGTGCTTCCTTTCGAACGTAGGAAAGGACATATCACACCGACGTGACTTAGTCGTCTCTCCGTTTGTTTGTTTTTTCAACATGACGTCATCGAGCAAACAAACTGGAATTTATACAAAACATTCTATACTATGTGTACTACAATAACCCTCCTTATTTCCTTGTCTCTTCTTTCAAAAGGTTCAGTCAACATTTGCCTCTGGAAGTATCCATGGTGGTATTATTGTTAAAACTAAATGTCCCCAATTCCAACGCTTTCATTTCCTGACTTACTGTCCATCCAAAGTTTGTCATTTTCTTCTTTTGCTTCTCCCAACTTGGTTTCAACACTTTTACTACAGGATGATCAGGAATTTGTCCCAATAATTCATTGACATTTGTTTCCCTGTAAAATCTAAGGGCATAGATCCCATTTCAACCTGTAATGCTGCTTTTGGAGTTGTTCTAAATGGCCCTGTACATATTCCTAACGCCTGATTTTGTATTACATGTAGTTTTTTTGTTTTTTCTGTTGCTGACCTACCTACTATACATTCATAATCCATGTTTGATCTAATTAATCCACAGTACATTTTCTTTCGTGCCTCTATCTGATTCCCAATCTCTCCTCACTAAACATCTCATTATATGAATTACTCTCCTACATTTCCCCTCCTTGAGCCGTCACCTTATCGTGGTGGAAGGGTTTGTGTGTCGCAATGATCAGAGGAGCTAAGTTGTCTGGGGCAGGGTCACCCATGGCAAACAGGTCCTAGGTGAGGGACCAGACAAAGCGCGGCTCAAAGACCCCTTATGAAGAGGACAACTTATGGACTCAGGTTTCGCTTGCCCGGACGCGAGTCACCGGGGCCCCCCTCTGGAGCCAGGCCTGGAGGTGGGGCTCGAAGGCGAGCGCCCGGTGGCCGGGCCTGCACCCGTGGGGGTAACGCGGGTCCCCCTTCCCGTGGGCTCACCACCTGCGGGAGGGGCCATAGGGGTCGGGTGCAGTGTGAGCTGGGAGGTGGCCGAAGGCGGGACCTCGGCGATCCGATCCCCGGCTACAGAAGCTAGCTCTAGGGACGTGGACTGTCACCTCTCTGCCAGGAAGGAGCCCGGGCTGGTGCGCGACGTCGAGAAGTTCCGACTAGATATAGTCGGACTCGCCTCCACGCACGGCTCGGGCTCTGGTACCGATCCTCTCGAGAGGGCTTGGACTCTCTTCCGCTCTGGAGTTGCCCACGGTAAGAGGCGCCGAGCAGGTGTGGGTATACCTATTGCTCCCCGGCTCGGCGCCTGTACGTCGGGGTTCACCCCGGTGGACGCGAGGGTAGCCTCCCTCCGGCTTCGGGTGGGGGGACGGGTCCTGACTGTTGTTTGTGCCTCTGCACCAAACAGCAGTTCAGAGTACCCACCCTTTTTGGAGTCCTTGGAGGGGGTGCTGGACAATGTTCCCTCGAAGCTGCGCGCCTGCGCAATTGCGCACTGCTAGCACGTACTCAGCGCACAAGAAAATCTATGCTGCGTAAAAAAAATAAAATTCAGGACTCCTGTGGTTAAAGCATTTTCATTTCAAGTGGGCTAAATCAATTATATTAAAAGTTAACCAATGAAAATTGCTGCTGTAATTTCGTTCTTTAAATAAGCCATGGAACTTGCTATGATCCAAGGTTTTGAACAGGTGTCACACTGGTGTGTGGCCACAGCGGGCACATCTGATGTTGCTCACAGTGGTCCTCAGTGGGCTCAAGGAACTTGTGTGTCTGCCCACACACATGAAATATTAGAGGGAACATTGCTGGGGATGCTCACGTGGGCAATGACAGTGAGACTCTCCTCCATGTATCTATTCACTGCCTTCCTCACCTTCATTTTGTAACGCACAATTGTTGTGTAAAGAAGTAAACCTAACTGCTGCTTCCGGTCATGCCGTGGCTGGGGTCTTCAAAGTAAAACCAAATTTCATGCTTAAACGTCAAAATATATTTTTGTTTGAATGTTGAAACCGGAAACGACCCAGGGAAACACATGCGCAAACTTTTCGGCAGCGCCAAGCGGGAGCTGCAGTTGTAATTGGACGAGAAAGAAGATGGCGGCGGCGTTGCGAGTCGTGGTGCTCTCGGGCAGCGGGAGAGCCCTCCTGTGCACCCCGAAAACAGTCACGACGCCAAAGGTAGACGAATCGGAGTGTTTAACAACGGTGACGCGGCGCGTTTACGACAAAATGTGCTTCATGGTCGCCGTATGGGGACGCGCTGGGACGGACGTCCTGGCTACGAGCTAATGCTAATGCGGATAGCAGCCGGCTGGGTGAGACAAGGTCACCCGCGGTATGCCGTCTCAAAAGCACTTTAATATTCTATTAGTTGCAGAGGTGGGGAGTAACGCGCTACGTTTACTCCGTTACATTTACTCAAGTAACATTTTCATAAACTGTACTTTTTACTTTTACTTGAGTATTTACTTACTATACTTTTACTCAGTTACAATGATCGACAGAGGTGGTACGGTGGACGTCTGGTTAGAGCGTCTGCCTCACAGTTCTGAGGACCGGGGTTCAATCCCATGTTCTCCCCGTGCCTGCGTGGCTTTTCTCCGGGCACTCCGGTATCTTCCCACATCCCAAAAACATGCATGCTAGGTTCATTGACGAATCTAAATTGCCCGTAGGTGTGAATGTGAGTGCGAATGGCTGTTTGTTTGTAAGTGCCCTGCGATTGGCTGGCAACCCGTTCAGGGTGTACCCCGCCTGCTGCCCGATGATAGCCGGGATAGGCTCCAGCACGCCCCGCGACCCGCATGAGGAGAAGCGGCTCAGAAAATGCATGGATGGACAATGATCGACACGCCGTTCGCTACTTTTATTTATCCATCGATGCGGGTGCGAGTATATTTTTAGACTCCATCTTCGACTTCCGGATAGGGCGGCCGTTGCGCCAATCAAACGGGATCACTAGTGTCATTTCACCAATCAGACGACACAAGACAGTCACATGACCGCACACGTAGCCTTCACGAGCCAATCAAAATGACTCATTTTGGGGGGCGGGGGGAAAACCCAGCAGCGCAAGCGTGTTTACTTTACAGACTCCAAAAAAACAACAGCTTTGTCATGCAGCTCTTCAATTGTGACTGCCCAAACTTGGATATTTCAGCCCACTTCTAACTTGAGAAAACAAGTGTTTATTAAATTGGTGATGGGGTGGGTTTCGAACCCAAACTTAAGTGCTGCATACGTACTCTGAAGAAACATCCCCCGGTTGCGAACTGGGTGTGTGATGCTAACTGGTTAGCCCGCCTCGTGCGTCCATGTCCACGGTCCACCGCCGATCTGCAACGTTGGGCTCCCCTCACTCATACAAATACACTTTTAAATGACATTACATTTATCTGTGTGATGTGACTTGAGCCAAATTGGTTACCTTAAGACTTAAGACCAATTTAAGTACTGAGTACTGGTACTCAAAATGTGGTCTTGTTCTAGTTTAGTGTAAAGGAAGCGCGGTATTTTTCAGTACTGGTATACAATGCTATCCTACTTTTTACTGATCTTTACTTTAATTAAAAAAAAAAAAAAAAAAGCATATTATTGAACTCACTGCACAGTAGGGCTGGATAAATTGATATAATTTATTTTATTTTGATTATTTCAAGTACCGTATTTTCACAGCCATAAGGCGCACCGTATTAATTGACGCAGGCATGGTAAAACATACGCTAGCTTAAAACATATGGTAGCATGCACGCACGCTAAAACAATGTTTTTAAAAAGGCAGCAAAACTGAGTTCAGTTGTACTTTATTGAAGTATTTAACAATGTACTCACGTTATTTTTGGATCAATCCTCATCCACAAATCCATCAAAGTCCTCATCTTCTATATCCTTCTATATTGATCTGCTGGGCAAGTTCCCCATCAAACACGCCGGGTTCCCTCTCGTCATTGTCAGCGTCAGTCTCGTTGTCGTGCGGCTCCTCAGAAATGACGCCGGCTTTTACGAAAGCTCGAACAACAGTGCAAGCGGACGCGTTAGCCCAAGCATCCACAATCCATTCACAAATTGTGGTGTAACCCGCCCGGCGCTGCCTCCTAGTCTTAGTAAAAGTGTGTTCGCCATCTGTCATCCATGGCTCCCACGCCGCTCGCAACTTCACTTTGAACACCCTGTTTACACCGATGTCCAGCGGTTGGCGTTCCTCCGTCAAGCCTCCCGGAATCATGGCGAGCTCCGAGTTATTGCCCTCAGTCGAATGGTGACTGTAGAGACGCTTCTCCCGGCTGTTCTTTGCTCATTAATCCATTGCCCGAGTTGGTCTACCAACTCGGGCCACCTTGCCTTGTTTCCGCGTTTTGTTTTTCTTTTTTTTCCCGCGGAAGCTCCGCTTCGTCTTCTTGACTTGGCGAAGCTCGTTTTCCTAGCTTCCTCCACTTGCATTCTCTCGCGGCTGCGGCTGCTCGATTGCCATGTTCCTCCGCGTAACTGATAGCTTGCAGTTTAAACTGTGCTTCGTCAGCGTGTCTCTTCATATGTGCAATTTCCGCGGGTCCTTAGCCAAACCGATGCACATACCGGAACTATATACCTACTGGGGGCGTGTCTTTAGCGTCCTCTGTCACGCGCACCCTTCGCCCTTTTACGTCCGCATGCTGTCCTCAGTCATGTCCGCCTTCCCTCTATCTAAGCAGCGTGTCGCCAGGAAATGCTCCCAGTCAGTCAAGCGGAGCGTTCATTAAAGTAACACAACGTTTACAGATTTTGGAACTCGGTGCACACACAAGACGCGCCGCATTATAAGGCTCTTTAAAGACTATTAAGTGTGCCTTATGGTCGTGAAAATACGGTAGTTGTGTCCTGATCCCATCTTTGAGATCGGAAATCGGTCCGACGTCAGCAAAAAAAACGAGTATCGGATCGGACTGGATCAGTCAGTTTTTCTCATACCTTGTGTTACTGATTATTCTTCTCTGTTTGAGTAATATCACCCGATCAAGCCTTTTCTAACATTCCATACTGCAAAATAAGTAAAATTATGTGTGATTATTGCTGAAAGTGGATCAGACCAGTATCGGCCAAAACTCAAGGCTACAATATAGGTTTCGGATCGGAAGAGAAAAAGTTGGATCGGGACGTCCCTCATTTCAGGATTAGTCCTCGTTAGCCAGCCTCGCGCGTCCACATTGGCTTCGGGTCTTTTCGGGCTCCCCACAATCACATTAATTCACACTTTTATTTCCAGCTTGGAAGCACATACCTCGGGTCAAAAGTTTCCAATGTGGAAAAATTACTGCTTTTGCGTAATGATTAAACGGGCACCATTTTTGTAATTTTATGCCAACGTTTAACATAAAACAAAATTATTCCGCATATGTTTTCTGTCTCTTGGATAGAAAATGCTTTATAAATTTTTTTTAAATAGTTCCTAGCAGGATTGGAAAAAAGTTGCTAAATATCGCAATAAAATGAACAAGTTGTCAATTGACTTTACACCGATTTTATCGGCCGATAATTAGCATTTTAGGCTGATCGGCTTCACCGATCCGATCAATGATGTGATTGATCGACTCCGCAAAAGACATTTACTTTGCGTTGCCATCGTGCACAGTATATTTTAAACCAAAAGCTATTTTATTTTTAGGCTTGTCGCATGTCTTTTGGCATAGTCCTGTAAATATCTGACAGCCAATAAAGTTATTTTTTAAAAAAAAACATGTTGGTGGCGTGGAACAGATAACACGTAATGCCCGGCAGGATCAGACTACAAGACAAATTTGCTCATTCACGATTGCACTACGTCAGACTACTGCAATAAAATCGTGTATTCCGATACCACCGCATCCCGTTTTTTCCGATCACTGGGCTTCATCGTGTCAACGCAAACGCGACCGGATACACTCGTTACCATGGCGACGACAACACTAATGGATCGTGCCGTGTGTTAGTGGTCAGCGGCGCTCAGGAGAGGAGAGGACGTTGGTTTAAGGCTCGCTTGAGGTATGGTCACATACTTTGAATGCGATACGGCTCGCGAGCAGGCAACAAAACGTTATGTAGCCTAGCAAGCTGGGGGTAGCACGAACGGTTGTACGTAAACGTGACGCCGTTCTGTCGAATCATGCTGCAAAGTTTCCGTGTGGGTGAAGTAATTTAATTAAAAATAAAGTAATTTAATGACAGTAAGTTAGCACCCATTATTTCTGTCATGTTGTAATGTTGGTTTGACCCGACTGATTAGAATACACGATGTGACGAGAGCAGTGATTTCCAACCTTTATGGAGCCACGTACATATTTTACAATTGAAAAATCTCACGGCACATCAACAAACAAAAATGTCACAAAAAGTGGATCCATTAATGACTGTATTTACTTCCTGCCATGTAATAGAAGACCATCTATTTGTTCTGTCTGTCACTATGCTTCACTGGCATAAATAGAGGAACACAGATACATGATTTATTGTCAATATAATTTTTTGAGCAATTAAGTACACAAGTGTATTCAGTAAATGAACAGGTCCTTTAAATAGACACATTCCTCCATCTTGTGATCGGATCGGTTATTGTTTTTTTAAACTCGCTGAAAAATCCTGATCGTGTAAAGCCTAGTTGTCAACACTGACTGTTCTTTTGTAAACCAGCAAAATACAGGCTAAGCATAATTGTTCATGTGCGGAATTGTGTCCCCCGCAGGCCAACATGTCCTTCGCTAGCCTGCCTCGCGGCCAGAAGGTGGCCCTGACCGCGCTGGCCGTGGCGGGCGCTGGCGCGGCCGGCCTGGCCCTGGCGCTGCACCGGTCCGTCAAAGCCTCCGACCTGGAGCTCCACCCGCCCACCTACCCCTGGAGCCACGCCGGGCCGCTGTCGTCCCTGGACCACGCCAGGTCAGACGTCTTCCGGCAGGCGGGCGCCCACGGTGGCGTTTCTTTTTCAAAAGGCGTACACGTGGGAGGAGGTCAAACGTTCAGATGCGTTTGGCAAATAGGTTGTTTTATTCATACAGAAGTCATCCTCTTGTTTTCATTTCATTAATAATTCATTCAAGGATCATTAATAAAACAATTATTGGATAAAATAAATAGAAAATGTAATTGTCAAATTGGTTATTTCACTATTTTTTTTGTATTTACAAAAGGTTCACCAATTATTTGACAATAGCTTAAAAGTATGTTCAATAGTTGAGTTGACTGTTTTATTGTATTATTTAAAATACATACTAATTACCTCAAAAAAACAAACTTTATATGCAATATTTGTACAATTTTTTTGTTTTTCATTATTAAAATAAATACTTAAGAAAATAAAGTAATAATAGTAAAACATTTTAAAACAGGTATTCTAGCTTTACTTGAATAAAGTTATTCAATTAATTTAAGAAACAAATGTTAAATGTATATTTAAAGTTTTTACTTTTTATGTTGTTTACAGTAAATAACCAATTATCCAAAACAGTTCAACTGTTTTATTTTACAAATTTGTTTGATGATTTACAGTAAATAATGATTTTTTTTTAATAAGCTAAATGAATAATTTAAAAAAAAAAGCACATTTTAACTAACCAATTTTAGGGGACAACGTCTTAGTTAACGCAGCAAATATTACTGGACTCTTGACAACGTATGCACGTACTGTTCATTATTTATGAAATGTGACTTTTTATTTGTGAATTGTCATCATGCGTGTGTGCGTGCAGTATTCGTCGCGGCTACCAGGTGTACATGCAGGTGTGCTCGGCCTGTCACAGCATGGAGTACCTGGCCTTCCGGAACCTGGTGGGAGTGTCGCACACCGAGGAAGAGGTCAAGGTCATTGCAGAGGAGGTGAGCTCCTTCGACGCGCTCCCAAAATGGAGTATGTTCCTTTCATGGAAATGCGATACTCGTGCTGGCACAGTGGGCGACCGGTGAGCACGTCTGCCTCGCAGTTGTGAGGTTGCGGGTTCAAATCCTGCCTGGACTGTGTGGAGTTTGCATGTTCTCCCCGTGCCTGCGTGGGTTTTCTCCGGGTACTCCGGTTTCCTCCCACATCCCAAAAACATACGTGGTAGGTTAACTGAAGACTCTAAATTGCCCGTAGGTGGGAATGGTTGTTTGTTTCTATGCGCCCTGCGATTGGCTGGCCACCAGTTCAGGGTGTACCCTGCCTCTCGCCCAGAGTCAGCTGGAATAGGCGCCTGCACGCCCGCGACCACCGTCCGTTAAATCAGATTGCCCATAAAATTGAAGCACTTTTTTTTTTTTGTGCCCTACAACACCAGTACAGTACAAAATTATGTCTTGTACATTTTTCGTGGGCTAAAAACACCCAGTACATTAAAAACAAATATCGTGAATATAAGAAAAGCTTTAAAATTCTAAAGTTTCTCCAGACATGAAAGGGGCATGATGTATGAAAGGGCTGATTTTGAGTTTCAGCTGGACATTCATTTTCAGTCTGTTAAATCAACGTACCACTGTATGCTAATTTCAGAGCCAGTTCTTACAAAAGGCAGAGAATCACCAATGACAATTTAAAATGATTATAGAAAATGCCATATAAAATTCCGGAAATAAATGAAATAATATACATAATATATAGAAATGAAAGCGTCTATGATGTATTTAGTGTGAAATCTGGGCTCATATAACTGAACACAAAGCTGTTGCAGAGTATTTGCAAGGAGCCATGACTTGTTCTGTTGTGTGAATGGCAACAGGTGAATACACAGATTTAGTGGACCTTTTGCCATCCAATCGAAGAGTATTTCATTGTTCTACCACGCTGGAATAGACAGAACAGCAAATATAGATTTCTGATTAATTAAAAAAATACTTTCAATAATTATATGATCATCATTATATCAATATAATAATATCTAATAATATTGGCCAAAGCGTGGATTTTGTTAACTGTCCCAGCCCAGTATAATGTACGTGTGTGAAATGTATAATTACGCAAATAATTGATGCCACATGATTGCATTAAAGCACTTAACACAGAGAGGATCATAAAGCATCAACACCATGCTTCGAGTCTCATTGTCTTGTACATAAATGTTCACTTAAAAAACAAAAAATACTTCCAATCTGTACACAATCATAAACCCACGTTACATAAGCGACTATTCGGTAGTTAAACGATTCAACACACACAAAGCGCCTGCACGTGAGGCCCCTGAGTAATATTAGCCAGCATACTGGCCTAAATAACTGACATGACATCACACATGGGAAACTAATATGCACATGAACAATTTACACGAAACGTTATGAAGTCAGACTTCGAAGGCATGAAACATAAGCGTCCCCCAGACGGCGCCAAAGTAGTACTTTGATTGCGTTGGCCTGAGCACAACAACAGTGATAAATAGTCAAGATTTTCAGCAATATTCTGAAACAAATTAGCAAAGTTATTACGAATTGCTGAATGGCCAATATGCGGGGATTCGCTGCGTTTCTAATGTATGTCTATGGATACAGTCCCTTATTGTTTTATCTGGCGGCCATTTACGATTTCTCCCGCGTTCAGGTGCAGGTGGTGGACGGTCCGGACGAGACGGGTGAGATGTTCACCCGGCCCGGCAAGCTGTCCGACTACTTCCCCAAGCCCTACGCCAACCCGGAGGCGGCCCGCGCGGCCAACAACGGCGCCCTGCCGCCCGACCTCAGCTACATTGTCAATGCCAGGTGTGCAAAACCTCACTCAATCTCCTCTGTGAGTTCAGTTTTTCCCTCATAAATGCACACACAGCAACTCATATTGACGGTAAAACACTGAATCGGAGAAGTGTTTGCAGATTTATTCGGAAAAGGAGAAGTGAAATACCACGTGGTCTTAAGTATTCAGACCTTTTGCTGCGCTGTCCATTTCTTCTGATCATCCCTGAGATGGTTCTGGACCGGGGGGGGGGGGGGGGGGGGGGGGGGGGTCAAACGTATGACCCGCGGGCCAGAACCGGCCTACGGGGGTGGAGAACACATTCTGCTGTTTTTCAATAAAAGTAACTGTTGTTGCTGGTTTTGTCCACTGGAGGGCGCACATAAATGACATTGAGGCACTTGTGGATGGAGGGGGGAAAAAAAACAAACGATGCCAAGTTCCAGGAGCTCTGTGGGAGCACACAAATTTAAAATGCTCTGCCACCTTTGCACTGCAGTTCTGTGAAAATAATTGCCTCCTATAGGAATGTTTTAAGACATTGAATATTGTACAATTTTAGTCCAGAGCTCAAGTTCAAAAGAGGTTGGGCTGGTGGAACTTTTTTTCCCCCCTTGCACTAGTCCCCCACACCTTGTATTTTTATATGTATACATTTACAAAGGATGGATAACTGAACGGTGCGCTCTCCGATTCATTGCACCATGGAAATTGTAATCATTTTTGTTAAAAATTTCCCATTGTTCATATGATTTGCAACAAGATAACAATCCAAAAATGTGACTATTTTCCGAATGAACTTGTAATTAATTGCACCAAAAAGATGAGAACTTTTTTTGAATAGTTGTTATTTAATGTGTAGCTTTTCAAACAACAAATATACTCGTCCGGCTCACTCGAAATCAAATTGTGGCAAATGAACTCAAATGAGCTGGAGTCCCCTGTTCTACACCTTCATTGGAGTTCAGCTGTGTTTAATTACATGGGACTGAATTGGGAAAGGCATACGACTGTCCAGAGCGGTAAAGAAGAAGCCAAAGATCACTGTGGCTGAGCTCTGCAGATGCGGTGAGGCGATGAGAGAAAGTCCTAGAAAGTCAACCATCACCGTAGCCCTTCACCAGTCGGGGCTTGATGGGAGAGGGGCTCGACAGAAGCCTCTCCTCCCGCGCTGTGAGAAATAAGATGTTGCGGATACTCCTCAGTCAGTGTGCAAGTGGGGCAGATGCTACTCTGGCATGAGCGGCCAGTATCGGTCAACAACAGATAAGCAAATCGTGCAGCGTGGCGAGACAACTGCGAGTAATGTACAGTTGGCCCCACAGAAATGTGACAACAAACTCAAGACAACAAAATTGGCAGTATGTTGCTATGAAATTGTAAGTTGACTGTTTAAGTTAATGGGAAGAGGGAAGAAGCTGTTGGAATGTCTGCTGGTTCTAGTTTGCATTGATCGGTAGCGCCTACCTGAGGGAAGGAGCCGGAAGTAATATTTGAAGGGTGTCCATACCCACTGTACATCAGCTACAAGTCACTGACGACTCACAATGTGACGGAGTATTTGTGTTGTACTTGACAACTGGTTACTCATGTTTTATCTCAACGAATGTGCTCACAAATGTACTTACCGTGAAATGTGGGCCTTTTTGATTGCACACAAAGGTGCTGTGACTTAACTCTGCTGTATGAGTGGCGACGGGGTTTATTCTACCTCCTGCCATCGAATGGAAGCACATTCAATTGATCTGACTGTCACTATATGGCGCTGGCACAGCTAGCGCGATGAACAAGGATGTATTTACACGGCGACCTGGTTGGGAATCACTGGTGCGAGAAGCATTACCATTGGCACGCTTGTCAAAACCGCTTTATTTTCTAACTCAAACTTAGGCACGGAGGCGAGGACTACGTGTTCAGCCTGCTGACGGGCTACTGCGAGCCCCCCGCCGGCGTGGAGGTGAGGGAGGGGCTCTACTACAACCCCTACTTCCCCGGACAGGCCATCGGCATGGCGCCGCCCATCTACAACGAGATTCTGGAGTACGACGACGGTAAGGCGGAAAATGCCACTGCAAAAGCTTAAGACGCAAAAAGTTACGTATTGAGGAATGTATGAAGATAAATGAGACAATTTGACTTGGAAAGATTGCTTAAAACATGGAAACAAAGTTTGCCTCAAAACATCCATCCATTCATTTTGTTCCACTTATCCGAGGTCTGGTCACGGGGAAGTAGCTTTAATAGGGACGCCCGGACTTCCCTCTCCCCGGCCACTTCGTCCGGATCCCGAGGCGTTCCCGGGCCAGCCGGGAGACGTAGTAATCGGTAATCGTTTTTTAAACTTGCTGATCGGCCCGAAAAATCCTGATTGTGTAAAGCCTAGTTTTAAAGAACTCAAAATAGGATTAAAAAAAAATAATAATAAAAATGTATCAGCTACATTTGAGGTGTACAGTGTTTGCAGTTTTTTTTTTTTTCTTCAAGAAAAAAAAGAGGGAGGGGTGGACTGACCCACAAAATGGCACTACATCCCCACTTAAGAATTTTTGGGGTTAAAAAAACCAAATATATACACATGCAAGTAAGGTACATAAATAACAAATATGTTGCAAATATGCTACATTAGCAGCGTATAGATATTAAATATGAGGCGGCGTTGCCATAGGAACCCCCGCCACAATGAGCCAGGTGGCCAAGGACGTGTGCACCTTCTTGAGGTGGGCGGCGGAGCCCGAGCACGACCAGCGCAAGCGCATGGGACTCAAGGTACACACACACAAAATGTGGATGCTGCATTCGATGAAAGCGGGAAACTTCATTGATTTCTTTTTTGGTGCAGTTGCTGATGGGCTCGGCCATCCTGGTGCCGCTCCTTTATTACATGAAACGACACAGGTGGGCTGTGCTCAAGAGCAGGAAGATTGCCTACAGGCCGCCCAAATAAGGACCTGCGAGGAGCAGGATGACACCCACACAGACACACACAGGCATCTTTCTATCATGTTTATTACACAAACAAAAAATAGCCGATCAATCTCGCTGGTTGCTTTGTGTCAACATCTGATGACATTTTTTTTTCATGTGTTAAATACTCGACCATGTGAGGAACACGCCTCTGTTTTACTGTACAAAATAAATTATATCAAAAAAATCTCTCTTCGATCTATGAGTGAATAGCAAATATGAGTCATTCCCCAATTGAAAGGTGCGTGGAAATCAATGAGCAGCTTCCACCCAAAACATTCTTGGTTTAAAAGTACACGCTTTAGTTACAAAAGTCAAACATTCGTTCTACTTTCCACAGTTGGTGCATTAGCTCTCACAAAGGCGTATTAGGGCCGCACATTGAAAAGAAAAAACATACGTGCAAGCGTTCAAGTGGACGTTGACCTTTTTCATGGTGCATCGCAACGAGTTTGGATACTGTGGAAAACCGAATGAATTTCATTGGGCCCTGTCGTGAATAGCTCAAATCCAGACGGCCACACAAAAAGCTTTCGAACTCTTGGGTTAGGGATGGGAACTAAGAAGAAATGAGGGATTCCTTGACCGATACTTTTTTTTTTTTTTTTTTGGAGAGAGGTTTCTCATTTACAATTCCGACCTGTAGGCAAGGACACTTTGGCAGTGGACAGTTGGAGCCCGGATTTGGGTGGGTTTTTGGGTCCATTTGAAACATTGACACCGAGAACAGTCAAATGAGAGCTCCTCACTTCAATCATTCCCGCCAGGATATCCGCTCTCTTTTTATATACCAGGTATAGTTTTTTTTTTTTTCTCCCCCCCACTGGATAAATTTCCCCATACATATATGACACTTTGGCTACTAACATTTGGGAATATTTAGTGCTATTTTTCAACTTAATACAACATAGGTCTGTTGAAAAAAACCCAATTGTGTGAAATATTGCCAGATTGAATAGCGTTTATGCCTTGTTGCCATGTTGGAAAAGTTCGGAACATTACACACGTAAGAGAAATCAATGAGCGGAACTGTCAGGGCAAGCAATCAAATGATTCGTAAGAATCGAATTCCTGGGAACTGGTTATAATAAAAGAAGCCGTTTTCCATTATTGTTACTCTTAAAGGCGACAAAGTACTGCTTTTGTCTAAATGAAGCTCGAATCACTCACGCGGTTCCCCGGCACCGACATGCCACTGGGTGGTCCCAAAGTAATACTTGATTTAGATTTGTCCCGATCCGATCCGATCTCGTAATTTTCAGATGATCAGTATTGGGTGAAAAAGCTTGCATTTTTGAAATTGTCCTAATTTTGAAATGTTACAAATAGAGCTGTGCTATGTAACGGTATATATCATATCTGTACGATATAACCTATCGTTTTAAGCAGGTTGTCAAACTTGCAGCCTGGGGGCCAATTGAGGCCCGCGAGACAATATTTTGAGGGCCCCCCCTCATCTTAGACATCAAAGTTCAGGGATAGTGCAGCCTGTGTTTTTTTATTTTTATTTTTTTTGCAGAGTCATTGCCTTGGGTGTTTTTTTTTTTTTTAATCACTTATAAGTTCACGCTCACGACCGTGTCGAAGTTAGCCAAACTTTCTCCAAACCTGCCGGGAACAGAAAGGTCGGCAACGAGCACAGTCAACTTTAGGAAAAGTGTGTGATGGAATGTTTTTTGTTGAGCGCAGGCGCACCACGACGTGTCTTATATGCAGAGAAAGTTGCGGTGCTCAAGAAATAAAAGCATCGGACATCATTACTCAACTAGACATGCTGAGGTATATGCAAAATACCAGTGAGACGAGAGAGAGGACTGGGTCACCCATCTTGTTCCGAACTCTTAATAATAATAATAATGATGATGAGTGA